>NC_091515.1:9664364-9977967 GCF_947461875.1 Haliaeetus albicilla | reverse complement strand
TTTGGTGTGTGGATGTGCTTATTTTGGAAAAGGATATGTAACATGAATGCTCTTATACTCTGTCAAATCCTGTGGAAAACACTTGAATCAAACTTGAGAAGTGGGTTAGACTTTTATTTTGGTCAAGTTAGGCATATACTAGAACTACAGTGACTGAAAAATGTCTGTAGGGTATGCTTTCAAATGAGAATGCTAAGAAAGGTCATATATGGAAACTGGAAAACCCATTGATTTATCAATACAGAAATTGTCATTTTTAATGGGAACATAGGAATTATCATGCCAGATAAGTTTGATTAGTCCTGAATCTTGCCTCTGATAATTGTTAGTATGAAAGGCTTCACAGAAAATTTTAAGAAAGCCCATGGAAAATAACTGTTGATTAACAAGGTAAGTTTTTTCCTAGTGACATCAGGTAGTGGTTGATTGATACTGTGAAGTGTGCATGTCAGTCCCTCTTTTAAATCTGCCTAACTTAATTATTTATAAATACAATAATATATTTTCATGTTTCATCAGCATCTATATTTTTGTAGATATAAAGATTGAATATAGATATGCTTTTCTGAATCCCTTCAAACTTCTGCCTTCAGTAAAGCTTATGTATTGCACAGGATAGTGATATATTTAAACCTTTTTAGTATTATTGTGTATAGCCAAATATCCCCTCGTTCATGAATAGGAGATGGGTAAATGGCAATACCTGATTTATCTTCTCTTATTATTTTGTATGTTTTCATTATGGCCCTTATGTCCATGTGAGCAGTTCATGAGAATACAGTGTTCATTTTCTGTAGAACTTAACAGAAATGTACAATTGCACCATAAACACATTTCTGAAGTTATATTAAAATACCAAATTCTACAAATCTTTTCTACTTGCTAGTATACAAATATGCTTTTGAAAATAGGTGATGCACAATGAATTTAGCAGAAAACCCACAGAGAATGTAATTAAAATATGGCCTTTATTAACACCATATTGTTTTTAAAATACTTTTACAGGTTATTGCACAATACAAGCTTGGTAACTACAAGAATACAGCAAAATAATTTTTAGTATTTATTGCATGAGAATGAGTAGCACATATTGTTCCATTACGGAATGCCAAGTTCAAAGTTAAAAATACTAGGCCAAATCCTGAGGCCTTTAACTTAGTGCCAGATCCTACTTTCCTTATTCAAGGGGACTTTTTTATGAGTGGAATAAGGGATTTACTCAAACTGAGTAAGATTACCAGGACATAATCTTTACTGTTCACTCATGCCACAGAGTCCTACTGATTTTCAGTATCTCTAAGGCTAACTCTCTTGTGACACAATAGTGATATGTGAGTCAATATCACTGGAGTTACAGAGAACTTACTCATGTAGAAAGAGAAGGCAGCCAGGTCTTCAACTATTATTTATTCTATGTCAGCTCTAAAAGGGCTGGGTGAATTATGAGCAAAAGCTCAAAGTAAAGGCATAGTGTTTATTTGCTTGAAAGAAAGCAGCAGAAGACATTTACTCTTATAACTCCAAATATTGCAGGAACACATCTACACTTTTTATGATTCTGCCAGCTATTATCTGTGTGCCAATCCTAATGTATGAAGTAGAGTTATGGTAATTCCTCCTCATCATCTTCTCTTTAAACACTATGGAGCTCCACAAGATTACAAGACCAAATGCAGGGCCTGCAACTCTGCTATGATTTTATGTGGGTTTTCATCTCCTGTAAGCATCCTTCTTGCCTTTGCTACATCAGAGAGATCTGATCTGAGAAAACCTGCATCGGCCCAAGAGGTTCTGGGGAAGCTACACGTGCATCTAATACTATTGACATTCAGGTACCATGGTCAATTTTTCCTCCTCTCTCCCTTTCCCCCCTGCACAAATGTATACACAACTTAAAATGTCAGACAGCTATTATACTTTGCCATGCTACTCAGATTCTTGGATGTGCAAATGGCTGAATGGGCATCTAAATAACTTACATATGTAAAAACCTAAATTTGTCCTGATATCTCTATGTGCCAGAGTCAGCATCCATTATACCTACATTTCTGAGGTATGACATTAAACCTCTGTCTCTTTCTAACAATTTGGACCTCTAAAAATTGTGTTGTATATAAATACACTGAGAACATATTGCATTGATTTCCATGGGATTTGTGTTACACGGCCCTGAAAGCCAAGATGTTCATGGTATGTATAACAATCAGAAAGTACTAAAGCATAATACTATATCATATAAAATAGCTGAAAAGATGATAAAATGTGATGAGAGCCATTGTAGCAGAACACAGTGTTCCTTTCTCTGGGCCCTGTTCCCATTAAGGATTTAAAAATACTAGAGGGATTTTGGAGGAGAGCAAAAGTAAAATAATCAACTGTCAAGGGTTGATCCATGAATTAAAAGTACACATTTAACTAGTCCCCAATATACACATCAACATCATACGTACTTGACAATATACATGTTAACATAGATTGAAGTATTTAGTTCCCATTCTCAAAAAAGGCTTGGTGACACATTTTTTTAAAAAGCCTGTTAAAAATGTGAACGTACAAATGTCAAAGTTATTTATGTAAGAAAAGCTACATTGGACAAGAGACTGTGACAGCTGGACAACATATATTCTCTATAAATATTGTAGGGGGCTGGAAGTAATTATTTATAATTTCTCATTTTCTGTAAGAACAGTGAGATTACTTTGAAAAGATTTTTAGCTTCTTTTATCATATTTATGACAGTGAAAACTAGAAAACTGGGAGAAAGACAAACAATCCTTATTTGATGGTATTGTGAGATAGTGTTAACAGGCATGGGTTGGGAAAATAGTCCCTCAGGTGATGCATTAATATACATCAATTTCTAGACCAACAACAAAACTTACTGTAAATCCTAGCAAAACAGTGCAAGATACATGGAAATTAAGAAGAAAAGTCCATGCCTTGTGTCTTTTATTAGAATGGTGCAAGTGTGCTACTCATAGGCAGATGTGAGAACTTTTAAAATAACAAGAAACAGAATATAACAGCAAATGTCATATCAGAACCTCCTCTAAATACAGTCGTGACACAAAAATATCTGAGGCTCCTCTGGAACTTTCTATGTCTGCATTAGATCCCTAGTATGTGGTTTATGTAATATCTATGTACTAGTCTTTTCAAGTATGGGAAAAATGTAAGTGTGGCCTGCAAATGACATCCAGAGGGAACACTAACTCATCTGCAGTCTGAATTCTTTATAAACCACTCTGTTTTGCCAGAAATGTCTCATCTTCTTAACAAGTGCAGGATTGTGGCTGAGAACAAAATTGACTTATCTACCTTAAAAAAAAATTGCTACAGACTCCTCACTTATCTATTTATGATTGTGTTTGATGTGATAAACAGTTAAGTAGCATGTCAGAATGTACAGAAAGTCAGCTGGCTCTCAGAAGTTTATATATACAAAGTAATATAATGGAGTAGTAAGAAAAGTGTGAAAGCCTCCAGGAGCCATTTTATAACTAATCTATTACAATCTGTCCATGTGACACTTGCTAATCTGATGCTTTCATCCATCAGCTTGCTTCCTTGCAAGTCTGCAGTGTTTATTTTTCTTCTGATAACTTTTCTTATATAAAACTCATGGGATAAAACTCCTTAAGGAAGGTACTCTCTTCCTGTTCATGTTTGACTTCAAGAGATCACCGAGAGACTCCAGAGACTCCATACTAGAATCTTCTGTCTCTATACCACTTCTTTATAGTGTGGCTGGAGTGAAATCATGCTGCAACTTTCTCCCTCCGCATTTGATAGACTTTGTAACAATTGCACAGAAACTTTTCCCTAAAGGAGCGTATCAGGATAACAATGGCTTAAAATATACTGCTACTCAGGATGATTAATGCATGTCCCCCAATCCCTGACTAAGATCTTTTTTCCCTCCTGTCCATTCACATGGACATATCTTAGATTGCTTCCCTCAGCAATAGTAGTAATCCAATAGATTGCTGTTTCATTTTCCCATCCATTGCAGTTAGACCAGATTCCAGCTGCTCAAACTTTCCATAAGCTGCTGAAGCTATCTCCTAAAATAAGGAAATTGCAGGGTTATTAGTTCAATCCTTGGTCAGTTTGAAATGTTTCTTTCTCTAGTAACCTGTATCTTTATTATATTTATCTGTATCTCCTCAAAAAGAATTTATGGGTATCTGAGCATAAAGGAGTATTCCTAATTAAAATATATATATATATTTAGAGCTGAGCCTAAAGAAACTTGACCTCCTAGTTTATTACTGCACTCCAGACCATGCCTCTCAACATCAGTTTTGAATATTATGGCGTATTCCATATACAAAGGATATCTTCTGTCTAAAATTTTTCATGGCTCACATAGTGAGCTAATTGCAATTCTATTATCTTACTGTGGCTTTAATATGACATAAATTTTCTGACAACATTGAATTTACTTGATACTTACATCAAATGAAGGAATTGGAAACCAGCCTTCAGCAAGGATCTCATTTTATTATGGCAGAATCTTTTTGTATAATATAATAGAGGTGTTTGCAACAGGAAGAATATAAAAAGGCAAATAAAAAGGCAAAGAAAACAACAGCATATTTTTGGTCATGTAGCTGTGGTTTGATAGCTCAGGCTACGTTTGTTATTTATTATACAAGTCTTTTTTACAGAATATGGTGTTATAACTGGTTTTCAGTATTATTTTCTTTGTCAGTTTCAGCTTTGTTAAATATGTTTCTTTATCATCTCTGAAAATGCTCAGCTCCAAAAACTGTAGTAATTATGCTTACTTCATGTAAACAAAACATTTTTGTTGCCATTGTGAAAGCTGTAGAACTGTGATGGGTTGACCCTGGCTGGACGCCAGGTGCCCACCAAAGCCGCTCCATCACTCCCCCATCCTCAGCTGGACAGGGGATAGAAAAATATAACAAAAAGCTTGCGGGTCGAGATAAGGACAGGAGAGATCATTCACTAATTACCATCACGGGCAAAACAGACTCAGCTTAGGGAAAATTAGCTCACTTTTTATTACAAATCAGCCAGAGTAAGGTAAATGAGAAATAAAACCAAATCTCAGAACACCTTCCCTCCACCCCTCCCTTCTTCCCGGGCACAACTTCACTCCCAGATTTCTCCACCAAGCCCCCCCAGCGGCACAAGGGGGACAGGGATGGGGTTTACGGTCATCACATGTTATTTTCTGCCGCTTCACCTCCTCGGGGCGAGGGCTCATCACACTCTTCCCCTGCTCCAACGTGGGGTCCCACCCACGGGAGACAGTCCTCCACAAACTTTCTCCAACGTGGGCCATTCCCACGGGCTGCAGTTCTTCATGAACTGCTCCAGCATGGGTCCTTTCCACGGTGTGCAGTCCTTCAGGCACAGACTGCTCCAGTGTGGGTCCCCCACGGGGTCACAAGTCCTGCCAGAAAACCTGCTCCGTGGGCTCCTCTCTCCACAGATCCGCAGGTCCTGCCAGGAACCTGCTCCAGCGCAGGGTTCCCACGGGGTCACAGCCTCCTTCGGGAACCCACCTGCTCCGGCGTGGGGTCCTCCATGGGCTGCAGGTGGAGATCTGCTCCACCATGGACCTCCCTGGACTGCAGGGGGACAGCCTGCCTCACCAGGGTCTTCACCACGGGCTGCAGGGGAATCTTCGCTCCGGCGCCTGGAGCATCTTCTCCCCCTCCTTCTGCACTGACCTTGGTGTCCGCAGGCTTGTTTCTCTTACATGTTCTCACTCCTCTCTCCGGTGGCTGTTTTCTGCGTCCCAACTTTTTTTTCCTTCTTAAAAATGTTATCACAGAGGCGTTACCACTATCGCTGATTGGCTCGGCCTTGGCCGGCGGGGGGTCCGTCTTAGAGCTGGCTGGTATAGGCTCGCTCTCTCTCGAACACAGGGGAAGCTTCCAGCAGCTTCTTACAGGAGCCACCCCTGTAACCCCCCGCCCGCTACCAAAACCTTGCCACATAAAACCAATACAAGAACAGGAAGCAAAATGTGCTCCTTAGAGACGTAGGGAAGGGCTGGGACACCAGCCGATCTATTTTTTTAAAGACTGCATACATTCACTTTTTTTTTCACCTACTCTCTTTCCAAGTATCCCTGAGTCAGCTGATGTTACAGTCTTAAAAAAACATCCACAGTGTGGTGTCCTACATATGGCAAATGAATATTTTCGTGAACTGCAACAGATTGTTTCATTTTAATTTCAGGCAGGACCATTCATGGTTATTAAAGCACTTTGGTAAAGGAAAAAAGAAACAAAACTACAGATGCCAGTAATTTTTATTTACATTTGAGGATGACTAAAGGTCCAAGGTCAGTCTGCAACTCAATTAAAAGATTACTAAATCTGAGATATGAGAAGAGGGACAGGTTTACTGGAATATGAAGTATTTTTCTTGGAAATTATACAGTGTATGTATTTGCTTATCTGTCTATTTATAACATGAAAAATTACCGAAGCACATTTTTTCTGTGTAACATGAAGTGCTGCATGGATTTTTGAATGCATAGTGTCGTGGTTTAACCCCAGCCAGCAACTAAGCACCATGCAGCCGCTCACTCACTTCCTCCACCCACCCAGTGGGATGGGAGAGAAAATCAGGAAAAGAAGTAAAACTCGTGGGTTAAGATAAGAACTGTTTAATAGAACAGAAAAGAAGAAACTAATAATGATAATGATAACACTAATAAAATGACAACAGTAATAATAAAAGGATTGGAATATACAAATGATGTACAGTGCAATTGCTCACCGACACCTAGCTAGTCCCCGAGTGGCGATCCCCCCGCCCCCACTCCCCCCAGTTTATATACTAGATGTGATGTCACATGATATGGAATACCCTGTTGGCCAGTTTGGGTCAGCTGCCCTGGCTGTGTCCCCTCCCAACTTCTTGTGCCCCTCCAGCCTTCTTGCTGGCTGGGCATCAGAAGCTGAAAAATCCTTGACTTGAGACTAAACATTACTTAGCAACAACTGAAA
Source organism: Haliaeetus albicilla (assembly GCF_947461875.1). Taxonomy (NCBI): domain Eukaryota; kingdom Metazoa; phylum Chordata; class Aves; order Accipitriformes; family Accipitridae; genus Haliaeetus; species Haliaeetus albicilla. The sequence goes on along the minus strand of NC_091515.1, from coordinate 9,970,972 downwards.
ACATCAGTGTTATCAACATTCTTCTCATACTGAACTCAAAACATAGCACTGTACCAGCTACTAGGAAGACAGTTAACTACATCCCAGCTGAAACCAGGACACATAGATAATGGTGAAATATGTTCAAAAGCAGCTGTTATTAAACTGACCCAGTTTTCTTTTAAAATCCTTAGGAAACAATAATGATAATTAATAAACCAGTTTGTATAATAGGATTTGCACCTGAGTTGAAAAGAAAATGTTTTGCATGTGGTGCTGAGTAATTTTTGTAACACTTTAATAGTATTTTTCTAGCGCTGCAAGCTACTTTTTCACAGTTTAATATAAAACACAGTGTCTGTTCAAAACTTCTGGTAAATTTATGCCTTAGTACATTTCTGAAGTGTTCACTAGAGAAATGGGAGCTCTAATGTTCTTGTGTGTGACCATTTTACCACTCAAAGGTTATGGGAAAGAACATTAAAATGGGGTAAAAAACAATAGAATATGCAATGAAATCAAAATAATTTCTCTCAACATGGCTGATTAAGTACAGCATCAGACAGGAAGTTAAGTAAACATGCAGTCACAGAAAAAAAATCCTACACTGGGGGAAAGACTCCTTTGGTTCTTTTTATAAGAAGAATTGCTAGACCGCAACTTTAATTCTCACAAGAACTTTGTTACAAACTTTGTGCTCAACTTCTGTAGTTTATCCTGTCAAGCAGAAAGTACAACCACATGCAGCATGAGAGGAATGTTTCCATTTGTATGATAAATATCACTTGAAAATGGGCTTTGCTTTTAATTTAGAACACTGTAAACACATCAGGAGAAACTAGTTTTGATCATTTGCCAAATATTGCACAAGTATTTAGACTAATAAATAGTCTTACATAACAGGAAGTGTACTGTGTATTTTATGTGTTCCCACAATTTTTCATAGAAAGTCTCATCCCTTCTGTTTCATAGATGTTTCTGAAGAAAGAAAAAAACCCTCGCTAGATAAAATAGTATGTATTATTATCAAAAAGCATTTCAATCATCAGCTAAAGATTTAGGGAACATTAATAGTACGGTATAAATAAGAATACATTTTAATTAGAGGATTCTGCTCACTGATTAGTCTTTCAGACCCCAGGTTAAAGTCATGCCTTACTGAATAAAATATGATGTATAGTTAAAAGATAATCATAGGGCCTAACATCTCATTATTTTAATTGTGTAAATTACACAGTAAGGCATATTCAAGCTGGTAGCCAAACCAACTTGTCTGATTTCCTATGGCATTATTAAAGCATGTGGATCAGACCTAAGAATGTACAATGTACCAAATGTTCTGCCTCACACTGTCATTACCAAGACTATGGTATGCACAGAGCACTTGGTTTGTTTTGTAAACTTTGTGCTGGACTCTCCCTTTTGTATCCAAAATGTCACAGGAAGGAAGCAAGCCCAAACAACCTTCATTTCTTTAAGGCATGGTAAAAGCTCTCTTATTTATGTTCCCTTACCATCCCACTCAAGGGGCTCATAATGCTATGGAACAAGCAAAAGTAGTTCCAAACATGGGAAGAATATTTCTAGTATTAGCTCTCCAAATAAATTGGGGGGGGGGGGGCACATTAGATCAGAGTATGTATTTATGAATTTGAGTGATATTATTTATCTTTATTTGAATTTTTACAGGAGAAAGATTGTTCTGTGGTTAACAGAGGTGACTTGGACTAAATTCTGCAGAAATTTGGTGTGACCTTGGGGAAGGTACAGGACAGTATGCAGACTGCTCAGCAAGTTCTTGGAATGAGTTGGTAATATTTTTTTGGTGCAGAGTGTGAAGTAAGTAGTGAAAGAGCTAACCAATTAGGTTGAGAATGTGAGAGCACAACGTAAAGTGAATTGGAGTGACCATGAAATGACAGAGCTAATAATTTTTAAATAGAGGATAAAAGTAAAATAAAAATAGCAGTCTCAAATAAATGTAGAGATCAGGAAGACAAATCAAAGGGGTAAAAGGTTAAGAAGAAATGGCAAAGAAATTATACTAAGGACACAAAGTAGAAGATGGGGAATGTAGGAAGGGAACAATTTGCTTAATGATGGGTTTCACTGACAATAAACATAAGCAAAGCATACAGAAATTGGAAATGGTTCAGTTATATAAGTACATATAAAGAAAGTCAGGTAGAAAAGGAGCTATAGATATCAACAGTAACAAGAAATCATCCTATAAGCTCATCAACAGCATGATACTGAGAAGGGAATTGTTGCTCTACTACAGAACAGAAAGAAGCAGCTAATGATAGACAATGCAGAGAAAGTTGAAGGGTTTAATGCTTTTTTTGGATTGGTATTTTCTAATAAAAGTTAATGCAAGTAAGTGGCCAAGACAATACCTGTGTAGGATAGAATAAGAATATTAAGTGAACTGGATGCTTTCAAATCGACCAAAGAATTTAATCTTTGGACTCTTACAAATTGTCCTGTAAGATTTTTGCTTAAACAATCATCTAAAGCTATCTCAGATACTGGAGTAGTTAAGAACCCCTTGAGAACTGGGGTGATGCTCTGGAAAAGAAGCAGCGTCTTTGCTTCTTTCAAAAAGGGGAGGGGGGAAAACCTGAAAAATTATGGATCAGTTTCGTTTTTTAAAATTCTGGATAAAATAATCAAACAAAATATTTGTAAACACTTGAGAGTTAGCAAAGAAACACCTGCTATATACCTTAACTACTATAAGGCTTTTATGTCTCACATGATGGATGCTAGGGAAGTCTGATCAAGATGAATTTACCATAATGGGGATGCAAAAGTAGTAGTAAGATGATAACTTGTTGTACTGGTTTTGGCTGGGATAGAGTTAAATTTCTTCATAGTAGCTGGTATGGGGCTATGTTTTGGATTTGTGCTGATAAAAGTGTTGATAACACACTGTGGTGGGTTGACCCTGGCTGGATGCCAGGTGCCCACCAAAGCCGTTCTATCACTCCCCCTCCTCAGCTGGACAGGGGAGAGAAAAAAAATATAACAAAGGGATAATGGGTCAAGATAAGGACAGGAGAGATCACTCACCAATTACCCTCACAGGCAAAACAGACTCAAGTTGGGGAAAATTAACTCAATTTATTACCAATCAACCAGAGTAGGTGTCGTGGTTTAACCCCAGCCAGCAACTAAGCACCACGCAGCCGCTCACTCACTCCCCCCCATCCAGTGGGATGGGGGAGAAAATCGGGAAAAGAAGTAAAACTCGTGGGTTGAGATAAGAACGGTTTAATAGAACGGAAAAGAAGAAACTAATAATGATAATACTAATAAAATGACAACAGTAGTAATAAAAGGATTGAAATGTACAAATGATGCTCAGGGCAATTGCTCACCACCTGCCGACCAACACCCAGCTAGTCCCCGAGTGGATATTCCCCCCCTCCACTTCCCAGTTCCTATACTAGATGGGACGTCACATGGTATGGAATACCCTGTTGGCGACTTTGGGTCAGGTGCCCTGGCTGGGTCCTGTGCCAACTTCTTGTGCCCCTCCAGCCTTCTTGCTGGCTGGGCAGGAGAAGCTGAAAAATCCTTGACTTGAGACTAAACACTACTTAGAAACTGAAAACATCAGTGTTATCAACATTCTTTGCATAACAAACTGAAAACATAGCACTGTACCAGCTACTAGGAAGACAGTTAACTCTATCCCAGCTGAAACCAGGACAGTATCCACCCCTTATTCTATACCATTGACATCATGCTCAGTTCCCATAACTTTAGTTACATCCCAGGCAATCATCATCACCTTTTCCATCCCTTTGAGACATAGGAACAATGAGATATATATATATATATGTATACACACACACAGATAGCATGCCTTTAGTTTATGGGTTATGTTCATAAAATGTTCGTTGAGTTCATTTAGTTCCCGACTCTGGGCTCCATCTGTCATATCAGTCTTTCTGTGCAGGAGGGATGGTGCAAAGTCCTCTCAGTCGGTAGAGCAGAATTGGGCTTCAGTGCGGTGTGACGAGCAGGTGACATTTGACGCAGCAGGAGGATGGTGTGCACTGTTGGACTGTTGCATGCTGGAGTCAGTTCTGGTTCCATCACTACTGCGCTTTGCTCAGTTTTATCACAGTTCTTTCTTGCTTGATCTAAGTGCTTCTTACTATAGTACTATGGATATAGCATATAACAATTATAGTAATGATAACATACAGTAGCAGGGTTATATAGCAACTAATATCATACAGTTTAATTCTGGCTAGTCTCACCTAAAATCAAATCCCCTTGAGGCACACATCAGACTTCCCCATATTTTCGCATCACCAACCAAGTGCACCCAGGCCCTTGAGCAAAAGCAATCCCACGAATGGGTTTACCTTTGCCTGAGGCAGGAGTAGCCCAGACTGTTTTCCCTAACATATTTTTCATGTGCACTACAGGGACTTTATCCCCTTCTACAGTATGTAAAGATTCTGACTGGGCAGGGCCACTCCGATTGGCAGATCCTCTGGTGTTGACTAACCAGGTGGCTTTTGCTAAATGTGTATCCCAATGTTTGAAAGTTCCACCCCCCATTGCTCTCAGTGTAGTCTTTAACAGTCCATTGTATCGCTCAATTTTCCCAGCGGCTGGTGCATGATAGGGGACGTGATACACCCACTCAATGCCATGCTCTTTGGCCCAGGTGTCTATGAGGTTGTTTCGGAAATGAGTCCCATTGTCTGACTCAATTCTTTCTGGGGTGCCATGTCGCCACAAGACCTGCTTCTCAAGGACCAGGATAGTGTTCCGGGCAGTGGCATGGGGCACAGAATATGTTTCCAGCCATCCGGTGGTTGCTTCCACCATTGTCAGCACATAGCGCTTGCCTTGGCGAGTTTGTGGGAGTGTGATATAGTCAATCTGCCAGGCTTCCCCATATTTATATTTCAGCCATCGCCCTCCAAACCACAGGGGCTTTAACCGCTTGGCTTGCTTAATTGCAGCACATGTTTCACATTCATGGATAACCTGCGCGATAGTGTCCATGGACAAGTCCACCCCTCGATCACGAGCCCATCTATATGTTGCATCTCTTCCCTGATGGCCTGAGGTATCATGGGCCCACAGAGCCATAAATAGATCACCCTTATGTTGCCAGTCCAGGTCCACCTGAGACACTTCAATCTTGGCAGCCTGATCCACCTGTTGGTTGTTTTGATGATCTTCAGTGGCCCGACTCTTGGGTATGTGAGCATCTACATGACGTACTCTTACAAGCACATTCTCTGGCAGAACAGCAATATCTTGCCACAGTGTGGCAGCCCAAATGGGTTTACCTCTGCGCTGCCAGTTGCTCTGCTTCCATTGCTGTAACCACCCCCACAGGGCATTTGCCACCATCCATGAGTCAGTATAGAGATAGAGCACTGGCCACTTCTCCCTTTCAGCAATGTCTAACGATAGCTGGATGGCTTTCACCTCTGCAAACTGACTCAATTCACCTTCTCCTTCAGCATTTTCTGCAACTTGTCGTGTAGGACTCCATACAGCAGCTTTCCACCTCCGATGCTTTCCCACAATGCAACAGGATCCGTCAGTGAACAGGACATATTGCCTCTCATTTTCTGGCAGTTTATTATACAGCGGGGCCTCTTCAGCACACGTCACCTCCTCCTCTGGCGACATTCCAAAATCTTTGTCTTCTGGCCAGTCCGTGATCACTTCTAAAATTCCTGGGCGACTGGGGTTTCCTATGCGAGCCCGTTGTGTGATCAGTGAAATCCATTTACTCCATGTGGCATCAGTTGCATGACGTGTAGAGGAGACCCTCCCTTTGAACATCCAGCCCAGCACTGGCAGTCGGGGTGCTAAAAGGAGCTGTGTCTCAGTACCAACCACTTCTGAGGCAGCTCAAACTCCTTCATATGCTGCCAATATCTCTTTTTCAGTTGGAGTATAGCGAGCCTCGGTCCTCGATATCCCCAACTCCAAAAACCCAGGGGTCGGCCCTTGGTCTCCCCAGGTGCTTTCTGCCAGAGGCTCCAGGTAGGGCCATTCTCCCCAGCTGCAGTATAGAGCACATTTTTAACATCTTGTCCCGTCTGGACTGGTCCAAGGGCTACTGCATGAACAATCTCCCGTTTAATTTGTTCAAAGGCTTGTTGTTGCTCAGGGCCCCATTTAAAATCATTCTTCTTCTGGGTCACTTGATAGAGAGGGCTCACAATCAGACTGTAATTTGGAATATGCATTCTCCAAAACCCCACGACACCTGAGAAGGCCTGTGTTTCCTTTTTATTAGTCGGTGGAGACATAGCTGCTATTTTGTTGATCACATCCATTGGGATCTGACGACGCCCATCTTGCCATTTTATTCCCAAAAACTGGATCTCCTGTGCAGGTCCCTTGACCTTACTTTCTTTTATGGCAAAATCAGCCTTCAAAAGGATCTGGATTATTTTCTTCCCTTTCTCAAAGACTTCTTCTGCCGTGTTGCCCCATACGATGATGTCATCAATGTATTGCAGGTGTTCCGGAGCTTCACCCTTTTCCAGTGCAGCCTGGATTAGTCCATGGCAAATGGTGGGGCTGTGTTTCCACCCCTGGGGCAATCGATTCCAAGTGTACTGGACACCCCTCCAAGTAAAGGCAAATTGTGGACGACACTCTGCTGCCAGAGGGATTGAGAAAAACGCATTAGCAATGTCAATTGTGGCATACCACTTGGCTGCCTTTGACTCTAGCTCGTATTGAAGTTCTAGCATATCTGGAACGGCAGCACTCAGCGGTGGCGTAACTTCATTCAGGCCGCGATAGTCAACTGTTAGTCTCCACTCCCCATTAGACTTCCGCACTGGCCATATGGGACTGTTAAAGGGTGAGCGAGTTTTGCTGATCACTCCTTGGCTCTCCAGTTGGCGAATCAACTTGTGGATGGGAATCAGAGAGTCTCGGTTGGTGCGATATTGCCACCGGTGCACCGTCGTGGTAGCAATTGGCACTTGTTGTTCTTCAACCTTGAGCAACCCCACAATCGAAGGGTCTTGAGAGAGACCAGGCAGGGTAGACAGCTGTTCAGTTCCCTCCGTCTCCAAGGCAGCTATACCAAAAGCCCTTCAATACCCCTTTGGGTCCTTAAAATGCCCCCTCCTGAGATAGTCTATGCCAAGGATGCACGGAGCCTCTGGACCAGTCACAATGGGGTGTTTCTGCCATTCATTCCCAGTTAGGCTTACTTCAGCTTCCAATACAGTTAACTCTTGGGATCCCCCTGTCACACCAGAAATACAAATGGGTTCTGCCCCTTTATAACTTGATGGCATTAGAGTACACTGTGCGCCGGTGTCTACTAGAGCCTTATACTCCTGTGGGTCTGATGTGCCAGGCCATCGAATCCACACAGTCCAATAGACCCGGTTATCCCTTTCCTCCACCTGGCTGGAGGCAGGGCCCCTCTAATTCTGGTTAGAGTATTCAGTATTCACTTCTCGTAAAATTGGCTCAGAATTCCCTTCAAGAGGATCAGAAGTAAGATCAGCCCTTCTACTCTGTTTGGAAATTGGAGCGGCATTTTTCCTGGTAGAATCCCTTTTTGTGGTGGTTTTTCCTCACAACTCACGTACCCGTGCATTTAGGACCGAGGTAGGTTTTCCGTCCCATTTCCTCATGTCCTCTCCATGATCACATAGGTAAAACCACAGGGCACCTCGTGGTGTGTACCTTCTATATTGTCTCTCTTGGGCAGATGAGCGCTCACTCCTAATAGCTGAGACATTGGTCCTTACAAGTGGGGAGTAGGACATATCCTTTTTGAATTGCTGGACATCCTGGGACAGCTTCTCCACAGCTGAAATGCAGGCTTGCAGGGAGGAGGAGAGATTTTCTTCGTATTGACGGAGTTGGCGAGCCACTTCCTCCACTGTCGGTCCCTCTTCGTCTTTCCAGGTCATTATCGCCAGTGAGTTGGCATAAGACGATGGTGCGCTCCGTACAAACTTCCGCCACATGGGTTGTGTGCATGGGCCTTCGTCTGGATCTTTGGGTAATTGTGGGTTGTCCGGGTCATGATGAATCGTCTCTAGCACAGCTAATTCCCTCAGATATTGAATGCCTCTTTCCATGCTGGTCCACTTGCTTGATTGACATATAACATCTTCCTTAAAGGGGTACCTTTCCTTCACACTTGACAGGAGTCACCTCCAGAGGCTGAGGGCTTGTGTCCCTCTTCCAATTGCCTTGTCAATGCCACCTTCCCTGGCAAGTGATCCCAGCTGCTTGGCTTCCCTACCTTCTAATTCCAAGCTATTAGCCCCATTGTCCCAGCATCGGAGGAGCCGGGTGATAATATGCTCACCTATACGGTGGCCAAAGTCTTTTTGCATATCCCGTAGCTCACTCAAGGATAGGGACCGGGTTATTACCTCTGGTTTTGCCTCTTCCTCCAGTTCCCGTGATGACCCTGGTTCACCTTCATCCTTCGCTAAGCGAACTGATTTTTTTGTATATTTCTTTTTCTGTACGGGGGCAACTGATACTGGTGCAGGTTGGTCGGCTGGTTCAGTTGCAGTATCGCTCGCCGTGTTTTGGATAACCGCAGTGTCTGTTGCCAAGGTTTGCATAGCTGCTGTGCTCGTTGATGACGCTGGATGGTCTGCAGTGCCTGTCGCTGAGGTTTGGGTAGCTTCTGTACTCGTTGCCAGGGCTGGAGGGGCCGCAGCGCCCATTGCCGAGGTTTGAGTGACCGCAGTGCTCATCATTTTGTTGTTAGGTCCAGAGACCTTCTCTTCCCCTTGAGGGTACTGAGTGGTGTCGAACAGGGCTCGATAGGCATGGGCCAGGCCCCAGCATGTTGCAGTGATTTGTATCTCTCCGGAGCTGCCGGGGTGACAGCATACCTTTTCCAAATATCTTACTAGTTCTTCTGGATTCTGCACTTGTTCAGGGGTGAATTTCCAAAACATTGGAGGTGCCCACTTTTCTAGGTACTTGCCCATACTACCCCACACACCCTGCCACTCATAATTATCCAGCCTTGGGGCAGATCTCTGGGTGGTCTTCTTAAATAGTTGTTTAACCTTAAACAAGAGCTGAACCACATTCAGGAGCATGCTAATTCCTAACAGTAGGGCTAGGACCGTGCTGGTCTCAACATCCCAGGAGTATTCAAATTTTTCAAAATTCTCAAACACCATTGTAACTGGATTGATGGAGAAAGGGCTGCCCTTGCTTGGGGACTGGCTGGGCATCGGTCAGTCAGTGGTGAGCTATTGTTTTCTTTGGCATGACTTATTTTTCTTGGGTTTTATTTTCCTCCGTCTTTGTTTGGGGTTTTTTTCTTACTTTTTTTTTTTTTTTAAATTATTAAACTGTCTTTATCTCAACCCAGGAGTTTTCTCACTTTTACCCTTCCAATTCTTTCCCCATCCCACTAGGGGAGGGAGTGAGTGAGCAGCTGTGTGGTGCTCAGTTGCTGGCCAGTGTTAAACCACAGCACTTGTGAAGAGTTAGTAATTATTTATTATAAAAGAAACACTAAATCAATTGGGATTTTGTGGGAGTCTTTTCTTAGGTCCATTCTGTTTAATATTTTCATTAAACATATGAAAATATAATAATGTGTTTATTAAATTTGCAGACAATGTGAAGCTGAGAGGGACTGTCTGTAAAGTGGAAGACAGGTTTAAAATTCAAAATTATGATGGCAAAAATGGAGAAATGATCTAGAAGCATATGGGATAATATTCACTAATAAATGCAAAACACTATAGACAAGAACATTCAATTGCACAAATGCAACATGAGCCGCAACTGGCTGAGAACAGGCCTCCATGGGGAGGACCTGTGACTTATAATGGATTGCAAGCTGATCATGGGTCCACAAGCTCATGCTGTTGGAAAAAAGCATATTGGAATGTATAAACAGGAGCACAGCTTACAAGATACACATTGTAATTCTTCTGCATTATGAAGGTTTTGGACGTTTCCAGTTTTGGACACCACATTCAAGAAGAAAAACATTAAGCAAAATCCAACCAATGGTAGAAAATCTAGAATAGGGCCATGAGAAGGAGGTCATCAAATGCAGGACCTACAGGAAAGACTGGATAAAAATGAGGTTGATGATTAACCTAAATAAAAAAGAGAAGACTGAGGAAGAGAACAGGTAAGAATCTTCAAGTACATAAAACATTGCTGCAAAGAATAAGGTAATTATTTATTGTTGGTATTCAGGAATGATAAGATGATAAATAATAGGCTTAAACAACAGCAAGAAAAAATAGGATTGGAAATTTGGGAAACCTCACAAAAAAGATGGAGAAGCATTAGACTACATCACTTGTGAAGGCTGTGAAGTCTCCATTGCTGGAAATTTTTAAGAACAGCTTAGATGAAGATCTGTCAGGATGTTATTTTCTTGGGAGAGGGGATAAATAGCTCCATCCCTTGAAGTTTCTTTAGCCCTACTTTTGTACAATTCTGTAATCTGTCTCTGGCCCAATTGTTATCTGCTTAACAACCTTTCCTTCCTTAGAAATCATTGTGTATGAAATTAATTGATATTTGTAATGTACTTGGGAATAATGCTGATCAGATCGGTGTCTCAGTACAAAGAATCAACATTTAGGTAAATGTCAAGGAATTAATGTCCTTATCTACAGCTATACAAACCATGTGTTCGTTCTTTCCCCACTTAGAGAGGTCTGAACCATCATAGGCTCAGCTGTATGTGGATTTACTCTTACCAACAACATAGCAGATTGGAGATGCTGGAGGAGAATCTGATTTACTGGTATGTAGACTAGGGAGTCATTCTCACACTTCTTATTAAGAGGGGGTAGGAGGGTTGTATTGCAATTTACAGTCTGGCTTTTATTAGATGTTAGTTGCATCTCTATAGCTGCAACTCAAAACTTACAGAGTGAGGTTTAATATAATTGGATGACATATTTTCTTTTTCTAACATAAAAATGCATATGTGGACTTTGTGATTTATTCTGGAACTGCCTTCAGCTGCTATTGAAAACTTACTGTTCCCTAATATATGAAAAAGTCAGGTAGTGTTTTAGATATCTCTGCTCCTTTAGTGGTTCTATTTAAGAAAATATGTGTCTATTATAATGACACTTTTTGAAGTGATTCTTTAACTTATAAATTATTTTAATTATCTTTGAGTTGCTATCAGATCTTGACACAAACGCTATCACATCTGATTCCTAGCTAATTAAAGACTTTATGACCTCATCAATAACTTCTTGAAATGTCAATTTATTGCTACTATTATTTTATTGTGGAGCACTAAAAACTATATTGGTAAGAAGACCCATTTCTATCTTGAAATAGCGTTATTTCATTGGATCAAAATTTGCATACATATCTAACTAGGAACTTGATTTAGTTCAAACATGCAGATAAAAAGAAAACTTAATACACATTTGAAAGTTGTAAGATTTCTCTAAGTGTTACTTCACATTTGTAACGTGAAAAAGCTGTATAGTCCAACAAAGAGGTTTTTGAAATTTTTTAACTAGGCTATGGAAAATGTAGGAAGAAAAGAAAGTTGTAATTCCTTTGAATAAATAATAATTTTTCCGAGCCCATTTCCTTGCTTTGATTTCAGAGAATGAATCATAGACACTACAGTTGGAAAAATCCAGTTAAGTCACATCTACTATCAATGCAGAATATATTCTTCAATATTTTTCCAAGCTAATTTAAAAACTCTCAAATTATTTATTTTCAGTTCATCCTATGGGAAATACCTTACTTGTTCTCATTGAAAAGAATTTATTTATTTTTCCTGATTCAGCTTAAATACAGGTTTTCTCTTGTAAATTTAATGAAGTGCTGACTGAAAAAAGTTGTTTATGCCTGGCTTCCAATTAGATACTGTGGGAATATAACAGGAGATTGATGACGAGGATTGTAAACATGCTCAAGTGACTTGCAGCTGAGGTGTCGAAAAATACATATATCATACTAATTGTTGTTTGGCCTTGTGTGTTGGACAAGTAGAACATCTGTGTTTAGATAACATAGGCCTGTGATAGACTTAGAGGCACTCTATTGAACATGCTTGAGATTCCTGCCCTGCTGTGGGAAAGATCAAAGCACAGTGGTAAATTATGCCTGCGCGAATCCCTGAGATACAGGCAAAAACAGCAGGTTCGTTGATCCTCTAGCATGGACCGAGATCTGCAGTGCCTGCGTCCCTGCCTGTGTGCCTCTGCCCGGGTACTACTTCGGGGATCCCCCAGTTGGTGAGGCAACGAAAATAAATTTACTCTTTGCATTTCATCTGTGGTTTTGTGGTTTTTCCTGCGTCCTGCCTGTACCGGCTCACACAGATACTAATAATCTAATCTTAGGTAGCATAAACCCATTCTTATTATGAAGATGGAATAGGTTAGCTATAAGGAATCTTAGAGTGCCTAACTTCATAACATAGCTAAAACTTTTTCACAGAATAAACTTTTCTTTGTAACATCTTGGTTCAATTCAATTCTTTTCAAAGTCAGCATGGGCATTCCCATTAATGCCAATGGTTATTGGATTGGGGTCTTAGATGTGCAGCTGTTGTTGATACAGGGTCTTTCAAAATATTGCACAAATTGAATAACAAGAAATGGTTTATGAATTTATCTTGCACAATAATCTAACCCTGACGATAGAACAGTGGACAAGAGGATATCTATTTCTACTTCTTGGATCTCCCAGGCCATATGTAAACAATGGGACTTCAGATAGTCTCCACCTACCCTGAGCTAGTTGCATGCTCCAGCTGTCTCCTGACTCCATGTTTAGGCAAGATCTGGGCATAGCTCATTTGTCCCTGTGTCTATGAGAAAGTGGATAGAATGGAACAGATCTACAATGTGCTTCACCTGCATCTTTTATGAGGTTTAGCTGTATGATTAGGAGACAAGGATCTCAGGGTCCTCTAAGACACTCGATAATTGTGCATCTTTAATGTAAGCACTGTGGCCTCTGTTATTTTGTACAAACATGACATTCTTCAGTTTTCTTAGGTATCAAAAGAGAACTTGACTTTTAAGTTCTTCAAAAAGGGAACTGGGTATCATACTACTGAGAATTTCAACACCTAACTTTTAGGATACAAAGTTCCTCTGGTAGATTCTATAGTGTTTTGGAACTTATACCTGCTATGCGAAAAGGTGGACACTTAAGAATGGGATATCCAAAAAGCAATGTAAGTGGCTGTATTGGGTTTGTGTGGCAAGGTTTTGGTAGCAGGGGGTTACAGGGGTGGCTTCTGTGAGAAGCTGCTGGAAGCTTCCCCTATGTCCGACAGAGCCAATACCAGCTGGCTCTAAGACGGACCCGCCACCGGCCAAGGCCAAGCCAATCAGTGATAGTGGTAGCGCCTCTGTGATAACATATTTAAGAAGTAAAAAAAGGTGCAGGACACACAGAAACAGCCGCCGGAGAGAGGAGTGAGAACATGTAAGAGAAACAAGCCTGCAGACACCAAGGTCAGTGAAGAAGGAGGGGGAGGAGATGCTCCTGGTGCCAGAGCAGAGATTCCCCTGCAGCCAGTGGTGAAGACCATGGTGAGGCAGGCTGTCCCCCTGCAGCCCATGGAGGTCCACGGTGGAGCAGATATCCACCTGCAGCCTGTGGAGGACCCCACGCCGGAGCAGGTGGGTTCCCGAAGGAGGCTGTGACCCTGTGGGAAGCCCGCGCTGGAGCAGGCTCCTGGCAGGGCCTGCAGATCTGTGGAGAGAGGAGCCCATGGAGCAGGTTTTCTGGCAGGACTTGTGACCCCGTGGGGGACCCACACTGGAGCAGTGTGCTTCTGAAGGACTGCACGCCGTGGAAGGGCCCCATGCTGGAGCAGTTCGTGAAGAACTGCAGCCCGTGGGAAGGACCCACGTTGGAGAAGTTTGTGGAGGACTGTCTCCCGTGGGTGGGACCCCATGCTGGAGCAGGGGAAGAGTGTGATGAGTCCTGCCCCTGAGGAGGATGAAGCGGCAGAAATAATGTGTGATGAACTGACCGTAAATCCCATTCCCCATCCCCCTGCGCCGCAGGCAGGAGTAGGTAGAGAATCCGGGAGTGAAGCTGTTCCCCGGGAAGAAGGAAGGGGTGGAGGGAAGGTGTTCTGAGATTTGGTTTTATTTCTCATTACCCTACTCTGGTTGATTTGTAGTAAATTGAGTTAATTTCCCCCAAGCTGAGTCTGTTTTGCCTGTGATGGTAATTGGTGAGTGATCTCTCCTGTCCTTATCTTGACCCACAAGCCCTTTGTTACATTTTTTCTCTCCCCTGTCCAGCTGAGGAGGGGGAGTGATAGAACAGCTTTGGTGGGCACCTGGCATTCAACTAGGGTCAACTCACCATAGTGGCAAACAATCTAAACTAGCCAGCAGGGAAATGCTGAGGAAAAGAGTACCTTTTAAAAAATGTATCCTTTTCATAAGGCTCCTTAGTGCTATAGTTGAGAGAAATTTCTTTCTCATTTATTTGGATTTTTACAAACATATTAGGAAGGATTCAGCACCTCTTCTTTTTCCACAAATTGTTCTCTCTTCAGATTGTGTCCTGGTTTCAGCTGGGATAGTTAATAGTCTTCCTAGTAGCTGGTATAGTGCTATGTTTTGAGTTCAGTATGCGAAGAATGTTGATAACTGATGTTTTCAGTTGTTGCTCAGTAGTGTTTAGACTATAGTCAAGGATTTTTCAGCTTCTCATGCCCAGCCAGGGCACAAGAAGTTGGCACAGGACACAACCAGGGCACCTGACCCAAACTGGCCAACAGTGTATTCCATACCATGTGACGTCCCATCTAGTTTAGGAACTGGGAAGGGGGGGGCGGGGAATCGCCGCTCGGGGACTGGCTGGGTGACGGTCGGCGGGTGGTGAGCAATTGCCCTGCGCATCATTTGTACATTCCAATCCTTTTATTATTACTGTTATAATTTTATTAGGTTTATCATTATTAGTTTCTTCTTTTCTGTTCTATTAAACCGTTCTTATCTCAACCCAGGAGTTTTACTTCTTTTCCTGATTTTCTCCCCCATCCCACTGGGTGGGGGGAGAGTGAGTGAGCGGCTGTGTGGTGCTTAGTTGCTGGCTGGGGTTAAACCACGACAGTCCATTTTGGCGCCCAACATGGGGCACGAAGGGTTGAGATAACGACAAACCTGACCAGAGCTTGTTAAAACAAATTTGTCCTAAGCATTCATTATGTTGATTTATGTATTCTTAGAGTTGTTGCTCTGGTTTTTAAGGCTCTGTTATGTATCACCTCGCTTGCTGTATGTAGTTCCTCTTCTACTGCTTATCTTCCATGGGAGGTGGATTAAGGTTTTCGCTTTGATGTATGGTATAGCACTGGTTTATGGTATGATAAAGTCATCGGCTGTGGGATTAATCCGGTATTTGCACTTAGCATTGTCACCTTTATACTGCGGGAGCCATCTGTGGGAAACTATTAATAATTATACCATTTACCTTTCCTCCATGGAAAACCAGTCTATGGGTGGGGTACCTTTCTTCCCCTCTCCTTTCTCCTTCAGTCCAGTTACAATGGTGTTTGAGAATTGTGAAAAATTTGAATACTCCTGGGATGTTGGGACTAGCACGGTCCTAGCCCTACTGCTAGGAATTAGCATACTTCTGAATGTGGTTCAGCTCTCGTTTAGGGTTAAACAGCTATTTAAGAAGATCACCCAGAGATGTGCCCCAAGGCTGGATAATTATGAGTGGCAGGGTGTGTGGGGTAGTATGGGCAAGTACCTAGAAAAGTGGGCACCTCCAATGATTTGGAAATTCACCCCTGAACAAGTGCAGGATCCAGAAGAACTAGTAAAATATTTGGAAAAGGTATGCTGTCACCCCGGCAGCTCCAGAGAGATACAAATCACTGCAACATGCTGGGGCCTGGCCCATGCCTATCGAGCCCTGTTCAACACCACTCAGTACCCTCAAGGGGAAGAGAAAGTCTCTGGACCTAACAACAAAACGATGAGCACCGTGGCCACCCAAACCTCAGCAACGGGTGCTGCGGCCCCTCCAGCCCCGGCAAGGAGCATTGCAGGCACCCAGACATTGGCGACAGGCACCGTGACCCCTCCAGCCCCGGCGACGAGAACTGTGGCTACCCAAACCTCAGCAACAGGCACTGCAGCCCCTCCAGCCCCGGCAATGAGCACAGCAGCTACCCAAACCTTGGCAACGGGCACTGCAGTCCCTCCAGCCCCAGCAACGAGCACTGCTGCTACCCAAACCTCGGCGACAGACACTGCGGTTATCCAAAACCCAGCAAGCGATACTGCAACTGAACCAGCGGAACAACCTGCACCAGTATCAGTTGCCCCTGTACAGAAAAAGAAATATACAAAAAAATCAGTTCGCTTAGCAAAGGATGAAGATGAACCAGGGTCATCACTGGAACAGGAGGAAGAGGCAGAACCAGTGGTAATAACCCGGTCCCTAACCTTGAGTGAGCTGCGGAATTTGCGAAAAGACTTTGGCCGCCGTATAGGTGAGCATATTATCACCTGGCTCCTCCGACGCTGGGACAATGGGGCTAATAGCCTGGAATGAGAAGGGAGGGAAGCCAAGCAGCTGGGATCGCTTGCCAGGGAAGGTGGCATTGACAAGGCAATTGGAAAAGGGACACAAGCCATCAGCCTCTGGAGGTGACTCCTGTCAAGTGTGAAGGAAAGGTACCCCTTTAAGGAAGATGTTATATGTCAATCAAGCAAGTGGACCACCATGGAAAAAGGTATTCAATATCTGAGGGAATTAGCTGTGCTAGAGACGATTCATCATGACCCGGACAACCCACAATTACCCAAAGATCCAAACGAAGTCCAATGCACACGACCCATGTGGCGGAAGATTGTACGGAGCGCACCATCATCCTATGCCAACGCTTTGGCAATAATGGCCTGGAAGGATGAAGAGGCACCGACAGTGGAGGAAGTGACTCGTCAACTCCGTCAATATGAAGAAAATCTCTCCTCCTCCCTACAAGCCTGCATTTCAGCTGTGGAGAAGCTGTCCCAGGATTTCCAGCAATTCAAAGAGGATATGTCCTACTCCCCACTTGTAAGGACCAATGTCTCAGCTATTAGGAGTGAGCGTTCTTCTGCCCAAGAGAGAGAATATAGAAGGTACACACCGCGAGGTGCCCTGTGGTTTTACCTATGTGATCATGGAGAGGACATGAAGAAATGGGACGGAAAACCTACCTCGGTCCTAGATGCACAGGTACATGAGCTGCGAGGAAAAACCACCACAAAAAGGGATTCTACCAGGAAAAATGCCGCTCCAATTTCCAAACAGAGTAGAAGGGTGGATTTTATTTCCGATCCTCTTGAAGGGAATTCTGAGCCAATTTTACGAGAAGTGAATACTGAATACTCCGAACAGAATTAGTGGGGCCCTGCCTCCAGCCAGGTGGAGGAAAGGGACAACCGGGTCTATTGGACTGTGTGGATTCGATGGCCTGGCACATCAGACCCACAGGAGTATAAGGCTCTAGTAGACACCGGCGCACAGTGCACTCTAATGCCATCAAGTTATAAAGGGGCAGAACCCATTTGTATTTCTGGTGTGACAGAGGGATCCCAAGAGTTAACTGTATTGGAAGCTGAAGTAAGCCTAACTGGGAATGAATGGCAGAAACACCCCATTGTGACTGGTCCAGAGGCCCCGTGTATCCTTGGCATAGACTATCTCAGGAGGGGGCATTTTAAGGACCCGAAGGGGTATCGATGTGCTTTTGGTATAGCTGCCTTGGAGACGGAGGGAACTGAACAGCTGTCTACCCTGCCTGGTCTCTCTCAAGACCCTTCGATTGTGGGGTTGCTCAAGGTTGAAGAACAACAAGTGCCAATTGCTACCACGACGGTGCACCGGCGGCAATATCGCACCAACCGAGACTCTCTGATTCCCATCCACAAGTTGATTCGCCAACTGGAGAGCCAAGGAGTGATCAGCAAAACTCGCTCACCCTTTAACAGTCCCATATGGCCAGTGCGAAAGTCTAATGGGGAGTGGAGACTAACAGTTGACTATCGCAGCCTGAATGAAGTTACACCACCGCTGAGTGCTGCCGTTCCAGATATGCTAGAACTTCAATACGAGCTAGAGTCAAAGGCAGCCAAGTGGTATGCCACAATTGACATTGCTAATGCGTTTTTCTCAATCCCTCTGGCAGCAGAGTGTCATCCACAATTTGCCTTTACTTGGAGGGGTGTCCAGTACACTTGGAATCGATTGCCCCAGGGGTGGAAACACAGCCCCACCATTTGCCATGGACTAATCCAGGCTGCACTGGAAAAGGGTGAAGCTCCGGAACACCTGCAATACATTGATGACATCATCGTATGGGGCAACACGGCAGAAGAAGTCTTTGAGAAAGGGAAGAAAATAATCCAGATCCTTTTGAAGGCTGATTTTGCCATAAAAGAAAGTAAGGTCAAGGGACCTGCACAGGAGATCCAGTTTTGGGGAATAAAATGGCAAGATGGGCGTCGTCAGATCCCAATGGACGTGATTAACAAAATAGCAGCTATGTCTCCACCGACTAATAAAAAGGAAACACAGGCCTTCTTAGGTGTCGTGGGGTTTTGGAGAATGCATATTCCAAATTACAGTCTGATTGTAAGCCCTCTCTATCAAGTGACCCGGAAGAAGAATGATTTTAAATGGGGCCCTGAGCAACAACAAGCCTTTGAACAAATTAAACGGGAGATTGTTCATGCAGTAGCCCTTGGACCAGTCCAGACGGGACAAGATGTTAAAAATGTGCTCTATACTGCAGCTGGGGAGAATGGCCCTACCTGGAGCCTCTGGCAGAAAGCACCTGGGGAGACCCAAGGCCGACCCCTGGGGTTTTGGAGTCGAGGATATCGGGGATCCGAAGCTCACTATACTCCAACTGAAAAAGAGATATTGGCAGCATATGAAGGAGTTCGAGCCGCCTCAGAAGCGGTTGGTACTGAGACACAGGTCCTCTTAGCACCCCGACTGCCAGTGCTGGGCTGGATGTGCAAAGGGAGGGTCTCCTCTACACATCACGCGACTGACGCCACGTGGAGTAAGTGGATCGCACTGATCACACAACGGGCTCGCATAGGAAACCCCAGTCGCCCAGGAATTTTAGAAGTGATCACGGACTGGCCAGAAGGCAAAGATTTTGGAATGTCGCCAGAGGAGGAGGTGACGTGTGCTGAAGAAGCCCCGCTGTATAATAAACTGCCAGAAAATGAGAGGCAATATGCCCTGTTCACTGACGGATCCTGTCGCATTGTGGGAAAGCATCGGAGGTGGAAAGCTGCTGTATGGAGTCCTACACGACAAGTTGCAGAAACTGCTGAAGGAGAAGGTGAATCGAGTCAGTTTGCAGAGGTGAAAGCCATCCAGCTAGCGTTAGACATTGCTGAAAGGGAGAAGTGGCCAGTGCTCTATCTTTATACTGACTCATGGATGGTGGCAAATGCCCTGTGGGGGTGGTTACAGCAATGGAAGCAGAGCAACTGGCAGCGCAGAGGTAAACCCATTTGGGCTGCCACACTGTGGCAAGATATTGCGTCCCGGCTAGAGAATGTGCTTGTAAAAGTACGTCATGTAGATGCTCATGTACCCAAGAGTCGGGCCACTGAAGAACATCAAAACAACCAACAGGTGGATCAGGCTGCCAAGATTGAAGTGTCTCAGGTGGACCTGAACTGGCAACATAAGGGTGAGCTATTTATGGCTCTGTGAGCCCATGATACCTCAGGCCATCAGGGAAGAGATGCAACATATAGATGGGCTCGAGATCGAGGGGTGGACTTGTCCATGGACACTATCGCGCAGGTTATCCATGAATGTGAAACATGTGCTGCAATTAAGCAAGCCAAGCGGTTAAAGCCCCTCTGGTATGGAGGGCGATGGCTGAAATATAAATATGGGGAAGCCTGGCAGATTGACTATATCACACTCCCACAAACTCGCCAAGGCAAGCGCTATGTGCTGACAATGGTGGAAGCAACCACCGGATGGCTGGAAACATATTCTGTGCCCCATGCCACTGCCCGGAACACTATCCTGGTCCTTGAGAAGCAGGTCTTGTGGCGACATGGCACCCCAGAAAGAATTGAGTCAGACAATGGGACTCATTTCCGAAACAACCTCATAGACACCTGGGCCAAAGAGCATGGCATTGAGTGGGTGTATCACGTCCCCTATCATGCACCAGCCGCTGGGAAAATTGAGCGATACAATGGACTGTTAAAAGCTACATTGAGAGCAATGGGGGGTGGAACTTTCAAACATTGGGATACGCATTTAGCAAAAGCCACCTGGTTAGTCAACACCAGAGGATCTGCCAATCGGAGTGGCCCTGCCCAGTCAGAATCTTTACATACTGTAGAAGGGGATAAAGTCCATGTAGTGCGCATAAAACATATGCTAGGGAAGACAGTCTGGGTTACACCTGCCTCAGGCAAAGGTAAACCCATTCGTGGGATTGCTTTTGCTCAAGGGCCTGGGTGCACTTGGTGGGTGATGCGAAAATATGGGGAAGTCTGATGTGTGCCTCAAGGGGATTTGATTTTAGGTGAGACTAGCCAGAATTAAACTGTATGATATTAGTTGCTATATAACCCTGCTACTGTATGTTATCCTCACTATAATTGTTATATGCTATATCCATAGTACTACAGTAAGAATCACTTGGATCAAGCAAGAAAGAACTGTGATAAAACTGAGCAAAGCGCAGTAGTGATGGAACCAGAACTGACTCCAGCATGCAACAATCCAACGGTGCACACCATCCTCCTGCTGCGTCAAATGTCATCTGCTCGTCACACCGCACTGAAGCCCAATTCTGCTCTACCGACTGAGAGGACTTTGCACCATCCCTCCTGCCCAGACAGACTGGTATGACAGATGGAGCCCAGAGTCGGAAACTAAATGAACTCAACGAACATTTTATGAACATAACCCGTGAACTAAAGGCATGCTATCTGTGTGTGTGTATACATATATATATATATATCTCATTGTTCCTATGTCTCAAAGGGATGGAAAGGTGGTGATGATTGATCAGGATGTAACTAAAGGTATGGGAACTGAGCATGACGTCAATGGTATAGAATAAGGGGTGGATACTGTCCTGGTTTCAGCTGGGATAGAGTTAACTGTCTTCCTAGTAGTTGGTACAGTGCTATGTTTTGAGTTCAGTATGCGAAGAATGTTGATAACACTGATGTTTTCAGTTGTTGCTAATAGTGTTTAGTTTCAAGTCAAGGATTTTTCAGCTTCTCATGCCCAGCCAGGGCACAAGAAGTTGGCACAGGACACAACCAGGGCACCTGACCCAAACTGGCCAACAGTGTATTCCATACCATGTGACGTCCCATCTAGTTTAGGAACTGGGAAGTGGGGGCGGGGAATCGCCGCTCGGGGACTAGCTGGGTGTCGGTCGGCGGGTGGTGAGCAATTGCCCTGCGCATCATTTGTACATTCCAATCCTTTTATTACTACTGTTGTCATTTTATTAGTGTTATCATTATCATTATTAGTTTCTTCTTTTCTGTTCTATTAAACCGTTCCTATCTCAACCCAGGAGTTTTATTTCTTTTCCTGATTTTCTCCCCCATCCCACTGGATTGGGGGGAGTGAGTGCGCGGCTGCGTGGTGCTTAGTTGCTGGCTGGGGTTAAACCACGACAGATTGTTATTATTAACCTTTTTCTTACCTTTGTTGCTAGTTTTCCATTAATGATGGTGTAACAGCTGTTTACATTCTGTAATGGGAATGGAAAGCTAGCTTAATTGGTGCCACTGAGCATTTTATAAGTGCATTTTTTCCTCCAAGATGTGCTGTATCTGACAAGTATTACAGACCACAGAATACAACTAGTAAGAAGTTTTTATCCAGCATCTGACACTGAACAGTCCTAGATAAATAAAACCAGTAAAAATAGGCTACTAAAAAGATGAAAAATCTGATATCCAAGAAATGTTACATTGGGCACGTGTCAACATTAATTTAAATAAATTTGTTACCAAAGTTTTGCCTTTTAAACAGTGGCTTCCTTCTTCTCAAGCCCCATTTTCTTATTATATTTGTGTGTGGATTGTCCACCTCATAGTTCACAAATGAGTTTCACCATGTCTAGTGCACACAAGCGACTCATGGGGGGGTTACAAAAGTGACCCAGCCTTGGGTTGCCTTGAGGCCCTGTCTCTCTGCAGAGACGACTCAGGGAAGCTGTGTAGCCAGCTGAGCCCTGGGTTGCCTGATCCACCCTAAAGTAAACAGGGCAGTGGCTGCACCATTCAAAGAACCAAAACCTGAACTGAGCCTTGAAATCCCTTAACAGATAGTATGCCCTGAGTCTCAATCCAACCACTATTCAGTTGCCTGAGGAAGCAAGGTAAAAAAAAACCCCAAAACCTGGAGGGTTTCAGCTTCAGTTTCAAATGACAGCCTTGTGTATTCAAACAATCACAGACCAATGAAGGAAAGATAAGGGGAAACTCCACTCAGATATACATAATCCATTTAGGCCTATATCATAATCCACTCAGACATAGTCATACACACCATTCCACAAGTCAGGGGATAAAAACTCTAAGATTCAGGTTGGAAATGGGGGGAGTCACTTCTCCAACTATACAGTTGGCTTGCAAAGGAAACCCTTCCCCCCCTTCATCGGGACGCCAGTCAAGGTAACTTCCCTGGGATTGAGAGCCCTTACCTGGAGGGGTAAGTGAATATTGTTTACGCTTCAAGTTTGTAAACGCGTGTGTGCTTGTGGTTGTCTGTGAATTGCTTGTGGTTGTAAGAATGTACTACTCTTGCCTTAAAAAATTGCAATAGTGCATTCCTCCATTGTATCTGTAAAACGTGCAAGTGGCGTGTTAAGTCTGTAAGTGAAGTTCAAATAAGTCGTTTGCTTGAACCTTGCAGTTAAGTCCTTTTCCCTCACAATCTGATCCTATCATGAAGTTCTAAGAGTGAATTTGTGACATTAGCTCTCCTTTCCATGACAACAGACTAATGCTTTAAATATAGGGTTATGGTGAATCCAGAAGAGTATTGAGTAAAAGGAAAACAAAACTCTTAGTATGTAAGACTTTATTATAACACAAACATATTCAGTTAAAAAGGTGGAGAAAGGAAAATAAATTTTGAATACACTTCCACTTTTTAACATTACAGTTATGTATGATGGTCTGTACATTGTCATTATTCCTTTCAGATGTTTTCAATATTTGATGTAATATCTGTGGCACTCACATGTTTCCAAAAGTTTCAGACATGTTCATTATTCTTCTTCTTACATATTGAATGTAAGTCACTGTGGGTTTTCCTGACTACTTGCAGTTGCAAATAAGCTCAGTAGAGGCAGTAGGCTCTCATCACCTTTGAAAAATCATGCTCAGAACATATCAGGATGAACTCTGAAAAACAGGAAAATGTTGGGAAATATGGCTGCACATTAAGTTGTCTTAGTAAGTATGCACTTTATGTTAAGAAATGCCATGTATTTAGCATATTAAAAGTAAAAAAATCACTTTAAAAAAATATTTTCAGTCCAGAACAATCTAGTTTATGTAAGGAAAAAAAGATAGTCTTTTTTAAGTGACATTCCCTTTGGCTGAATTCTATTATTATGAATTATCTTGAATATACTAATAGAATCATAGTATCATTTAGGTTGGAAAGGACCTTTAAGATCATCGAGCCCAACCATAAACCTAACACTGCCAAGTCCACTGTGATGGGTTAACCCTGGCTGGATGCCAGGTGCCCACCAAAGCCACTCTATCACTCCCCCATCCTCAGCTGGACAGGGGAGAGAAAAATATAACAAAAAGCTTGCGGGTCGAGATAAGGACAGGAGAGAGATCATTCACCAATTACCATCACGGGCAAAAAAGACTCAGTTTGGGGAAAATTAGCTCAATTTATTACAAATCAACCAGAGTAAGGTAAATGAGAAATAAAACCAAATCTCAGAACACCTTCCCTCCACCCCTCCCTTCTTCCCAGGCACAACTTCACTCCCGGATTTCTTCACCAAGCCCCCCCAGCGGCACAAGGGGGACAGGGATGGGGTTTACGGTCATCACATGTTATTTTCTGCCGCTTCATCCTCCTCAGGGGGAGGGCTCATCACACTCTTCCCCTGCTCCAGCATGGGGTCCCACCCACGGGAGACAGTCCTCCACAAACTTCTCCAACGTGGGTCCTTCCCACGGGCTGCAGTTCTTCGCGAACTGCTCCAGCATGGGTCCTTTCCACGGTGTGCAGTCCTTCAGGAGCACACTGCTCCAGCGTGGGTCCCCCACGGGGTCACAAGTCCTGCCAGAAAACCTGCTCCATGGGCTCCTCTCTCCACAGATCTGCAGGCCCTGCCAGGAGCCTGCTCCAGCGCGGGCTTCCCACAGGGTCACAGCCTCCTTCGGGAACCCACCTGCTCCGGCGTGGGGTCCTCCACGGGCTGCAGGTGGATATCTGCTCCACCGTGGACCTCCCTGGACTGCAGGGGGACAGCCTGCCTCACCATGGTCTTCACCACGGGCTGCAGGGGAATCTTCGCTCCAGCGCCTGGAGCATCTCCTCCCCCTCCTTCTTCACTGACCTTGGTGTCTGCAGGCTTGTTTCTCTTACATGTTCTCACTCCTCTCTCCGGCGGCTGTTTCTCTCTGTCCCAACTTTTTTCCTTCTTAAAAATGTTATCACGGAGGCGTTACCACTATCACTGATTGGCTCAGCCTTGGCCGGTGGCGGGTCAGTCTTAGAGCCGGCTGGTATAGGCTCTCTCTCGAACACAGGGGAAGCTTCCAGCAGCTTCTTACAGAAGCCACCCCTGTAACCCCCCCCGCTACCAAAACCTTGCCACACAAAACCATCCACCACTAAACCATGTCCCTAAAGTGCCACATCTACACCTCCAGGGATGGTGACTCAACCACTTCCCTGGGCAGCCTGTTTCAATGCTTGACAACCCTTTCAGTAAAGAGATTTTTTTTCTAATATCCAATCTAAACTTCCCCTGGCGCAACTTGAGGCTGTTTCCTCTTATCCTATCACTTGTTACTTGATAGAAGAGACCAGAACCCACCTCACTACAACCTCCTTTCAGGTAGCTGTAGAGAGTGATAAGGTCTCCCCTCAGCCTCCTTTTCTCCAGACTCAACAACCCCAGTTCCCTCAGGCGCTCCTCATAAGACTTGTGCTCCAGGCTCCTCACCAACTTTGTTGCCCTTCTCTGGACATGCTCCAGCATCTCAATGTCTTTCCTGTAGTGAGGGGCCCAAAACTGAACACAGTACTCGAGGTGCGGCCTCACCAGTGCCGAGTACAGGGGAACAATCACTTCCCTGCTCCTGCTGGCCACGCTATTTCTGATGCAGGCCAGGATGCTATTGGCCTTCTTGGCCACCTGGGCACACTGCTGGCTCATATTCAGCCAGCTGCCAACCAGCACCCCCAGGTCTTTTTCTGCTGGGCAGCATTCCAGCCACTCTTCCCCAAGCCTATAATGTTGCATGGGGTTGTTGTGACCCAAGTGCAGGACCCAGCACTTGGCCTTGTTGAACCTCATACAATTGGCCTTGGCCCATCAATCCAGCCTGTCCAGATCCCTCTGTAGATCCTTCCTACCCTCAAGCAGATCGACCCTGCCTCCCAACTTGGTGTCCTCTGCAAAATTCCTGAGGGTGCACTCATTCACCACAACTCTTTGGGCCTGGCCATCCAGACAGTTTTTTACCCAGCAAAGAGTACGCCCATCCAAGCCATGAGCAGCCAGTTTCTCCAGGAGAATGCTGTGGGAAATGGTGTCAAAGGCTTTACTAAAGTCCAGGTAGACAATATCCACAGTCTTTCCCTTGTCCCCTAAGCGGGTCACCTTGTCACAGAAGGAGATCAGGTTAGTCAAGCAGGACCCGCCTTTCATAAACCCATGCTGACTGGGCCTGATCACCTGCTTATCCTGTACATGCACCATGATGGCACTCAAGATGATCTGCTCCATAACCTTCCCCGGCACCGAGGTCAGACTGACAGGCCTGTAGTTCCCCAGATCTTCCTTCCAGCCCTTCTTGTAGATGGGTGTCACATTTCCTAACCTCTAGTCAACTGGGACCTCCCCAGTTAGCCAGGACTGCTGATAAATGATTGAAAGTGGCTTAGTGAGCACTTGCACCAGCTCCCTCAGTACCCTTGGGTGGATCCCATCTGGCCCCATAGACTTGTGTGTGTCTAAGTGGTGTAGCAGGTCGCTAACCATTTCCCCTTGGATTATGAGGGCTTCATTCTGCTCCCCGTCCCCATCTTCCAGCTCAGGGGGCTGGGTACCCAGAGAACAACTGGTCTTACTATTAAAGACTGAGGCAAAGAAGGCATTAAGTACCTCACCCTTTTCCTCATCCTTTGTCACTATGTTTCCCCCCACATCCAATAAAGGATGGAGATTCTCCTTAGCCCTCCTTTTGTTGTTAATGTATTTAGAGAAACATTTCTTATTGTCTTTTATGGCAGTAGCCAGATTAAGTTCTAGTTGGGCTTTGGCCCTTCTAATTTTCTTCCTGCATAACCTCACAATATCCTTGTAGTCCTCCTGAATTGCCTGCCCCTTCTTCCAAAGGTCATAAACTCTCTTTTTTTTTTTCCTGAGTTCCAGCCAAAGCTTCCTGTTCAGCCAGGCCAGTCTTCTTCCCTGCCGGCTTGTCTTTTGGCACACAGGGACGGCCTGCTCCTGCGCCTTTAAGATTTCCTTCTTGAAGAATGTCCAGCCTTCCTGGACTCCTTTGCCCTTCAGGACTGCCTCCCAAGGGACTCTGTCAACCAGGCCCCTAAACAGGCCAAAGTCTGCCCTCCCGATGTCCAAGGTAGCAGTTCTGCTAACCCCCCTCCTTACTTCTCCGAGAATCGAAAATTCTATCATTTCGTGATTGCTATGCCCAAGACAGCCTCCAACCATCACATCACCCACAAGTCCTTCTCTGTTTGCAAACAACAGGTCCAACAGGGCACCTTCCCTAGTTGGCTCACTCACCAGCTGTGTCAGGAAGTTATCTTCCACACACTCCAGGAACCTCCTAGACTGTTTCCCCTCTGCTGTATTGTATTTCCAGCAGACATCCGGAAAGTTGAAGTCCCCCATGAGAACATGGGCTAGTGACTGTGAGACTTCTCCCAGCTGCTTATAGAATATTTCATCTGCCTCTTCATCCTGGTTGGGTGGTCTATAACAGACTCCCACCAAGATATCTGCCTTGTTGGCCTTCCCCCTGATTTTTACCCATAAACACTCGACCCTTTCATGACCATTATCAAGCTCTAGACAGTCAAAACACTCCCTAACATACAGGGCTGCCCCACCGCCTCTCCTTCCTTGCCTATCCCTTCTGAAGAGTTTATAGCCATCCATTGCAGCACTCCAGTTGTGCGAGTCATCCCACCATGTTTCTGTGATTGCAATTACATCATAGTTTTCCAGCTGCACAATGGCTTCCCACTCCTCCTGTTTGTTGCCCCATGCATTGGTGTAGATGCACTTCATTTGGGCTATTGATCCTGCCACTTTTTGGGGGAGAAGCCCTAATTCCTATGTGACTGTTTTCAGGTGCTTCCGTGGTTTCTAACACTTCAACAAACCTTGCGTCTTTGCTGCTGCTTGGATCTCCATCCACTACCCCCACTGAGATGGCTAAGGTGCTGTGTGCATTAGTACAGGGACATTTCAAATGTGCTCCAGTATACTCAGTACATCGTAGAGCAGACCAAAGGACCTCGCTAGCACACTGTCCCTCAAACATTGGCATGCTGCCCCCAGCCTTATCTTTAGCCAGATTTTTATCCCTTCCCCCTTCAAATCTAGTTTAAAGCTCTTTTGATGAGCCCTGCTAACTCCTGCACAAAGATCCTTTTCCCCCTTTGAGACAGGTGTACCCCATCTGTCACCAGCAGGCCTGGTGTCATGTAGACCAACCCATGATCAAAAAAACCCTCAAAATTCTGCTGGTGACACAAGGCTTGGAGCCAAGTATTGATCTGGTTGCTCTTCCTGTTTCTTCCCTCATCATTCCCTGCAACTGGAAGGATACAGGAGAACACTACTTGTGCTCCTGATCCCCTAACCAGTCATCCCAAGGCCCTGAAGTCTCTCTTGATTGCCCTTGGACTTCTTATTGCAACTTCATCACTGCCTACATGAAAAAGCAATACTGGATAATAATCTGAGGGCCATACCAGGGTAGGAAGCTTTCTCTTCACATTTTAACCCGGGCACCAGGGAGGCAGCAGACTTCCCTAAGAAGTGGGTCTGGTCAGCATATTGGGCTTTCTGGTCCCCTCAGGAAAGAGTCTCCTATGACAATGACCCATCTTTTTTTCTTCATGGAAGTGGTTTTGATGCAGGGCGTAGGCTAACTTAACCTTTGCAACACCTCCAAGCTAGATGAACCATCATCATCATCATTGTTTGGTTCCACTTGCAGAGCCTCATACCTATTATGCAAGTGCACCTGGGAAGGTGGGGTAGTCATGGAGGAGATGCACCTGCTGCACCAGGCAGGAACTTGTTGCCATTCCCCCTTATCCCTTAAGTCACCACATTCTGCTGGGTGGAGAGAGGATAGGGGATCCTCTGTGTTGTGTCCTGTCTGCCTGACAGGTCTGACCCAGGGAAAGTAGGGTGCAATTCTAGTAATCTCTCTCTCAGATTCTCTGATACTCCTCAACGTACTCACCTCCTCCCAGATCTCTGCCACTAAGCTGAGGAGTTCCTCTACCTGGGTGCACCTCCCACAGTACTCACTACTGCTGTCCAGTACTGGCATAAGAGTAGGGCACACCCTGCAGCCTTACACCTGGGTGGCAGCATGTTCCCATCGGAGCTCTGTCTGGGAAGCTGCATCAGTTGTGGCGGGTGCAGAGTTTAGAGAGGACATCGCCTTCTGCCGGGTGGATACTATTGCTCCCTGGTCGAGCTGGCAGAACTACAGCGCCCTTCCACGCAAACTGCCGCACCACGCCCTGGTCGCTAGCGCTCCCTAGAGTTTTCTTTTATACGTGGGGGGGGGGGGGCTTGGCCGACATTGCTCCTGGCCCTGCCCAGGTCTCCTCAACTGCTCTTGGCGAGCTGTGGGCTCCTGGCGGCTCGCCCCAGCGACTCAACTTCCTGTGCACCCCCAGCCTACTCACTGGTGGGGCGGCGTGAGAAGCAGAAAAGGCCTTGATGCTGTGTAAGCACTGTTCAGCAATAACTAAAACATCCCTGTGTTATCAACACTGTTTTCAGTACAAATCCAAAACATAGCCCCATACTAGCTACTATGAAGAAAATTCACTCTATCCCAGCCAAAACCAGTACAGTCGCTCCAGGGAAGTACCTGTTTTGGCATTCTCCACAGGCCACAGTCCGTTTGGAAAGGGGTGCCTGCTCTGCCATGGAGTGCTTCCTACTCCTCCAACCTTGCTGTTCCCTCTGCTGTTTCTCACTCTTTTTCCCTCCTTCTCTGCCTGGCTGGCATTTTCTGCCCTTTCTTAAATCTGTTTTCAGATAGGCGCCACAAACTTTGCTGACTGGCTCAGCGGTGGGGCCATTGTGGAACTGGCTGTGCCCAGCACAGGCAACCCTTGACCTTCTCCCACATAAACCACCCCCACAGCTCCCCTGCTATGAAATCTTCCCACGTACATCCAGTACAATGAGGAGCTTAGATACGTAAACCTTTTTTTGCCAGCTGCTGCCAGGGCTGAGAAGAGATGATATATTATTTTCTGCTTAGAAGATAAAATATACTTCATGGGGCATAAGGCAGTTGGAATATAGTTTTACCTTTGAGACATAAGGTGACATACACAAAAAGATACTACCACAGGGGCTTTAACCGCTTGGCTTGCTTAATTGCAGCACATGTTTCACATTCATGGATAACCTGTGCGATAGTGTCCATGGTCAAGTCCTCCCCTCGATCACGAGCCCATCTATATGTTGCATCTCTTTCTTGATGGCCTAAGGTGTCATGGGCCCACAGAGCCATAAATAGCTCACCCTTATGTTGCCAGTTCAGGTCCACCTGAGCCACTTCAATCTTGGCAGCCTGATCCACCTGTTGGTTGTTTTGATGTTCTTCAGTGGCCCGACTCTTGGGTACATGAGCATCTACATGACGTACTCTTACAAGCAGATTCTCTAGCTGAACAGCAATATCTTGCCACAGTGTGGCAGCCCAAATGGGTTTACCTCTGCGCTGCCAGTTGCTCTGCTTCCATTGCTGTAACCACCCCCACAGGGCATTTGCCACCATCCATGAGTCAGTATAGAGATAGAGCACTGGCCACTTTTTCAGCAATATCTAACGCTAGCTGGATGGCTTTCACCTCTGCAAACTGACTCGATTCACCTTCTCCTTCAGCAGTTTCTGCAACTTGTCGTGTAGGACTCCATACAGCAGCTTTCCACCTCCGATGCTTTCCCACAATGCGACAGGATCTGTCAGTGAACAGGGCATATTGCCTCTCATTTTCTGGCAGTTTATTATACAATGGGGCCTCTTCAGCACACGCCACCTCCTCCTCTGGCGACATTCCAAAATCTTTGCCTTCTGGCCAGTCCGTGATCACTTCTAAAATTCCTGGGCGACTGGGGTTTCCTATGCGAGCTCGTTGTGTGATCAGTGCAATCCACTTACTCCACGTGGCGTCAGTCGCGTGATGTGTAGAGGAGACCCTCCCTTTGAACATCCAGCCCAGCACTGGCAGTCGGGGTGCTAAGAGGAGCTGTGTTTCAGTACCAACCGCTTCTGAGGCAGCTTGAACTCCTTCATATGCTGCCAATATCTCTTTTTCAGTTGGAGTATAGCGAGCCTCAGATACTCTTTATCCCCAACTCCAAAACCCCAGGGGTCAGCCTTGGGTCTCCCCAGGTGCTTTCTGCCAGAGGCTCCAGGTAGGGCCATTCTCCCCAGCTGCAGTATAGAGCACATTTTTAACATCTTGTCCCGTCTGGACTGGTCCAAGGGCTACTGCATGAACAATCTCCCGTTTAATTTGTTCAAAGGCTTGTTGTTGCTCAGGGCCCCATTTAAAATCATTCTTCTTCCAGGTCACTTGATAGAGAGGGCTTACAATCAGACTGTAATTTGGAATATGCATTCTCCAAAACCCCACAACACCTGAGAAGGCCTGTGTTTCCTTTTTATTAGTCGGTGGAGACATAGCTGCTATTTTGTTAATCACGTCCATTGGGATCTGACGACGTCCATCTTGCCATTTTATTCCCAAAAACTGGATCTCCTGTGCAGGTCCCTTGACCTTACTTTCTTTTATGGCAAAACTGGCTTTCAGAAGGATCTGGATTATTTTCTTCCCTTTCTCAAAGACTTCTTCTGCCGTGTTGCCCCATACGATGATGTCATCAATGTATTGCAGGTGTTCCGGAGCTTCACCCTTTTCCAGTGCAGCCTGGATTAGTCCATGGCAAATGGTGGGGCTGTGTTTCCACCCCTGGGGCAATCGATTCCAAGTGTACTGGACACCCCTCCAAGTAAAGGCAAATTGTGGATGACACTCTGCTGCCAGAGGGATTGAGAAAAACGCATTAGCAATGTCAATTGTGGCATACCACTTGGCTGCCTTTGACTCTAGCTCGTATTGAAGTTCTAGCATATCTGGAACGGCAGCACTCAGTGGTGGCGTAACTTCATTCAGGCTGCGATAGTCAACTGTTCGTCTCCACTCCCCATTAGACTTCCACACTGACCATATGGGACTGTTAAAGGGTGAGCGAGTTTTGCTGATCACTCCTTGGCTCTCCAGTCAACGAATCAACTGTGGATGGGAATCAGAGAGTCTCGGTTGGTGCGATATTGCCGCCGGTGCACCGTCGTGGTAGCAATTGGCACTTGTTGTTCTTCAACCTTGAGCAACCCCACAGTCGAAGGGTCTTGAGAGAGACCAGGCAGGGTAGACAGCTGTTCAGTGCCCTCCGTCTCCAAGGCAGCTATACCAAAAGCCCATTGATACCCCTTCGGGTCCTTAAAATACCCCCTCCTGAGATAGTCTATGCCAAGGATACACGGGGCCTCTGGACCAGTCACAATGGGGTGTTTCTGCCATTCATTCCCAGTTAGGCTTACTTCAGCTTCCAATACAGTTAACTCTTGGGATCCCCCTGTCACACCAGAAATACAAATGGGTTCTGCCCCTTTATAACTTGATGGCATTAGAGTACACTGTGCGCCGGTGTCTACTAGAGCCTTATACTCCTGTGGGTCTGATGTGCCAGGCCATCGAATCCACACAGTCCAATAGACCCGGTTATCCCTTTCCTCCACCTGGCTGGAGGCAGGGCCCCTCTAATTCTGGTCAGAGTATTCAGTATTCACTTCTCGTAAAATTGGCTCAGATTTCCCTTCAAGAGGATCAGAAATAAGATCAGCCCTTCTACTCTGTTTGGAAACTGGAGCGGCATTTTTCCTGGGAGAATCCCCTTTTGTGGTGGTTTTTCCTCGCAGCTCACATACCCGTGCATTTAGGACCGAGGTAGGTTTTCCATCCCATTTCCTCATGTCCTCTCCATGATCACATAGGTAAAACCACAGGGCACCTCGCGGTGTGTACCTTCTATATCCTCTCTCTTGGGCAGATGAGCGCTCACTCCTAATAGCTGAGACATTGGTCCTTACAAGTGGGGAGTAGGACATATCCTCTTTGATTTGTTGGACATCCTCGGACAGCTTCTCCACAGCTGAAATGCAAGCTTGTAGGGAGGAGGAGAGATTTTCTTCGTATTGACGGAGTTGGCGAGCCACTTCCTCCACTGTCGGTGCCTCTTCATCCTTCCAGGTCATTATTGCCAATGTGTTGGCATAGGACAATGGTGCACTCCGTACAAACTTCCGCCACATGGGTCGTGTGCATTGGACTTCGTTTGGATCTTTGGGTAATTGTGGGTTGTCCGGGTCATGATGGATCGTCTCTAGCACAGCTAATTCCCTCAGATATTGAATACCTTTTTCCATGGTGGTCCACTTGCTTGATTGACATATAACATCTTCCTTAAAGGGGTACCTTTCCTTCACACTTGACAGGAGTCGCCTCCAGAGGCTGATGGCTTGTGTCCCTCTTCCAATTGCCTTGTCAATGCCACCTTCCCTGGCAAGCGATCCCAGCTGCTTGGCTTCCCTACCTTCTAATTCCAAGCTATTAGCCCCATTGTCCCAGCATCAGAGGAGCCAGGTGATAATATGCTCACCTATACGGTGGCCAAAGTCTTTTCGTAGATCCCGCAGCTCACTCAAGGATAGGGACCGGGTTATTACCTCTGGTTCTGCCTCTTCCTCCGGTTCCCGTGATGACCCTGGTTCACCTTCATCCTTCGCTAAGCGAACTGATTTTTTTGTATATTTCTTTTTCCGTACAGGGGCAACTGATACTGGTGCAGGTTGTTCCGCTGGTTCAGTTGCAGTATCGCTTGCTGGGTTTTGGATAACCGCAGCGTCTGTCGCCAAGGTTTGGGTAGCAGCAGTGCTCGTTGCTGGGGCTGGAGGGACTGCAGTGCCCGTTGCCAAGGTTTGGGTAGCCACAGTGCTCGTCGCCGGGGCTGGAAGGGTCACGGTGCCTGTCACCAAGGTCTGGGTGACCGCAGTGCTCATCATTTTGTTGTTAGGTCCAGAGACCTTCTCTTCCCCTTGAGGGTACTGAGTGGTGTCGAACAGGGCTCGATAGGCATGAGCCAGGCCCCAGCATGTTGCAGTGATTTGTACCTCTCTGGAGCTGCCGGGGTGACAGCATACTTTTTCCAAATATTTTAATAGTTCTTCTGGATTCTACACTTGTTCAGGGGTGAATTTCCAAAACACTGGAGGTGCCCACTTTTCTAGGTACTTGCCCATACTACCCCACACACCCTGCCACTCATAATTATCCAGCCTTGGGGCAGATCTCTGGGTGGTCTTCTTAAATAGCTGTTTAACCTTAAACAAGAGCTGAACCACATTCAGGAGCATGCTAATTCCTAGCAGTAGGGCTAGGACCGTGCTGGTCTCAACATCCCAGGACTATTCAAATTTTTCACAATTCTCAAACACCATTGTAACTGGACTGAAGGAGAAAGGAGAGGGGAAGAAAGGTACCCCACCCATAGACTGGTTTTCCGTGGAGGAAAGGTAAATGGTATAATTATTAATAGTTTCCCACAGATGGCTCCCGCAGTATAAAGGTGACAATGCTAAGTGCAAATACCGGATTAATCCCACAGCCGATGACTTTATCATACCATAAACCAGTGCTATACAATACATCAAGGCGAAAACCTTAATCCACCTCCCACGGAAGATAAGCAGTAGAAGAGGAACTACATACAGCAAGCGAGGTGATACATAACAGAACTTTAAAAACCAGAGCAACAACTCTAAGAACACATAAATCAACATAATGACCAGCGACTATTAGACCAATATAATGAATGCTTATATCAAATTTGTTTTAACAAGCTCTGGTCAGGTTTGTCATTATCTCAACCCTTCGTGCCCCATGTTGGGCGCCAAAAAAGACTGTCGTGGTTTAACCCCAGCCAGCAACTAAGTACCATGCAGCCGCTCACTCACTCTCCCCCCACCCAGTGGGATGGGGGAGAAAATCAGGAAAAGAAGTAAAACTCGTGGGTTGAGATAAGAACGGTTTAATAGAACAGAAAAGAAGAAACTAATAATGATAACACTAATAAAATGATAACAGTAATAATAAAAGGATTGGAATGTACAAATGATGCTCAGGGCAATTGCTCACCACCCGCCGACCGACACCCAGCTAGTCCCCGAGTAGCGATTCCCCGCCCCCACTTCCCATTTCCTATACTAAATGGGACATCACATGGTATGGAATACATTGTTGGCCAGTTTGGGTCAGGTGCCCTGGCTGTGTCCTGTGCCAACTTCTTGTGCCCCTCCAGCTTTCTCGCTGGCTGGGCATGAGAAGCTGAAAAATCCTTGACTTTAGTCTAAACACTACTTAGCAACAACTGAAAACATCAGTGTTATCAACATTCTTTGCATACTGAACTCAAAACATAGCACTGTACCAGCTACTAGGAAGACAGTTAACTCTATCCCAGCTGAAACCAGGACAATCCTTTACCAGCTGCTGCTAAAGCAGGGCTCAGAGAGGTGATCAAAGACTTGGAGAATTGTGGCATTATAACTAGAGTACACTCGCCCTATAATTCTCCAGTATGACCAGTACGTAAACCCGACGGCAGATGGTGACTGACGGTTGACTACAGGAGGCTTAATAGTAATACAATGCCACTCACAGCCGCTGTTCCTAACATTGCTGACCTAGTCACCCAAATCCAAGCAAAACATCACACATAGATGTCCATGTTGGATGTTAAGGATATGTTTTTTATGATTCCTCTTCAAGAGGAGGATAAACCTCAATTTGCGTTCACTTGAGAAGGAATACAATATACCTTTAACCGACTTCCCCAAGGATACAAACACTCCCCCACTATTGCCCATAATGCACTGGCAAAAATATTGAAGGAAATAGAAGTCCCAGATGGGATAAGTGTGTACCAATATATTGACGATATCTTAATTGCTGGGGACGACCAAGATACGGTCAGAGAAGTGTCCAGTCAGATTTGGGCCTCACTGACTTCATTGGGGTTGGAAATCCCTTCCGCTAAATGTCAGGGACCAAGTCAAGAGGTTAAATTTCTAGGTGTTTGGTGGTCAGGAGGAGCCGTAGCTGTACCAGCTGATACCCTGGGAAAAATAGAGGCTGGTAAAACTCCAGAAAATAAGAAGGAACTACAACAGATACTTGGGACTTTAGGTTACTGGTGAAAACATATCCTTGGATTTTCCATAATTGCTTGACCTCTGTATAATTTAATTAAGAAGAATGCCCATTGGCAGTGGACCTCTCAGCATGAGGAGGCCTTGAATTTACTGATTCAAGAACTACGCATATATCAGACTTTAGGTCCCGTACATCGGACAGATCCTATACAGATTGAGTGGGGATTCAGTGAACATGGTTCCCATTGTAACTTATATCAGCGGGGACCAGAAGGCCCTGATAGACCTTTGGAATTCTCTTCTCATTCATTCAATGATACAGAGCAACAATACACTGATTGGGAAAAGGGTATGTTATCGCTAATACAAGTGGTAAAAAAGGCTGAACAGATTTGCACAAGCCAGGATATGGTTGTTTGGGGTCCTTTCCTTCTTCTGGAATCAGTCAGGAAAGGGACTGCTCCCCCCGAGGGAATTGCCCAAAAACCCACCATCCAGAAATGGTACTTTTACTTGGAAGGAATCATTCAGTTGGTTACCGTTATTGAAGGGCCAGTAAAAGTATCTAAATTACGAAAGGATGTTAACGCAGACCCTTCTATGTTAATCAAACCTAATAAACCATCACCTATTTTAGAAGCACCCCCGTTTACAGTTGAATCAGACCTGACAGGAGTATGGTTTACAGATGCTTCTGCAGTACAAAAAAATTGGACTTGGCAATATACAGCAGTGGCTCTGGAGATAAAGACAGGAAGAACTGAGATTGAAAAAGGAGAAGATAGTG
The DNA here is from genome assembly GCF_947461875.1 of Haliaeetus albicilla. Classification (NCBI taxonomy): domain Eukaryota; kingdom Metazoa; phylum Chordata; class Aves; order Accipitriformes; family Accipitridae; genus Haliaeetus; species Haliaeetus albicilla. The sequence continues at coordinate 9,934,432 of NC_091515.1, read as the reverse complement.
CTGTCACGACCCAGACTGGACAGATCAGGGAGTCGTGTTTAATTCGAAATTCCCTCAGGCTAAATTAAGGTGAAACAACACCAAACGATCGGTCAAAGATTTTATTTACGACAGAAGCAAACTGAACTGGGGAGGCGTGGTAGTAGGTGGCAAGGTTTCTCACAACAGGAATTGGCATGAGACTACTTCTGTAAACTGTGTAACCATATACATCAATTCAGGGAATAAGGAAATCCCTCCCCTTGAGTCACGAGGTTCAGAGCAGACCCCCTTGCTTTCCAGACTCCTCCTCAGAGAAGGGCCTAGGGGCGGCTGGATCCACTCTTAGTCTCAGACTTGGTCAACAGTTTATGTCTTGAAATGGATGAGGTGTAGGGATTGTGGAAAAGGAAAAGGAAAGAGAGAAGAAGACAGAGAGAGAAAAAGGAAGAGAGAAAGATTTCACTGGTCCTGGGTCCAGCATTGGTTCAGTCAGCCGAGGTATCCAGTCAGCTGAGGGGTCCAGTCCCGGTGGGCTTGCACACCTGGGGCTTCAGTTGGTGTCCTTTTATCATCCTTGCCCCTCCTTCGGGTGGGCACCCGAACTCATCAGGTTAATGAGCAGTTTGTGAGCCTTTGGGCTTGGGGGTTGTTTGTGGAGTAACTTCTCCTTCCCTGCAGACATGGTCATTGTTTGATCTTTGTATCAGAACAGCTTATCAGAACAGGGAGCTGAGCACCCTCCAGCATGCCCTTCCCCTCCTGTTGCTGATGTCTGAGCTGATGGGCTTTTCACCTTGGCTCCTTGCTGTGCAGGGTTTGTCTTTAAGCAGAACTTGCCCCACCACAATTTTTGAGACATTAACTCTTTCAGTCTCTCACAAGTACCCAAATAGGGGAACTACGAGCTGTATTGTTAGCTGTGAAATTTGGGGCTCAAATTATATATACTGATTCCTATGCAGTGTTTAAAGGGGCAAACAGCCCCAATCCTCCCAACAGCCATGTTCCAAACACCCTTGGGCAGATACACGGTATGGGGATGAGCCATATTGGGGAAAACACTTAGTCCTGAGGTATGTGGAACCGGTAAACACCCAGTGGTGCTTTGAGTTTCCTTCAACACCTGGTAATTCATGTATGTGGTTCAATGTGATGGAAGGACCACCTGCTATTTGTTTATGGTCTCAAGCCCATGAGGAGAGGAAAGATGACAGGAAGGAGTGCTATCCCTGGCGGTCTCGACAAAGGTTCTCAACACAACCCAATGTGGAAAAAAACACCCCTGTGGAATTGTACAAATATTATAAATTGTACCACTGGAGGGATCTAGAAAATAGTTGGTTGTGGTTAATTCCTTCATTACAGCATTTAATCAGTGCTGCCTGCTTGTGTCAAAATTACACCAGGCCATAGCCCCCAGCAATGGGATGTAATACTAGCATAAGCTATAAAGACTTAAAATATTCTGAGCAATCCTCCTGTCCCATTCCTCAAACCATGGGTAATTGTAACAACTCACCTATATATGCTCCACGTTGTTACCGAAATCCAGAATAAAACTCCTTAACAGCAATGAGAAGTTAAGAAGCAGGCACTCCTTTATTGTAGCACTGGGCACACGGGGGACCGCTCCACCTATCGTGTGCACCTGTCTAGTCTAACTGTGCAGGTTAAATACACACCTGTTATACATATTCACTAAATTTCTGGAAAATGTTATACATAATCATTAACTTTCCGATAAATCATTAGCATATGTAAATGTCTCTTCATGCAGGCACAGTGAAGATCTCTGGTGGTCTTCAAGAGCCCTCTGATGGTCTTCCATAGTCTTCCTCACTTGTCCGCTTCTTGACCTCTCTTAGGTGATTCTGCGCAGTACGATTCTCACCATCATCTATATTAGTTTACATAAAAATGCATACTATGTCTATTCTTAAATTTAACCTTTCTAATAATTGGTCCTTCAGTCACACCATCTTATTAATATTCTTATGTTAAACCAATCATTGGTTAATCTCACTGAACTCTACTGATTAGAATCCTCAATAATTAGATCGAAGTGGGAAGGGTAAGGGGTTTCCAAGCAGCGAACTGGTGTCCATAACAGTTTCCTTAGTTTCTTAAAACAAAACACTACAAATCAACAAATCTTTGTCAAAGTTTCTGTGGTTAACTGATTTTAGACAATACTTGAATTCTTATGGTTACCCATAGTACATTTTCTAAAGTTCCTAAGTTCCTATGACTACATTTCAAACTTAACACTCCCATACCTATGCTTCACAATTTTCTACTTCTTAATCAAACCAAACTCTTTTATATAATCAAATTTTATCAAAATATTTGCAACAAGGTCAGTTAAGTTGGATATGCTCAGATGGGACTATTACAGATATGTTAAGACCTATACATCTTGGTCTGCAGTGTACTTTGGGAGTACCATCATTATGTCCTTCTTATTACGCTGAGAAATTTATCTCTCAAGGACTGTTGCATCCCTGTACCAAACGAAGTACAGACAACACCAATTGGACTGTATCCCAGAAATTAGTGGGATGAGCCAAAGGATTCTTTGGGCTAGGAATAGGTCACCTTAAAACTAGAATTGTGCTGTCCAATTTAACTGCACAAGTGGAAGCTTTGGCAGACATCACTAAAGACAATTTTGAATTGCTCAATACACAAGTACAGACTGCCTTGAAAGTTGCACTTCAAAATCGACTTGCACTGGATATGATATTACTCAAAGAACAAGGGGTGTGCAGATACTTGAAAGCAAACCATGAACAAGAAGAATGTTGTGTCACAATTCCTAATGTGTCACTACCTCTTCGGGAAAACCTCCAGAAGATGAAGAAGATAGATAGTTGAAGTTGCTCATGAACTGCAGGACCAAATGAAGGACAATTGGTTGGGAAATATTTTTGGTAGGATAGGATGGGTATTTTCTGGATGGATTGTTACCTTGTTACAAACACTGATTGTTATTATAATTTCTATTATTGTAGTATGCATTGCCATTAGTTGTGTAAAAAGAATGATTGTAAAATCTATCTCTGAGGTAAGGACTCACCCAGAAATTGAGGAATACCTAACTCTACTAAAACACAGAGATGAAACTTATACCAATACAGCAGTCAATGATGACATGCATGTGGTTGAATTGTGACTCAGGTCACGGGGTGGATTGTCCGGCTCATAGTTCACAAACGAGTTTCACCATGTCTAGTACACACAGGCGACTCATGGGAGGTTACAAAAGTGACCCAGCCTTGGGTTGCCTTGAGGCCCTGTCTCTCTGCAGAGATGACTCAGGGGAGCTGTGTAGACAGCTGAGCCCTGGGTTGCCTGATAAACCCTAAAGTAAACAGGGCAGTAGCTGCACCATTCAAAGAACCAAAACCTGAACTGAGCCTTGAAATCCCTTAACAGATAGTATGCCCTGAGTCTCAATCCAACCACTATTCAGTTGCCTGAGGAAGCAAGGTAAAAAAAAAACCCCAAAACCTGGAGGGTTTCAGCTTCAGTTTCAAATGACAGCCTTGTGTATTCAAACAATCACAGACCAATGAAGGAAAGATAAGGGGAAACTCCACTCAGATATACATAATCCATTTAGGCCTATATCATAATCCACTCAGACATAGTCATACACACCATTCCACAAGTCAGGGGATAAAAACTCTAAGATTCAGGTTGGAAATGGGGGGAGTCACTTCTCCAACTATACAGTTGGCTTGTGAAGGAAACCCTTCCCCCCCTTCATCGGGATGCCGGTCAAGGTAACTTCCCTGGGATTGAGAGTCCTTACCTGGAGGGGTAAGTGAATATTGTTTATGCTTTAAGTTTGTAAACGCGTGTGTGCTTGTAGTTGTCTGTGAATCGCTTGTGGTTGTAAGAATGTACTACTCTTGCCTTAAAAAATTGCAATAGTGCATTCCTCCATTGTATCTGTAAAACATGCAATAGTGGCGTGTTAAGTCTGTAAGTGAAGTTCAAATAAATCATTTGCTTGAACCTTGCAGTTAAGTCCTTTTCCATCACACCACCACCTGTCAGTTATGTTGTGTACACTGCACTGATCCCAGGGAAGTCTGATTGCTTGTCTTCTTTCTATTAATAAATCCCATATCATAATAGTAGTTAAGACATTTCTTGCAAAGTATCTGAAGGCATTTACTGTGCCTCTTGCATTATTGGAGTTATGTGGTCAGACTTTGTAGTCACCCACAACTGCTTAGAAATATTTTTTTCATGCTGTCACTCTGCCTTTCTGAGCCCAGATAATTTATAAACTTGTATAAGACTGATTTTATCAAGCAGATATTAATGTTTCATCCTTACTATCTCATTAACTATGTAAGATTTTATAGGTTTTCAACTTTATTAGAATTTATCCAAATTACTTTTATATTCTCAAATGTAGGAATTTCTATATGTGCTACAGCCCAAATAATCTGGAAAGTTTGCACTGCATTCTCCTTGTTTGACAGGTTAACTTGTGATTTCAGTAGTCTGAGCTGCAAATCGCCTTTCTATATGCAAATGTTTTATGCTCTCCTAACCTTTCAAAATTGTTACTTTGCCAAACTATGCTATAATAGCCAAGCTACAGTAGTTTCAATCCTTCTGTAGGCATCAATTCATCTGGGTCACTATCACTTTTATTGTACTTTTCTGAATTCTCTTCTGGAAGTGACTGGGCAGAAATGTTGAAAATGGAACAACTAAACACTATGCCAAAATGGTGCAGAGATGTGAACACTTGTTACCTCCCTGTCTTCTGATACAGCCTTACATTTATTTAGCTGTAGCTGCAACACCTTTAAAGTACAATCCGATAAGTCATCTGCTTTCATATTTATATTACTTCTGATATTACTGCTTCCTAGGTTTTTCTCTTACTGAAGTGGTATCTATTCTGGCTTAAATTTCCACAGGTTTATCTTTATTAAATTTATTTTCTACCCATGTGTTTTTTGCCTTTTGTTGTTTTCTACCTATGATTCTGGTGTCTATCGCTTTGCATTAATTTCCAGCTCTCACTAGTGCTAACTAATTCTCCCAATTATCAAATCTCATTACCCATTGTGTTTTTATTTCTAGATAATTAATGAGGTTGTTAAACAAGTTCTGACACCTATCCCTTTGCTATTATATTAAATAAACCATCCCCAGTTTGGTATATTGTCACTTACCATTTTGCATATCGTCTTTTAGCCAACCTTAATATGAGAGTGTCCCTTTACAATAATCTATCAGAAGGAAATTTCATTAGTGTGTCAAAGATTTTACTACAATGCAAATCTCGTTAGTTTTTTTGCTCTCCTTCAACCTTGCCCTCTAGTGCTTATTTGGTGATTCTTTCAAAATAAAAAAATTCAATAATATTATCAGGTAACACTTATTTCTTACTGCTCATGGGTTTTTGACATTCTAAATTACTAGCAATAGAAATCACAGTGTGATATTTGGTACTTCTCTTTCATGTCTGTATTAGGATTCAGCTACTCTTTTCCTATTTGACTAAAGGCAAATATGAGACTACCTGTGGTGGGTTGACCTTGGCGGGCTACCAGGTGCCCACCAAGCCACTCTCTCCTTCTCCTCAACAGGACAATGGGAGAAAATAAGATGAAAAAGCTTGTGGGTCAAGATAAGGACAGGGAGATCACTCACCAATTACTGTCATGGGTAAAACAGACCTGACTTGGAGAAAATTAATTTAATTTACTGACAGTTAATAACAGAGCAGGATAGTGAGAAATAAGAACAAAACTAAAAACACCTTCCCCCTACCTCCCAACCTTCTTTCCAGGCTCAACTTCACTCATAACTCTTCTGTCTCCTCCCCCCGAGTGGCACAGACGGATCGGGAATGGGGGTTGCAGTGAGTTCATAATGCTTCATCTCTGCTGCTCCTTCCTCCTCACGCTATTCCCCTGCTCTGGCATGGGGGCCCTTCCATGGGATACAGTCCTTCATGAACTTCTATAACTTAGGTCTTTCCCATAGGCTGCAATTCTTCACAAACTGCTCCAGCATGGGTCCTTTCCACAGGGTACAGTCCTTCAGGAACAGACTGCTCCAGCGTGGGTCCCCCACAGGCCATATTTCCTGCCAGAAAACCTGCTCCAGCATGGGTTCCTCTCCATGGGCAGCAGTTCCTGCCAGGAACCTGCTCCTGCCTCCTGCATGGGCTCTCCATGAGCTGCAGCTTCTTTCAGGGCATATCTACCTGCTCTGGCGTGGGTTTGTCCACAGGCTGCAGGGTGGGTATCTGCTCTACCGTGATCCTCCATGGGCTGCAGGGGGACAGCCTGCCTCACCATGGTCTTCACCATGGGCTGCAGGGGAATCTCTGCTCTGGCACCTGGAGCATCTCCTCCCCCTCCTTCTTCACTGACCTGGGGGTCTGAAGAGTTGTTTCTCTCACATATTCTCACTCCTCTCTCTCCCAGCTGTTGCTCAGTGGTTTTTTACCCTTTCTTAAATATGTTATCACAGAGGCAGCACCAGCATCGCTGATTGAGTCAGCTTTGGCTAGCAGCGGGTCTGTTTAGGAGCCAGCTGGAACTGGCTCTGTCCGACATGGGGGCAGCTTTTGGTGTCTTCTCACAGAAGCCACCCCTGTAGCCCCCCTGCCACCAAAACCTTTCCATGTAAACCCTATGCATTCCATCCCTTGCCTCTGTGAAATACACATTTAAGAATTATCATTAAAATATACACTCATCACACAATCGTCACAAACTGCACTTACATCAACAAAAAGAATTCCCCACACAGAAGTCAAAATAACATCATCACAACACCAACAAAAGTGGAAAATTTACACACACTCTCCACCCCTCGTCCCTTCACTACAATTACAACAACAAAAATTCACAATTATTTTGGTCTCTGGCAATGTCCAGTCCATGTTTTGCCCATTACCTCTCCCAGTTACTGTCCTTATCTTTAATTCCTCCAGAGCCCCATTTGGAGGCCACAAAGGACTGTGGTGGGTTGACCTTGGCTGGCTGCCAGGTGCCCACCAAGCTGCTCTCTCACTCCCCTCCTCAGCGGGCCAGGGGGAGAAAATAAGATTAAAAACTCATGAGTTGAGATAAAGGAAATTTAATGAAAGAAAGCAAAGACCTTGCGTGGAAGCAAAACAAAGCATAAAATATTTATTCTCTACTTCCCATCAGTAGGCAATGTCCAGCCACTTCCTGGGAAGTAGGGCCTCAGTACGCATAGTGGTTGCTTCAGAAGACAAACGCCTTAATAACAAATGCCACCCCACCCCCGGCTCCTTTCTCTTAGCTTTTATTGGTGAGCACATCATATGGTATGGAATATCTCTTTGGTCAACTTGGGTCAGCTGTCCTGGCTGTATGTCCCCTCCCAAACTCTTGCCCAACCCCAGCCTACTGGCGTTTGTGGGTGGGGGGGTGGGTGGGTTGGAGAGACAGCCTTGACGCTGTGTGAGCACTGCTCATCAATAGCCAAAACATTGGTGTATTATCAACATCTTTCTAGGTACAAATACAAAGCACAATACTATGAGGGCTGCTATGGGGAAATTTAACTTCATCTCAGTGTCATGGTTTAACCCCAGTCAGCAACTAAGCACCATGCAGCCGCTCACTCACTCCCCTCCACACAGTGGGATGGGGGAGAGAATTGGAAAAAAGTAAAACTCATGGGTTAAGATGAAGACAGTTTAATAGGACAGAAAGGAAGAAAATAATAATAATGATGATGATAATAATAATTTTTAAAAATGACAATAATAATAATAAAAGGATTGGAATATACAAAACAAGTGATGTGCAATGCAATTGCTCACCACTCGCTGACTGATGCCCAGTTAGTTCCCGAGCAGCAATCCCCCCCTCACCCCCACTTCCCCCCAGTTTATATACTAGGCATGATGTCACATGGTATGGAATATTCCTTTGGCCAGTTTGGGTCAGCTGCCCTGGCTGTGTCCCCTCCCAAATTTTTGTGCCCCTCCAGCTTTATCGCTGGCTGGGCATCAGCAGCTGAAAAACCCTTGACTTAGTATAAACACTACTTAGCAACAACTGAAAACATCAGTGTGTTATCAACATTATTCTCATACTAAATCCAAAACATAACACTATACCAGCTACTAGGAAGAAAATTAACTCTATCCCAGCTGAAACCAGGACACTCAGCCAAACCCAATACAGTATATTAAAAGCAGATTTATAAGTAAGGAAAACTAGAAAATTTTCCATACATGGAGTTAAGTAAAAAAAATGCTATTATTAAATGGAAATGCAAGCAACTGGGGACAAAATAAACAGAAAATTGATATCCACTCTTGTATACAAAATGTATGAGATTTTGTTTCTATTGCAATGCGTAGTTAGTGTGAATTTGAAAGTTAATTATACATGGTCTTCTTGTCCATGGCCCACTACCTTGGCCTTGACTTAGATGCGGCTCACCACAAGGGCTTGTGTCCACCTGGCTGTGGGTACCTATGCTGGGGCTGCCCTCAGGAAGGTTCTGTGCCCTCGGCATGCTGGTAGCATTGCAACAGCGTGCCCTGCTCTTGCCCCCAGCCACCCTACCCACATGCCATCTGCCCTTGGGATGGGGTGAAAGCAGCTGGTGCCCTGCCACCATCCTTCCAAAATGGAGGAACAGTGCTGCAACCCACATGCAAACTGTGAGCAAACACTCCTCACACAGCCAAAGAGTGTGTGGGCACCTGCCTGTACCACACTTGCAATGTTCCTTAAATAAAAGGCATAAACAGCTCTTGGAGCAGGGACCTGGCTGTAAAGGGAACTAGGCCTTAAGCCTCATTGTTTCTAAGATTATTCATATTAGACATATAACTAATGATTAGAGATTGCTTTAGATGTGATTAATAGAATGCAGGTGCTTATAAAACAATATGCATAAGCTGCTTATTTGTCCCATGTGTAGCCCTCACCATGGCTGGCTTAAAATCCAGTCAAGCTGAATCAACAGAAGAAGGATCATACATCTTAGATCTAAGACATAAGAATAAGAGTAAGTGATTAACTTTAGAGTAAGATGAATTCATAGAATAACCTGAGTGATTCTCAGAAATTCAAAGGTGATCTTTGATGTGTAAGAAGATAAGTGACTGTGGTGACCAGAGACCTTCTGCCTATGACCACTAATTTCAGAAGAACCGGGACAAGACAATAAGAATCAGCTGAGACAGGAAAATGTATTGGACTTTTGAAATCACTGGAGAATAGAGAACTGAGAGTGCGTGGAAGAACACCAAGAACTTCTTTTGACAAATCATCAATTGCATATTGTTTTGGAAAATTGTATATATATAGAAGGCATTTTTGAGTAATCTTTTGCCATTCACTGCGGTGGTGGCCCAACTCTGAGTTGTTAATAAAGCAAACCTAGAGAAACCCACATTTGAAAATCCTTTAACAGAATTGGCACCCCAGATAGGACAAATAAGCATCTTATGCATATTGTTTTATAAGCACCTGCATTCTATTAATCACATCTAAAGCAATCTCTAATCATTAGTTATATGTCTAATATGAATAGTCTTAGAAACAATAAGGCTTAAGGCCTAGTTCCCTTTACAATTCCCTCCTTTTGTTTTCCATCTCACTACTGCGCTCCTATTGATAACTCCACATTTCTCTATCTTCTGTACTATCCTAGAGCTACAACCTACACAGCATTGAAACAAAACAATCACACATACTAGTGTGATCATAACAACAAAGACTAATACAATTAATTTTTTCACCCAAGTAGTCAAATTTGGAAACCAAGACGTTAACCAAGAGAATGTGTCAGAAAATCCCCAGGATGTGTCATCTCTGAATTTGTTGCATTGTGGCACTAACCTCCCAAATTTTCTGGACATCTGTTATTAATTCTCCCGATCGATCAGTATACATATAGCAACTAGTATTTAGGACAGTACAAACTCCACCTTGTGAAGCTAGAATCATGTCTAAGGCCATTCAGTTTTGGATAGTCATTTTTGAAAGTTCAGTTACCTCTTTCTGGAGAGTGAAAAGTCCATGTGCAGTTGAATTTGCTAATTTTTCAATTTCTCCAGAGACATTTAAGACTGCTTTTTCCAATTCACTTACTCCCAGAGCCGGAATCAGCCATCTAACAAATGAATGAAATCCTGTTGGTCTTTCAAGCAAGGGATTTAGAGTTCTTCGAATTCAAGTTAAAAAAGTTCTATGCCATGTTGCACTTGGGACAGCTTTTGGGTGAATTTCCAAATCTGTAGACATTACTCCTAAGGTACAGATACCTCCCCAATCTAGAGGCAAAGCTTTATAAGCTCTGCTCCCACATAACCAAAAAATACCTAAGTCCTCAGGTGCTCGCCAACTTAAACACAATCCTGAGTTGATAGAAGTTGTGTTTTGGCATTGAGTCCAATTTCCTACAAATGAATGATTGTTGCATAACTATTGATTATCAGCACTTGGGGGATAACATCTTTGTACACAGTGGACTTGTGAATAGTCTCCTGAGTTTGATAGTTTAATTTCCCAAATTTGTTCTTCATAAGATTCAGAAAAAGTAGTATTAAACCAGTATTTTTTCCAATTTACACTTTTAGGAATTGGTATTCCTACTAATTGAAATCCTTGATTTACTGTCTTTGGTACAGCAACACAAATCCAACATTCACTTAAATTTAGATTATTAGTAAAAGATTTCATCAATGACACATGCATATTGTTGGTCCAGGCATTTTCTACTTGGTGAACATCCCTAGGTTTCCATACCAATTGTTTTAACACATTCAGAGGTGGCATATTATAATATGAATGAGGATAATCCATGTGACGGTGCCAAAAATTCCACTCAAGATTAGGTCCCCATTTGATTATTACAATCCTAAATTTGAAAGTAAAACGATTGCTTGATAGATAGAATCGATGACAGCACCAGTCTCCCTTACCATAAATTCCCCACATTTGATGGTCAAAACACCATGTCCCAATTCCCCATGTTGATTCTTGAAGGTGAATATGATATACAGGATAAGTTCTTGGAATGCCATATCCCCAACACCATTTAGAAAAGCCATGACTGTTGGACCAAGTATCCCGTGGATCGTCAAGTCTACTTCTAACATTGGCACAGAATTCGAGAGAATTAAAAAGCGGATAAAAAGGGTCTCTCTGTCTGGTCTTTGGATAACTAGCAGAAAAAAATGACCTGTCCAGGCTTTGCCTGTAGGCCTGTAATTTGGCCCGAAAGTTGACAAGAGCGATCACTATATATAACAGTTCTACTGGTAGGGGCATCTTGATAGCGCAATGCAAATTTTGTCCACAAGGTGTCACTCCATGGTAAAATACAAACAAGTACAAAAAGGAACAATACTTTACAATTGCCTATTACGCTTCAGATTCTTTGCAGGCATGCGAATGATGGATCCAAGTTTCTTTCCCAGATACCTTGATGGCATAAAAAGAAGTTAGTAGAACAGTATAAGGTCCTTCCCATTTTGGTTCAAATCTGTTCTTTCTTTTGAAATTCTTTATATAGACTTTGTCCCCTGGCTGTATATCGTGAACTTGGATTTCAGGGCTTATTCCCTGATACCAATAGACATGATTACGCATTTGGAAAAAAGAGTTTTGCAGATATAAGAGGTATTGTGTTACCTGTTCATCTCCATCCAAGAGGCTAGTCTTTGCTGGCACATATGTACCTGGAACAGCAAGTATTCTCCCAAAAAGGATCTCAGCTGGAGAAACTCCAATTGGTTGCCTCGGAGTAGTCCTAATATCCCACAAAACTAAATTTAGGGCCTCAGGCCATTTCAAACCAGTCTATTTACAAACTTTTATGAACTTCTCCTTTAATGTCCTATTCATTCATTCTACCTGACCGGATGATTCGGGGTGGAGTATGAAATTTGTTAAAAATCCCCAAAGAATTATAAATCTGAATCAGGATAGCAGCTGTGAAATGGCTCCCTTGATCTGAGTCAATTACTTCAGGAACCCCATACCTTGGAATGATCTCTTTCAATAAGGCTTTTACTACTGCCTTAGAATAATTTTTCCTGGTCAGGAGAGCTTCCACCCATCCTGATAGCTGATCAATGATCACTAACATGTAAGAGTACCCCACTGTTTTTGGCATATCTGCATAATCAATTTGGAGTTTTTGAAAAGGAAAGGTGGCTGGAGGTCTTTTCTCACTGGGAGGTTTAATTTGCACTGAAGCATATTGTCTGCAAAGCTTACATCCTTCACAAATTCTTTTTGCTGCTGTGTAAATTCCCGGGGCTGCCCAGAGTCTCTGGATTCAGAGCGCTAGGCTCTCCGGCCCCCCATGGGTCCTCTCATGGTGCCACCATGTCATTGGTAATAAATACCTTTTTGGAAGGAGAGGTTTGTTATTCAGAATTCACTGCCCTTCTTGCTGCTGGGCTCCCAGCCAAGTCCACTGTTGCTTTTCTTCTTCAGGGAGGTCTTCATACAGCTTGTTCACATCTGGGAGTTCAAATGTTATTTCATGTTGTAACAGAGACATAACAAACACTACCTGTCATGCTGCTGCTCTAGCGGCTTGGTCAGCTAGAGAATTTCCCTTTGTGATCATGTCTTGTCTCTGAGTGTGTGCCTTTATATAGATCACAGATATTTCAGAGGGCAATTGGATCGCTTCTAGGAGGTCTTTGATCTGTTGTCCATGGGCAACAGTTTTTCCCGCCGAAGTCAGAAAACCCCTTTCCTTCCATAAAGTCCCTGTAGCATGACATACACCAAAGGCATATTTAGAGTCTGTATAAATGTTAACTCTTACTCCAATTGCATATTTAGCAGCTTCAGTGAGAGCAACTATTTCTGCTCCTTGTGCACCTAAAGGTGCAGGCAAAGGTCCAGCCAACAGTACCTGTGTTTCTGTGGTGACTGTGAAACCCATACATCTTCGACCTTCTTCATAATAGGATGAGCCATCCGTGAAGAGGTTCAAATTAGGGTTATCTAAAGGTTGATCTCTCAGGTCGACTCTCGGCTTGCTGGTTTCACTTATGAGATAAACACAATTGTGGTTATCTTTTTCTCCATCAGAGGGTAAAGGCATTAAAGTTGCAGGGTTTAAAGTATTGCACCTTTCCAATTTCAAATTATCAGCCAATAAAAGAATTATTTCATATCTATGTGCTCATTGTGGAGACAAAGCTTTCTCCGCATATTGCTTTAACAAAATTTCTACCTCATGGGGAACACAAACAGTTAGTGGATGACCTAAAACAATTGTTCTGGTTTTCTCAACCATTTCAGCTGCAGCTGCTATTGCTCTGATGCAAAAAGGAGTTCCTTTAGTCACTGGGTCCAATGTAGAAGAAAAATAGGCAACAGGCCTCTCATGAGGTCCTAAAGTTTGTACTAACACTCCCTTTGCAACCTCTTTTGCTTCATCACAATATAATTTAAAAGGTTTTGAATAATCAGGAAGCCCTAACGCTGGGGTAGATAAGAGTGCAGCCTTTAAGGTACTAAAGGCTTTCTCCCTCTCAGTGCCCCAAGCGATTGGTTCTATTTCCTCATTTCGAGTTGCTTCATGCAGAGGTTTAGCTATTTCACTGAATCCCGGGATCCAAGGACGGCAAAATCCTACCTGTCCTAAAAACCCTCTCAACTGTTGTTTTGTCACTGGTCTAGGTATTTCTTGAATTGCTTAGACTATTTCAGGGTCTACTTCTCACCTTCCGGGCTTTAATATAAATCCCAAATATTTTACTTGCTGTTTGCAAAACTGCAATTTAGATGGAGATGCACGGTGTCCCTTTTTAACAAGTTGGATACACAGATACTCAGTATCTCAAATACAATCATTCTCAGTTTTACTTGGCAATAATAAATCATCAACATATTGCATCAGGATCAATTTGCTTGGAAAGACTAGATCTTGTAAATAATTCTTCAGAATCTGAGAAAAAATCGTTGGTGAACTGGTAAAACCTTGCAGTAGCCTGGTCCAAGTAAGTTGTTTCCCTTGCCAAGCAAAGGCAAAAATTGGTTGGCTTTCTTCAGCAATTGGAATACTAAAGAAAGCTCCGGTAAGGTCAAGTACTGTGAAATAGTGCGCCCAGACTGGAATCTGGGTTAAAATCAGACTAGGATCTGGCACCACAGGGTGTGGAGCAATTACATGCTCATTCACTGCTCGTAAATATTGAACAATTCTATATTCAGGATCTCCATCCTTATCTGTCCTATGTTTACTCACTGGCAAAATTGGGGTATTATAGGGACTATGGCATTCTCTCAAAATCCCCTTTTCTAAAAAATGCACAATTTGTTTTCCAATGCTAGGAATGGCTTCATTTATAATTGGATATTGCCGAATTGAAGGAGGAGTCCCTCCTTTTGTTTTTATCACAACTGGTTGTCGTGGTTTCAGCCCAGCTGGTAACAAAGGACCACGCGGCCGCTCGCTCACTCCTCCCGCCCCCCTCCGGTGGGATGGGGGGAAGACGGAGGAGAGAAAAAAAAAAAACAAACCTGGAACCTCGAGGGTTGAGATAAAGGCAGTTTACTGGAACAACACAAAGAAATTGCAACAACAACAACGGTACTAATGAAAAAGTATACAAAAAGAGTGATGCACAGTGCAACTGCTCACCACCCGGGACCCGACACTCTGCCACTTCCCCCACCGAAAAGAAGAGCCCACCCCCCGGCCCGCTCCCCCTTTATATACTGAGCATGATGTCACATGGTATGGAATAGCTCCTTGGCCAGTTCAGGTCAGCTGCCCCGGCTATGCCCCCCACCTCCCAGGTTCCTGTAAAAAAATTAACTCTATCCCAGCTGAACCCAGGACATTATCCACCCCTTATTCTATACCATCTACATCATGCCCAGATCTTACATTTTCCAATCGACCACTACCACTTCCTTGTCTTATATATATAAGTATATGGACTTGCGTCCGTCCCCATCGCCCCTCCGCACACACACACACACGCAAATGGTATTCCTTTAGCGTATGGGCTATCCCTCTAATGTGTCCATTGATTTTATTTAGTCCATGACTTTGGGGCTCCATCTGTTGTAACAGTTCTTCAGGATAAGAGAGATGGTGTGAGATGTTGGGTTGTTGTATGCTGCCTCTGGAACTTGTGGCTAGTACATTTGGTGCAACTCACGCCCTTAGTCTGCAGGTCGAAGATGTTGATCTTGAGGAAATTGCTGGGTGTCAGTTCAAGTTCTGTCGCTGTTGTACTTGGCTTAGTTTCAAAGTCCATCCCGCAGTCATTTGGGTAATTCTTACAGTAATACCCTTGATATGGCATATAGACACAATGACATGCATTGGCAGGGTATTTAGCAGTTAGGTATCATACAGCCCAATTCATTGGCTATTCTCTCCCAAAATCAAATCTCCCTGAGGTACACATCGAACTTCCCCATCCTTCTGCATCACCCACCAGGTGTACCCAGGTCCCTGAGCAAAAACAACCCCTTGAATGGGTTTGCCTCTGCTTGAGGGAGGACTAACCCAGACTGTCTTTCCTAACATACTCCTCATGCGCACTACAGGGACTTTATCGCCTTCTACAGTATGTGGAAGTCTTGGTTGGGCGGGGCCAGCCCGATTGGCGGATCCTCTAGTATTAACTAACCAGGTGGCTTTTGTTAAATGTGTATCCCAATGTTTGAAAGTCCCACCCCCCATCGCTCTCAATGTAGTTTTCAGCAGTCCGTTGTATCGTTCGATTTTTCCAGAGGCCGGTGCGTGATAAGGGATGTGATATACCCACTCAATGCCGTGTTCTTTGGCCCAGGTGTCTACGAGGTTGTTTCGGAAGTGAGTCCCGTTGTCCGACTCGATTCTTTCTGGGGTGCCGTGTTGCCATAAAATTTTCTCTTCAAGGCCCAGGATAGTGTTCTGGGCAGTGGCATGGGACACAGGGTATGTTTCCAGCCATCCAGTGGTTGCTTCCACCATTGTAAGCACATGGCACTTGCCTTGGCGTGTTCGTGGGAGTGTGATATAGTCAATCTGCCAGGCCTCCCACTGTTTATATTTCAGCCATCGCCCCCCATGCGACAGGGGTTTTTGCCGCTTGGCTTGCTTAATTGCGGCACATGTTTCACATTCGTGGATGACCTGTGCGATAGTGTCCATGGTCAAGTCCACCCCTCGATCTCGAGCCCATCTATATGTTGCA
This sequence comes from Haliaeetus albicilla, assembly GCF_947461875.1. Lineage (NCBI taxonomy): Eukaryota > Metazoa > Chordata > Aves > Accipitriformes > Accipitridae > Haliaeetus > Haliaeetus albicilla. The sequence continues at coordinate 9,918,249 of NC_091515.1, read as the reverse complement.
TCTCTCCCCTGATGGCCTGAGGTATCATGGGCCCACTGAGCCATAAATAGCTCACCCCTACGTTGCCAGTCCAGGTCCACCTGAGACACTTCAGTCTTGGCGGCCTGATCTGCCTGCTGGTTGTTTTGATGTTCTTCAGTGGCCCGACTCTTGGGTACATGAGCATCTACGTGACGTACTTTTACCACTAGCTTCTCTATCCGAACAGCGATATCTTGCCACAGTGCGGCAGCCCAGATGGGTTTACCTCTGTGCTGCCAGTTGCCCTTCTTCCATTGCTGTAGCCACCCCCACAGGGCATTTGCCACCATCCATGAGTCAGTATAGAGATAGAGCACTGGCCACTTTTCTCTTTCAGCAATATCTAATGCTAGCTGGATGGCTTTCACCTCTGCAAACTGACTCGATTCACCTTCTCCTTCAGCAGTTTCTGCAACTAGTCGTGTAGGACTCCATACAGCAGCCTTCCACCTCCGATGCTTTCCCACGATGCGACAGGACCCATCAGTGAACAGGGCATATTGCCTCTCATTTTCTGGCAGTTTATTATACAGCGGGGCCTCTTCAGCCCGTGTCACCTCCTCCTCTGGCAACATTCCAAAGTCTTTGTCTTCTGGCCAGTCCGTGATCACTTCTAAAATTCCTGGGCGACTGGGGTTTCCTATGCGAGCCTGTTGTGTGATCAGTGCAATCCACTTACTCCACGTGGCATCAGTCGCGTGATGTGTAGAGGAAACTTTCCCTTTGAACATCCAGCCCAGCACTGGCAGTCGGGGTGCTAAGAAGAGCTGTGTTTCAGTACCAACCACTTCTGAAGCGGCTCGAACTCCTTCATATGCTGCCAATATCTCTTTTTCAGTTGGAGTATAGCGAGCCTCGGATCCTCGATATCCCCGACTCCAAAACCCCAGGGGTCGGCCTCGGGTCTCTCCAGGTGCTTTCTGCCAAAGGCTCCAGGTAGGGCCATTCTCCCCAGCTGCAGTGTAGAGCACATTTTTAACATCTGGTCCTGTCCGGACTGGCCCAAGAGCTACTGCATGAACAATCTCCCGCTTAATTTGTTCAAAGGCTTGTCATTGCTCAGGCCCCCATTTAAAATCATTCTTCTTCCGGGTAACTTGGTAGAGAGGACTTACAATTTGACTGTAATTTGGAATATGCATTCTCCAAAAGCCCACAACACCTAAGAAAGCCTGTGTTTCCTTTTTATTAGTCGGTGAGGACATAGCTGCTATTTTGTTGATCACATCCGCAGGGATCTGACGACGCCCGTCTTGCCATTTTACTCCTAAGAACTGGATCTCCTGTGCAGGTCCCTTGACCTTACTTTCTTTTATGGCAAAACCAGCCTTCAAAAGGATTTGGATTATTTTCTTCCCCTTCTCAAAAACTTCTTCTGCCGTGCTGCCCCATATGATGATGTCATCAATATATTGCAGGTGCTCTGGAGCTTCACCTTTTTCTAGTGCAGTCTGGATCAGTCCATGGCAAATAGTGGGGCTGTGTTTCCACCCCTGGGGCAGTCGATTCCAGGTGTACTGGACACCCCTCCAAGTGAAAGCAAACTGTGGCCTGCACTCCGCTGCCAAAGGAATGGAGAAAAATGCATTAGCAATGTCAATAGTGGCATACCACTTAGCTGTCTTTGATTCCAGTTCATATTGAAGCTCTAACATATCTGGCACAGCAGCGCTCAGCGGTGGCGTGACTTCATTCAGCCCACGATAATCTACTGTTAGTCTCCAATCCCCATTAGATTTCCGCACGGGCCATATGGGACTATTAAAGGGTGAGTGAGTCTTGCTGATCACTCCTTGGCTCTCCAATTGGCAAATCAGCTTATGGATGGGGATCAGGGAGTCTCGGTTGGTGCGATATTGCCGCCGGTGCACCGTTGTGGTAGCAATTGGCACCTGTTGTTCTTCAACCTTCAGCAACCCCACAACCGAAGGGTCTTGGGAGAGACCAGGCAGGGTAGACAGCTGTTCAATCTCCTCCGTCTCCAATGCAGCTATACCAAAGGCCCAACGGTACCCTTTTGGGTCCTTGAAATACCCCCTTCTGAGATAATCTATACCAAGGATGCATGGGGCCTCTGGGCCAGTTGCAATGGGGTGTTTATGCCACTCATTCCCGGTTAGACTCATTTCGGCTTCCAATACGGTTAGCTCTTGGGATCCCCCTGTCACACCAGAGATACAGATGGGTTCTGCCCCTTTAGAACTTGATGGCATTAGGGTACATTGTGCACCAGTGTCTACTAGAGCCTTATATTCCTGTGGGTCTGACGTGCCAGGCCATCGAATCCACACTGTCCAGTAGACTCGGTTGTCCCTCTCCTCTACCTGGCTGGAGGCAGGGCCCCTCTAATCCTGGTTAGAATATCTGTTACCCACTTTTTGCACATGTGAATCAGAAGTCCCTTCAAGAGGATCAGAAATGAGATCGGCCCATCTACTGCGCCCGGGGGACTGCTCACGGGAAACTGGAGCAGCAGTTTTCCAAGAAGAATCTTCTTTTCTGGTTGCTTTTTCTCGCAACTCCCGTACCCGTGAATCCAAGACCGAGGTAGGTTTTCCATCCCACTTCCTCATGTCCTCTCCATGGTCACGCAGGTAAAACCACAGGTTAGCCCGTCGTGTGTACTTTCTCTCTCCTCTCTCTTGGGCAGAGGAACGCTTACTCCCAATAACTGCAATGCGGGCCTGTACAGGTGAGGAGGAGGACATATCTACTTTGAATTGCTGGAACTCTCGGGACAATTCCTCTACAGCTGAGACACAGGCCCGTAGGGAGGAAGAGAGACTTCCTTCATATTGCCGGAGTTGGACAGCCAATTCATCCACCGTTTGTCCATAGCCTTCTTTCCAGGACATCACTGCCAATGAGTTGGCATAGGTTGGTGGTGCACTTCGTAGAAACTTCCGCCACATCGGTTGTGTGCATTGGACTTCATCTGGATCTGTGGGTGACTGCGCATTTTCTGGATCATTATAAATCACCTCCAGCACGGCTAATTCCCTCAGGTACTGGATACCTCTCTCCATGGTGGTCCACTTGCCTTGGTGACATGTAACTTCATCCCTGAAAGGGTATCTTTCCTTTACACCTAACAGAAGTCGCCTCCAGAGGCTGAGGATTTGTGTTTTTCTCCCAATCGCCTTGTCGATACCCCCTTCTCTAGACAGAGATCCCAACTGCTTGGCTTCCTTACCCTCTAATTCCACACTACTAGCCCCATTATCCCAGCATCGGAGCAGCCAGGTAACAATGTGCTCACCTGGGTGGCGGCTAAAATCTTTTCGCATGTCACGCAACTCACTCAGGGATAGAGATCGGGTAATTATTTCAGGTTCTGCCTCTTCCTCCTGTTCTCGCGATGACCCTGGTTCATCTTCATCTCTCACTGAGTGAACTGATTTCTTTGTGTGTTTCTTTTTCTGTACAGGGGCGACTGATACTGGCACAGGTTGGTTCTCTGGTTTAGTGGCAGTATCTGTCACCGGGGTAGGGTTAGTCACGGTACCTGTTGTCGTGGTAGGGGCAGCCACGGTGCATGTTGTCTTGTTTTCCATCTTTTCCCCCTTTTCCCCCTGGGGGTGCTGCATAGTATCAAGCAGGGTTTGGTAGATACCGGCCAGGGCCCAGCACAGTGTAGTGAGTTGTGTGTCTCTGGGATAGCCACAGCATTTTCCTTTCAAAAATTCTATCACTTCATGAGGGTTCTGCAGTTGTTCGGGAGTGAACTTCCAAGTCACTGGAGGTGAGAAGTTCTCTAGATACCTGCCCACATCCTCCCACACGCCGTGCCACCCATAAATATCCAGCTTTGGGACAGATCTCTGGGTGGTACTCTTAAAGAGCCTCTTTGTAGCCCTAGACAAGACCTGAAACATAGTCAGGAGGCATAGCACTAACAGCACACAGGCTTGCGCATCCCAAGGATATTCAAAATTCTCGAAAACTGTTGTAATTAGTTGGAAAGAGAAAAGGGAGGGGAACAGATGGGGGGAAGTATCCCCCCCTGACTTCCCCATGGGTTGGGTGTAATTACCAATAAAATCCGACAGAAGGTGCCCAAAGTGTGGGAATGATATCACTGCCTCATACAGATACCAGCTTAACCTCATGACCAGTGATGTAATCATTTCACAAGTCGACATTGCCCAGTACAGCAAAACGATAATCCCAATCACTCTCCCAGAGATGAGATACGCAACTACAGGCAATACATAAAGCATATAAGAATTTACAAAACGCCACCATGTAAACAGCTGAACCAACATTGTGACTAACATCTATTTATCTAGTATAAGAAATGCATATGACAAATTTGTTTCAACATGCTCTGGCCAGATCTGTCGTTATCTCAACCCTTCGTGCCCCACGTTGGGCGCCAAAAAGGACTGTCGTGGTTTCAGCCCAGCCGGTAACAAAGGACCACGCGGCCGCTCGCTCACTCCTCCCGCCCCCCTCCGGTGGGATGGGGGGAAGACGGAGGAGAGAAAAAAAAAAAACAAACCTGGAACCTCGAGGGTTGAGATAAAGGCAGTTTACTGGAACAACACAAAGAAATTGCAACAACAACAACGGTACTAATGAAAAGGTATACAAAAAGAGTGATGCACAGTGCAACTGCTCACCACCCGGGACCCGACGCTCTGCCACTTCCCCCACCGAAAAGAAGCGCCCACCCCCCGGCCCGCTCCCCATTTATATACTGAGCATGATGTCACATGGTATGGAATAGCTCCTTGGCCAGTTCAGGTCAGCTGCCCCGGCTATGCCCCCCACCTCCCAGGTTCCTGTAAAAAAATTAACTCTATCCCAGCTGAACCCAGGACACTGGTTCAGCAGATTTTAATAATCCTACTTCATCTCCTGATGTACTCCAAAGTTCTCTGGGAACTCCAGCTAATTTGAGTGGTATTTTTGAATCACTATGGTTTTTTTCTTTAAGTTGGATTACTTCAGAACCCATCACAATTAATCGGACACCTGTAGGTGCCAAAGAGATAAACGTGCCAAATTCCTGCAAGAGGTCTCATCCCAGAAGGGAAACGGGAGAGTCTGGAGAAATTACAAATCTTCCCCAGACTAATTTTCCATTCAAGACTACTGGTAGAGGAGTAGACAAATATTTTATCTCTTCCCCCACCACTCCCCATATTATCACAGCTTCATTTGACACCTGGGGGATTTCAAAATTTAACAGAGACAATGTCGCTCCTGTATCTACTAGGAAAGCAACAGAAATACTGTTTAACTTTGCAGAAATCTGACCGTGCTCATCTACCTTGATTTTGACAGGTTCCATTGCTCTTTTAGTTTCCAGAGAAGAGGAGTACCATTCTTTACTGCAAATGAGGTCGTGGGGTGTTGAGGATTTCTTGGCTGGGTGAGGGCATGTGAGCAATCCAGCCTTTAGCTGGGAATGAAGCATAAGTTTACAAAGTGCTGAAGTGGACAAGGATGCTGTGTCCTTGTACGCTGGGAAAAAGGAAGATAAGAAGAGCCTGACAAACAACTCCTGGATGCCGAAGAATGAGCTAAGTAACCTCTGGATACCTCGTGAAGAAGCTTGAACAGCCAATAGAGGATAAGATAGCGTCGCATGAAACGGGGTATTGTACCAATTAGAGTATCGTATAAGGCACGTGCACAAGCGCATAAGGTATATAACTGTGCTAAAAGTTGTAGTAGGGGGGCTTCACTTGATCACATTGGTCTGTGTGTGATGTCCCCTGTGGATCCTCCGCAACATATGGTGCCCAAACAGGGACCCTCAGATCAGCACTTTATCATCTCTACGAGAATCTCTGGTGCAACTGAACCAACGAGGGAGCGGAGAAGCCAGCCGAGACTTTCCTGCTGCCCCGGCAGGATGGCATGAGCTTCAGCTGAGCCGGGAAGACGAGGAGGCGCGCAAGGTTGAATCTCGCCCTGATCAGGTGAGCGGTCGGAGAAGGAGATGGGGTTGGACAAAGAGCAGGAAGCAGTCCTAAAACTCCTTCGATATTTTCTCTCTGAGAGAGGACTGAAATGCGATAATTCTGTGATAAAGGGGTTGCTTTTATGGGCTTGGAAGAGAGAACTTATTCCCAGTATAAATGTCGCATTTGAAGAAGCGACCTGGGATAATATAGGCAAGGCGCTGTGGGACGCTATTAGAAGCGGGGGGGATAAGGCAAAGGAGGCAAACAAATACGCAGCGCACTGGAAGGTAATTCGAGACGTGCTGCAGGCAATGAGGGCGGACCGGCAGGCAGCCGCCGCTGTCTGCGCGGCGGTGACCCCTTCTGCTGCCTCCACGGCTGCCGCGTCAGCCTATGCCGCTGCAGTTAGGGGGACATTCTCTACACAACTATCTCTACCCCCCCGAACATCCATTTCTGCTAATGCTGAGACGCCTGCACAGACACAGCCTTTGCCTATACCCAGCCAGGTCGCTGGCGCCGAAGATATCCCCCTGCCTGTTACTCCGCGAGAAGAGGAGGAATTAGGGGGGCTGATTGTCGCCCGGCAGGTCCGGAGCCGAGTGGTGAACCAGTTACAAAAACTGTCAGCCCTGCTTTCTCCCCCGCCCGCCCGCCCTCCCCTCCGCCCGCCCGCCGCGGCGTGTGTCAGCCGGCCATTGAGCGGCCGCCGCCAGCGCCGCCTCCGCCGCCGCCGCCGCCGCCGCCTCCGCTGGCCCCCGGGCAGCACCGTCCGCGCCCCCGCCACCGCCCTTTAATCCATCCCGCCTCTCAGAACCAGAGACGGCGAAACCAACTGCGCCCGCGATAGACGCGGAGCTGCCTGCAGTAGCCGCTGCAGACAAGAGGGAGAGGCATTGGAGGGAAGTAGTAAAAAATGCCCTTGTGGAAGGGACTATGATCCAAGCATTCCCAGCTGTTATACAAAATAATGGACAAAAAAGATGGGAGGCGTTTCACTGGAAAGTCCTTGAGAAATTAAAGACTGCTGTGAGTCAGTACGGAATCCGCTTATTGATACAGCCAGTAAGAAACCCTCGGTCAAGTGTTTTAATTGTGGTAAACTTGGACACATTAAGAGCCAATGTAGAGTTTCTGCTAACAAAAAGACGGTGCAACAGTTGTAAGAAAGATAACCATACCACCCCAGAATGCAGGAGGAAGGGAAACTTTACACCGAGCGCGAAGGCCCCTTGCGCGATGACACAAATGCAAGGGGTTTGGGCTGCCAGCCCTCAGGCAGCCTTGCAACTACCAGATCCACCACTGCAGGAAGCTCCGGAGTGGATGTGGAAACCGCAGTACACATTCAACATAAAGGGACCATTGGGGTTTGGGCTTAGTGCATTTTAATGGGGCGATCTTCAACAGCTCTAAAAGGAATTCTGGTAGTCCCAGGGCTTATTGATGCAGATTATTGTGGGACTGTGAAAATTATGATTCATGTTTTAATCCCTCCTGTTTCTATTCCTAAAGGTACCAGAATAGCACAATTAGTTCCATTCAGGTCGTGTGTTCCGAACCCAGGTGAAGTACAACGTGGAGATGGTGGATTCGGCTCCACAGGGGAACCGCAGGTATATTTTGCCATGGACATAACAAAAGGGAAACCAGAAAAGGTAGTGCAATTGGAAGGGCCTGACGGCGTTATCGTCAAGAAACCGATGACAATCGATACAGGAGCTGATGTTACGATTATTTCACAATATATTTGGCCTCCATCATGGCCATTGATCAATCCAAATTTTGGTATTGCAGGGATAGGGGGCACACAAGCCACCTTAGTCAGTCAGCTACCCATTACCCATTTGTGTTCCCCAACCGTGAGCACATTACGACACGTCCGTATGTCATGACTACCCCAAAGGAATTGTTCAGCCTCATAGGCCATGATTTACTGAGCCAAATGAAGGCAATGTTAGTGACCCATCCTTTTTAGGAGCGGCCACTGAGGGGCAGCCAATCCTGAAAATTAGCTGGAAAACAGATGAGCCTGTTTGGATTGATCAGTAGCCGCTAAATTCTGAAAGGCTGCTAAAAATACAAGAGTTAGTTGAGGACCAATTGAGAGCGGGACATGTTGTTCCTCCTACTAGTCCATGGAATACACCAATATTTACCATTCCCAAGAAAACTGGGAAATGGAGACTGTTACATGATCTCAGAGCTGTGAATGCAGTGATGCACACTATGGGAGCCCTGCAGCTGGGTTTGCCGTCTCCAGTTATGCTTCCAGAAGAATGGGATTTGTTAATTATACATCTAAAGGATTGTTTTTTCACCATTCCCTTGCACCCAGATGACGCTGAACGGTTCGCCTTTTTGGTACCATCGATTAACAAGGCAGAGCCCTATAAGAGATACCATTGGGTCGTGTTACCGCAAGGAGTGCGCAATTCCCCCACGATGTGTCAGGTGTTTGTGGCCTGGGCATTAGAGCCTGTAAGAAAGCAGTTTCCTCAGTTAATCATTTATCATTATATGGATGACATTTTGATAGCGGGAAGGAACTTGCCACAGGATGAAATTTTAACTCAATTGCAGGACATCTTAAGCCATCGCGGAGTAATAATCGCTCCTGAAAAGGTGCAAAAGGCAGCACCTTGGAAGAATTTGGGGTGGCACATAGATGCTAGCAATGTTAAACCTCAGAAGGTTCAAATAACATCAGAAATTTCAACGGTGCATGATGTCCAGAAGCTTGTGGGAGATATCCAGTGGGTGCGGAATCTTTGCGGTATCACTAATGATGATATGGCCCCTCTGGTAGAACTCTTGGGTACGAGCGCACGTGCACATGAGAAACAGGAAATGACAGGAGAACAGCAAAAAGCCTTAGAATATATATCAAAGAAAATTGCATCTAGCTTTGCATCCAGATGCAATGAGGATTTACCGATCATGTTGATGATCGTTAATACAGGGGATTCTCAGAGACAACACCCTTATGCAGTAATTTGTCAGTGGGACACAAAGCGCTCAGATCCCTTGAGAATTCTGGAATGGGTCTTCTTGGCCATGCGGCCGGACAAATCTATTGTAACCCGATTGGAATTATTTGCACAACTGATCATTAGGGGAAGAACGAGGATTGTAGAGATTGCAGGGACGGAACCAGAAATGTTACTAATACCTCTGGTAAAATGGTATTTGGAATGGGGAATTCGGCATTCTGTAGCGTTACAAGTGTCATTAGCGGGGTTTGGAGGTACGATAAGTAATCAATATCCAAAGCATAAGTTGTGGTCACTATTGGAACAGCAAACCTTTGAGCAAAAACCATGGAGGTCGGAAACACCTGTACACGGGGTAACAGTGTTTACTGATGCTGGGAAAAAGACAGGTATGGCCGCCTGTACGTGGAAAGATGCTAACGATCAGTGGTGTGAACATGTTGAAAAAGGAGAGCCTGGGGATTCTTTACAGATGTTAGAATTAAAAGCGGTGATTTGAGCACTGCAGCATTGGGCTAAGGAGCCGCTGAATATCGTATCCGATTCTCTTTATGAAGTAGGGGTGGTACAAAGGATGGAAAGAGCAATGGTAAAGGAGGTCACAAGCAAAAGATTGGGCATGTTGTTTTTGTCATTACTACGCTGCTTGAATTCTCGGAGTGTAGGGTATTTTATAACACATATAAGAAGTCATCAAAAGCTACCAGGTTTGTCAGAGGGAAATGAAAGAGCTGACCAATTGGTTGCAGCAGCATGGGAGCCTCCTCCAGGGAATCGTTTTCAACAAGCATGGCAATCACATGCGTTCTTGCACCAACCTGCTAGGATGTTAGCAAAGCAATTTGACTTACCAGTCACTGATGCCCAAGGTGTCGTCAAAGCATGCCCCCATTGTCAAAAGGAAGGGCTGGGCCTGGGCTGTGGGGTTAACCCACGAGGTCTCTTGCCATTGCAGTTGTGGCAAATGGATGTCACCCATGTCATGTGGTTTGGTGCAAAGCGTTATGTGCATGTGTGTATTGATACCTATTCTGCTGCCATGTGGGCCACGGCACAAACTGGAGAAAAGGCCTTACATATTGAATGACATCTTCACGCTTATTTTGCAGTGCTGGGTGTGCCTAAAGTAATTAAGATGGACAACGGCCCGGCCTATGGTTCTACACGATTTGCTCGATTTTGTAATTTGTGGGGAATTCACCATGGTACGGGTATTCCACATCTTCCCACAGGACAGGCTATTGTCGAACGGGCCAACCAGACCCTAAAGAGCATGCTGCAAAAACAAAAGGGGGGAACCCAGGGCTTACTTCCAGAGGAGTGATTGGCCAAAGCCTTATTTGTGCTAAATTATCTTAGATTGACAGGTGATCACAAAGACCCACCAATGGTAGTGCATCATGCTCTTTTACAGGCGGAAAGGACGCAACAAAGTACAGGAATCATGGTAATGTACAAGGACCCAGAGTCCGGGCAATGGTGCGGACCAGCAGAAATAAAACTTACTGGGAGAGGGTATATGTGTCTGCTTACAGATCGAGGCCTTCGCTGGATCCCGGCTAAGTGGGTCAAGCCATGGCTTCGCACTGATGCTGGGTCCAGAATCGTCCCAACGGCAACTGGCACGGCACCGGCGGGTGCTGGAGCCACTGATCTGACAGATTCTGACTAATAGAGTATTACACTTTAGAGGCCTTAAGAGAGGTTTTTGGCTAAGGCATTATAAGGAAGTATATGATTTATCACTTGTAGAAGACTTAGGACAGCGTGCCTTATTTTATATAGAACTTGCATTAGGTAAAAAGTGTGTTAAGCATAATTTGATTAAACATAGTGTGATTACGGGAAGACAGTGTGGGGTAAATGTAAAAGTTAGCTAAAGCCAAAATTAGGGGTAAGGTCTATTTCAATTAATAACCTGGGAACGAGGTTATGATTGTGTTTCCACAGATACAGGCCCACGACGGACTCCCGCTCGATTTGTACGACCATCATCATCTGGAGCATCATAGATGGTGTGGCAATATGAATACCACCTCAGCCAAAAACTAATGTATAGGTCACTTTGGCTAACATAACAGGTCAAGATTCTCTGTGCATCGCAACCGCATCATAAAGCCCATGAACCAATAGACAAGATGGCTATGACTCGTGCAGCGCGCCTGGCCAGCGAGCGCATGCGTCATAGGTTGCAACCGAGGCGGACTTTTGGCACCCGCTGGTCACGTGTGCTGAAACCCGTTCCTCTGCAAATGTATAAATACCGGGATTTTCCGAAGAGCATCAGGCTGGTGTACAGTGAGGCCATCGTTGCCTCTGTGGGGATGCCCACGGAAAGCTGGCACCTACCGATTGCTGGGCTGAGTTCGCGGAGCAAGATGGCACAAGAATGTATGGATGGTTCATCTTCCTCATAGTCCTCATGGTTCGGGTCATTAGGGGTAACGGGTTGGCTCAAAGAATTATGGGCATTATTGTCGTTATTGTGATTTTAGCTATTGTAATAATTTTACCTTGTTTAGCTTGTTAAGGAAAAATGGCATCCCAAGTTATTAAGTAAGCCTGGATTGCTCAAAAACAAAAAGGGGGATTTGTTGAGGATTTCTTGGCTGGGTGAGGGCGTGTGAGCAATCCAGCCTTTAGCTGGGAATGAAGCATAAGTTTACAAAGTGCTGAAGCGGACAAGGATGCTGTGTCCTTGTACGCTGGGAAAAAGGAAGATAAGAAGAGCCTGACAAACAACTCCTGGATGCCGAAGAATGAGCTAAGTAACTGCTGGACACCTCGTGAAGAAGCTTGCACAGCCAATAGAGGATAAGATAGCGTCGTGTGAAACGGGGTATTGTACCAATTAGAGTATTGTATAAGGCACGTGCATAAGCGCATAAGGTATATAACTGTGCTAAAAGTTGTAGTAGGGGGGCTTCACTTGATCACATTGGTCTGTGTGTGATGTCCCCTGTGGATCCTCCGCAACAGTGGGGGTCGGGCAGGTGGAAGTCCTCCTTGGGTTGCAACAGGTCTCAGTGGACACTCTCTTTGCATATGTCCTAAATTTCCACAATAAAAACACTCTAAAGAGTTATCATATTGGGAAACAGGGGGAGCTCTGCCTTGTGCCCCTCTTCCCCTAAATCTCCCCCGAGAAAATCCCCGACCTCTCGTTCGCGGGTTAAAATTCTGAGTAATTGCTGCAGCTAACAGCCCAATTTCTCTCTCCTTTTCTTTCCGCTCTCGCTTTCTGTTGATTTTTAATTTATCTTCTTCCTGTTTTTGTCTTTCTTCAGCTCTACTGTCAAAAACAAAGGCAGCGATACTTAGAATTTTAGCTAATGTCTCACCCTGCCAACCTGGCATATGTTTCTTAAAATATTTACTTATGTCTGGAGCAGATTGATCTACAAAAACACTAATAGCTAAAGGCTCCTGGAAATTGTCATGGGTCATACCCCCATATTTCAATACAGTTGCCTTTAATTGTCCCCATTAGTCACCTGGATGTTCATCAGGTCTCTGCCTACATTCTGAAACCTTTGTCCAATTAGTTACTCTCTCACCAGCTTGGCGAACTGCTTCTATTAATTGTTGAATGGCAGCTCGGTGAGCCCTAGTTCCTTCTGTGGTTGCAAGATTACATTCCGGATCTTGTTCAGGCCATGGATTTAACCCCTGACCTCTCTGAGCAATTTCTCTATCCTTTTGAAAAATCTTTTCTCTTTCCCCTGCCTGAAATAATTCTCGCAGCAGAGTCCTCATATTATTCCAATTAGGGGTATAATCAGTGACAATTCCCGATAACAATCGAGCACATTTTTCAGCATCATCACGCAGCTGAGGCATCTTCGACTGCCAAGCTACTAAATCACCTTGCTTCCAAGGTTCATGCCTCATTATTGCAGTTACTGCAGGAACTTCATCAGGTGTACCTGGACCTGCTCTTGGGTTTGGGATGTAGTCCAAACACGTTGGGTACATGCCAACACCCTTAGAGAAAAGCTCATTTTCCTCAGCCTCAGGGGCTGTGGGACGTAAACTTCTCATTTTCAACAAGCGAGTTTTCCTCCTTTGTTGTGCCCAATTATACCAAATATACCAATAATCAATATCTTGGCTTCTGGAATCTTCCAAAATCATCCTTAAAAACTTCTGCTTATGGGGTTTAAATGTTCCCTTAGGAGGCCACTCATCCATTGGCCCTCCTCCTCTATTTCCCATCAGGAATGGCCATTCCTTTTGGCACAATATTATCAATTTCCTTTTTTGTAATGTCTGTGCCAAGGGTATCTTTTTCCAATTTTCTAAAACCTCAGCAAGGGGCATCCCCCTTTCAATGCTGGGTGCTGACCCCATCTTCCTTAATATTTTTTGCAAGTTTAAACACAAGAGTTTCCTAGGATAATTTTATCTGGAATTACCCGTGCCCAAGTCTCTTAGGTGAAGTCACCTGATTATTTCTGCCGGCAATTGAGTGTTGGGAACGGGTTTGTCCAGAGTAATATCCAGTTGCTCTCTTTCTCTCTTGTGTCCTAGAGTCCCACCAGAGTTGCCAATTCTGTTAAAGAATTTTCAAACTGCAGTGGTGGCCCAACTCTGAGTTGTTAATAAAGCAAACCGAGAGAAACCCACGTTTGAAAATCCTTTAACACTGGCTCAGCTCTCTAACTGTGAGGGGTGGAGTCAACACTGTCCTGCTTCTCTTGCTCCCTTGGTTGAGCCACTTAAACCTGACATTAAAAAAAAAAGTAACTTCTTCAAAGTGGCATAGCCTCAGCAGATAGAAAGGAAGATGTCCCTGTTCAACCCACAGACCTGCAGGTCTCTTTTCCTTCCCTCCCCTCTGACAGCTTCAGTTGGGGGCAGCTTCCCTGAGAAGGGCTAAGGGAGGTGGAAGTCCCTCTGGCAGAAAGGGGAAAACAAGCTAGGTCTCACATAGCCTGACTGAGCTCCGTGTGCTGGGTACATACACTAAAGGGTGAGAATAGGTAACGGCTATTTCTTAAGTAGATGCCTTTGGTATTTTAGTATTTGCACACAGCTCACTGCTGTACATATGTGTAACACCTGTGTTAAACATACAGGTGTTCTCTGTGTAGTTTCAGATCTCTGTCAGGCAAACAGATACCAAAGAGGAAGGACAGGTGCTGAATGGCTTTTAGATTAACTGAAAATTTTCCTGGTGAGTACTTTTTAACCTGTGGGCTTCAGGTGCTCAGAGAATTAGACAAGAATTTTGTGCATTGCCTAGTCCTGAGTCAGGTTTTTAAATTCTGTCTTGGTACTGTGGGCAGGTGAGACAACCTTGCAGTTTCCTGCCACTGAAGCAGAAAGGCTCTACCCCCACCTTTCCCCTCCCACTCTGAGACAGAAAACATCTATGCAGTGTGTGTCCATGTGAACGCTGTTTTGAGTGGCATGCTCTTTTTCAGAAGGCAAGGCTCCCTGTTCTGCCTCTGTTCTGCACTGAATGGTAGGAGATTTCAAGCAGGATGTGAGTTATTCTCTGACTAGAAACAATTACTGAAACCAAGGTAACTGAGATCAAGGATGAGCGAGGCCAAACATCTGCCAAGAACTTGGGTCAGAATCAGGGCTAAAGAATGGGAAGTTAAGCAGTCTTTACTACAAGGCAGGATCGAGAGAACTGAAACACCAGTAGAGGAGCAAAGACTATTATGTAGGACTAGGAACCAGAGCTGGAAAGGTAGAAGGTCTTGTCCAGAGGGCAAAATCTGCTCTTCTGGAAATACAGAGGTTCAAATAAATATTAATCTTTTCCAGCAGTTGAAAATGGAAGTGATTACCACCATAATTAATGAGCACTGATGGGGACAGAGGGTAAAAAATTATCTGATTTGCAGGCATGATGCACTGCCAGGTAAAGCTGAGGCCTCAAATGTTAAAGCATTGCTTTCCTTCAGTGAGTTACTGGTTAATGGGAAGTCAAAGCAAGTTGACAAAAATACAATATTTTTTGCTTGTCTCAGGTGACACTAGAACTGCTCCTCTGGACCTTATCAGAAAAAACCCCACCCACATCTCCTGAAAAAAATATCCCTTGTAAAGATGGGTAAGATTACACTGAACCAATCTTGTTTCCTATCCTCTAAAGTTACCATGACCTTTTTATGCCAGAGATACAGGTAAGACATTTAAATTCCTAATACAATTACAGAAGTTGACTATGTGAAATTACTTCAAAATTTTTCAGTGAAACACTTGAAATTCTTGAACATGGTTCTGACTATCTCAATGTGGTGGGTTAGCCCTGGCTGGGTGCCAGGTACCCACCAAAGCCACTCTATCACTCTCCCTCCTCAACTGGACAGGGGAGAGAAAATATAACAAAAGGCTCGTGGGCTGAGATAGGACAGTTTAATAAAGTGAAAGCAAAGGTTGCGTGCGCGAAAGCAAAGGAAAGCAAAAGATTTTATTCTCTACTTCCCATCAGCAGGTGATGTCCAGCCACTTCCCAGGAAGCAGGGCTTCAGTACCCATAGCGGTTGCTCTAGAAGACAAACATAAATAACGAATGCACCCACTTCCTCCTCCCTTTACTTAGCTTTTATAGCTGAGCTGACATCATATGGTATGGAATATCCCTTTAGTCACTTTGGGTCAGTGTAGCGTTCGCCGCATATCAAGGTGCCACGATTAGATCACTGATCAACCCCAGACCAGGGAAAGAGACAGATAACACACACAGTGTGAGCGCCAACTTCCGCCTTTTATTGCGCAGTCAATTCCTTTTATACTAACAAGGGTAGGTGGGATTACAGACACATCATAAGGCTGCGACTAACCCTCTAACTTTCCGTGACATCGCGAGATCTTCCGAACGCCGAACCCTACATCTCTCCCCTCCCTATGACGAGTTGGCCTCTATTGTTATGAACAATTCCACACCAAGAAATAACTATGTAAATACTATGAGTATAAACATATCTCTACAACTAAGTTGAAACACTCTATCTTAAACACCCGTAAATGTCCCATTTACCCTGCAGAGCAAAGAGCTCCTTTATAGAAATTCACACAGGAGGTAGCTTGAAAGTTAAGGCTTGGAAAGAGTTACTTCTACTACTCTATAAGGTTTATCGTTGGTGCGCTGATGTTAAGGCTTAACATCTGAGGCACCTGGATTCCTGGCTGCGAGCTCTGACAGCCAGATCCCATAAAGGCACGTATTGATGGACTCCGAGAGGGACGTCATCCAGATACACATCAGGGTCCCCCAGTTGGCTTTGCATCCACTGCCAGAAATTTGTAGCGGATACCCAAGGTGTCACAAGCCAGGAAAGGATGACAGCGATCTGTAAGGAAAAACACTCAAACACTACGAGGTTAAGGCAGGACGAATCATACGACTAGGAACCCATTTCAGTAGCCCTTCAGGCATCTGTACACAGGCATACCCTCGCCTGAGACAACGCAACTCAAACGGCCCTTCCCATTGGCGAGTCTGAAGGTCACGCACGCGGACCAATGGGTAGGGACCTTTCTCTTCTGTGTTCGTAAAGTGTCGTTGCGCCGCCATCTCTTCCAAGTCCCCTCGAACTGTCTGATTTAATGAAGTTAACGCAGTTAACAGAAGACGCTGTGTACGGAGAGCAGGTGTGTTTTCCTGTAGCCAGGAGGGCTCCTCCTGCTCCCCCTCCCTAAGCCGATCGAGCAGGGTCTTTAAGGTTCGATGTGCTCGTTCTACAATGGCCTGGCTGGTGCTATTATGAGGGATGCCATGTTTACTTAACAAGCTGAACAAGGTAAAATTATTACAATAGCTAAAATCACAATAACTACAATAATGCCCATAATTCTTTGAGCCAACCCGTTACCCCTAATGACCCAAACCATGAGGACTATGAGGAAGATGAACCATCCATACATTCTTGTGCCATCTTGCTCCGCGAACTCAGCCCAGCAATCGGTAGGTGCCAGCTTTCCGTGGGCGTCCCCACAGAGGCAACGATGGCCTCACTGTACACCAGCCTGATGCTCTTCGGAAAATCCCGGTATTTATACATTTGCAGAGGAACGGGTTTCAGCACACGTGGCCAGTGGGTGCCAAAAGTCCGCCTCGGTTGCAATCTATGACGCATGCGCTCGCTGGCCAGGCACGCTGCACGAGTCATAGCCATCTTGTCTATTGGTTCGTGGGCTTTATGATGCGGTTGCAGTGCACAGAGAATCTTGACCTGTTATGTTAACCAGGGTGACCTATACATTAGTTTTTGACTGAGGTGGTATTCATATTGCCACACCATCTATGATGCTCCAGATGATGATGGTCGTGCAAATTCAACAGGAGTCCGTCGTGGGCCTGTATCTGTGGAAACACAATCAACCTCGTTCCCAGGTTATTAATGGAAATAGACCTTACCTCTAATTTTGGCTTTAGCTAACTTTTACATTTACCCCACACTGTCTTCCCGTAATCACACTATGTTTAATCAAATTATGCTTAACACACTTTTTACCCAAAGCAAGTTCTATATACAATAAGGCACGTTGTCCTAAAAACCTCTCTGAAGGACTCAATGTCTGCTAGTCCTCTAAAGTGTAATACTCTATTAGTCAGAATCTGTCGGATCAGTGGCTCCAGCACCCTCCGGTGCCGTCCCAGTTGCCATTGGGACAATGTCTTTAATTTCTCGAGGACTTTCCAGTGAAACGCCTCCCTTTTTTTTTTTTTTTTTTTTTTTTTTTTTTTTTTTTTACTCTCCTCCAATGCCTCTCCCTCTCGTCCGCAGAGGCTACTGCAGGCAGCTCCGCGTCTATCGCGGGCGCGGTTGGTTTCACCGCCTCTGGTTCCGAGAGGCGGGATGGATGAAAGGGCGGTGGCGGGGGGGCGGATGGTTCTGCCCGGGGGCCGGCCGCGGCCGCGCCTGGCGGCGGCCATTCCATGGCCGGCTGACACGCGCCGCTGCAAGGCGGCGGAGGGGGGGGCGGAAAGGAAGGGAGGAGGGAGGGGGCGGAGGAAGCGCCGGAGGGGGCGCAGCTGACGGCTCAGCAGGCACAGGCTCAGGCAAAGGCTCAGGAGGCTCAGTCCGCTCTCCCGGCAAGGGCGCCTGATTTCCCCCGCGGGGGGTGTTTCCTCCTCTGCCACAGTCTCCAACCCCCGCTGCCTCCCAGTTATCCCCTCCGCGGGTGGCCGTTCCTCCCACTCTCTCAACTAACGGTATAAATCTCCCCCGACATCCCCGCCTGGATCCCAGTCCAAGAGGCATTCCTCCAAATCCTTCCGAACCTCCCACCGTAACTCCTCCCATGGATGCCGCAGAGGGGGCTCGTCCGTCCCCGCTGGTACCGTCTCTATCGGAAAAACCTCCATCTCTGCCGCACCCTCCCTGTCCACGCTCTCCGTCAGAGATGGACCGCTCTGTGAGCCCCGCTCCACAGCCGCCCACTCCGTCTGAGTCTGACTCACTGTCCCTGGGGGCGCTGCCCCCCCTTGGTTTTGAACCGGCGCTTCATCCGCAAACAAAACAGCTCGCGCCGCCGACCAACGCTCCCCAGCTTTCCGTCCTGCCGTAACTACCTCCTCCACTCTCCCCCACGCTTGTAATCGTTCCGCAGCTCCGCGCTCACCCGCGAGCGCCGACTGGAGCAACAGCCCCCGAATCTCTCCCCAATTTGGGGGACTTAATACTTCTTTGGGAGAGCCCATCCCTCCCCGGCGCAGCACCCATTGGATGCATTCGCCCGTGGGGCCCCTCCTAATCGTTCCGCGGGCACCCACCTCATCAGCCAACACTTTCAACACCTTAATCACTTGCACAAGTTCCATCGTCGCCTAGTGCGACCGATCATGTCGGGGTCACCATTATGTAGCGTTCGCCGCATATCAGGGTGCCACGATTAGATCACTGATCAACCCCAGACCAGGGAAAGAGACAGATAACACACACAGTGTGAGCGCCAACTTCCGCCTTTTATTGCACAGTCAATTCCTTTTATACTAACAAGGGTAGGTGGGATTACAGACACATCATAAGGCTGCGACTAACCCTCTAACTTTCCGTGACATCGCGAGATCTTCCGAACGCCGAACCCTACAGGTCAGCTGTCCTGGCTATGTCCCCTCCCAACCTCTTGCCCACCCCCAGCCTGCTGGTGAGGAGGGGGAAATGTTGGAGAGACAGCCTTGATGCTGTGCCAGCACTGCTCAGCAGTAGCCAAAACACTGGGGTGTTATCAACACCTTTCTAGCTACCAATACAGAGCACAGCACTATGATGGCTGCTGTGGGGAGAATTAACTCCATCTCAGCCAGACCCAATACAGCCTGACTAGTGACCTGCATACTCTAGCAGCAGATTTGAGATATGTCTCAAGGAAACAGCCCTTCAAAGCACCAACATAAAGACTTACTGCCCACTTTTTCTGAAAAACTGAGTGTTGATACACAAGCTCCAAAATGAACTGGTACGGCAGCATGTCGTGGTTTAACCCCAGCCAGCAACTAAGCACCATGCAGCTGCTCACTCACTCCCCCCCTGTAATGAACGGGTTAACTTTGTTCATGAAATCGAGAAGGGGGAAGAGACATATTGAGAGTTAACATATGCCTTGTGTAATTAACAAAAACTTGCTTAAGTGATGCGTGAAGGTCACGGGAAGAAAGCAATGGCTATAACTTACTAGATAAGGGGGAAGAAAGCAATGGCTATAACTTACTAGATAAGGAGAGGAAGGGCAACAGCTGCAATTAACCAAGACTGTATTTCTCCACATCAAAAGACATTCTACATCAAAGGATACTCATCCTTGAGAAAATTTACCGAATCTACATAGTAACAGACCTGCACAAGTGAAGAAAGAAGAAGCAGGACAAGGCGGAGACTTACAAGAAAGGGGTACATGAAATGTATATAAGGAATGTAACGGTAACATAAAGTTGCGGGCCTGTGGCGGAGCATTGCCTCCCCGGCCGCCCAGCGCTGTTTTGCTCTCTTATTGCTTGCTAATAAATTCGATTTTTTTATTCAATACAAATTGGCTCCTCCAATTTGTCACGAGCGTTTATAACAAATTTGGTGCCGTGACTCGGATCCAGGTTCTCTGGTGCGGACCCTCGCAAGCGGGGAGGCGCCCTATCCTTGGATAGCCCCATCTTGAGGAGGTGTCGTCGCCACACCCTGGACCCGCGAACCCCTTTAAATTACGATAACTGAGCAAAAGAACCTGCAGGACCCCTTAAATTTTGTGCACGAAGACCAAGCGAAGACCCAGGAGCGGGTGAGTATATAAAGTGTGAGCCGTTTGGTTGGGGTGGTTATCCCGAGGTGCGACTGTGTGAGAGGTCTCTCTGAGATCACGCGAGTGCGGACCCTCCAGTAGTGCAGTTCTCGTAGCCCGCGAGGGAGCGAGTCACGACCGAGGGGAAGTGAGTGTGTGTGTGGATAAGGGCACCTCAGAAGATGGGACAGAGGAAAAGCAAGCCCTCTGGACCCATGAGAATGGGGAAGGGAAATAAGTTACCAGACATACCCCCTGATAGTCCCTTAGGCCTGATGATAAGATCTTGGGACAGTTCACCAAAGAGAAAGGATAAGTCTAAGGAAAAAATGATCAATTATTGTATTGAGATTTGGGGTGGGAGACCTCTCAGCAATCCTCATGTACTTTGGCCCGTGTTTGGGTCCTCTGAGGATTGGGTGTGTCAACAATTAAATATATGGGTAAACAATAAAAGACCACCAGCCAGCCCAGAGGAGAGTGAATATGCTGCCTTATGGATTCCCCAATCTTGGGAGCCATCATTCCTCTTTGCCTTAAGGGAAAACAGATCAGATAAACCTCGAAAAAATGATGAGGACCCCCTTTGGCCCCCTCCCTATGCCCCTCAGGCCCTTCCGCCTCAGGACCCACCCCAAGGCCAGGAAATAGCCCAGGCCCGGGGGGGGTCAGATTCGGAACCTGATTCCCCAATCCCGGCACCCCCTCCCAGAAGGTCTGCACGTAATAGAATAATGCAAGGAAAGGAAAGATTGTTTCCTCTTCGGGAAATGTTGGTGCCTGGTGGGGATGGACGGGGGGACCGGGAACGGGGTATGTGGCAGTCCCCCTTAATACAGGGGATGTAAGGGAATTTAAGAAGGAAATGGGGAATCTGTTAGATGGTCCCCTGGGGGTAGCCAAAAGGTTGGATCAATTCTTGGGACCGAATTTGTACACGTGGGATGAATTACAGTCTATCCTGGGCATATTATTTACCGTAGAGGAAAGAGACATGATTAGAGGGGCTGGGATGAGAGTGTGGGACCAGCAGCATCAGGCTGGTCCGGCGGCGGATCAAAAATGGCCCTTAAATTGGCCAAACTGGAATAATCAGGATCCGGCTCATAGGAATAATATGTCAGACTTGAGAACAATTATAATTCAGGGGATACGGGAATCTGTTCCCCGAGGACAGAATATTAATAAAGCCTTTCGTGAACAGCAAAAGAAAGATGAGACCCCAACGGAATGGCTTGAGAGGTTAAGGAAAAGTTTCCAGCTATATTCTGGGGTGGACCCTGCCACTCCTGTAGGACAAGCGTTGCTGAAAACTCAGTTCGTGGCCAAGTCGTGGGGAGATATTAGGAAGAAGTTGGAGAAAATTGAGGACTGGCAGGAGCGGGGGTTGGATGAATTACTTAGAGAAGCTCAGAAGGTGTATGTGAGGTGAGAAGAGGAAACGGAAAAGCGACAGACTAGGCTGCTGGTTGCAGCGGTAAGAGAGGGACAGAAAGATGTGATAATGAGACCCGGTCGGCCTGGTGGGGGGGATAAGGAAAGAATCAGGGGGAGAGGAGATAAAGCCGTGGAATGTTTTTATTGCGGGAAAAAAGGACACATGAAGAGAGAATGTAGAAAAAGGATTCAGGATGAAAAAGTGTTTCGGGAGGATTAGCGGGGTCAGGGGCTCTATGTGCTGAGGACCCCTGGTAAGAAAGAGCCCTTGATAACTTTAAAAGTGGGTCCTCAGCGTCAGGAGGTGATCTTTCTTGTAGATACCGGGGCCGAAAGGTCTACGGTACAATCATTACCTCCGGGATGTAAAATATCTGAGGATAAAGTTAATGTAATTGGAGCAAAAGGGGAACCTTTTAGGGTCCCCGTTATAAAAGATGTGGCGGTGGAATCAAGTTGCAGATACGGAATCGGAACGCTGTTGTTGGTACCTGAAGTGGAATATAACTTATTAGGTAGGGATTTAATCGTAGAAATGGGGATTCGGGTGGATGTGGAAAAAGAAGAGTTGAAAATCAGGCTTTGTCCCCTTACAGAGGTGGACGAGAAGCAAATTAACCCCGAAGTGTGGTATACCCCCGAAACAGTTGGAAAACTGGATATTGAACCGTTTGAAGTGGTTATTAAGAACCCAGAGATTCCAGTGAGAGTTAAACAATATCCCTTATCTAATGAAGGGAGAAGGGGACTAAAACCTGAGATTGAAAGACTATTGGGAAAGGGGGTACTCGAATCCTGCATGTCCCCTTTTAATACCCCGATTTTACCAGTAAAAAAATCCGATGGTAGTTATCGGCTGGTGCATGACCTAAGAGAAATCAATAAACGGACTGTCAGCCGGTTCCCGGTAGTGGCAAACCCACACACCCTGTTGAGTCAATTGGGGCCCGAAAACCAATGGTATAGTGTAATAGATCTTAAAGATGCATTCTGGTCATGCCCTCTTAAGGAGGAATGTAGAGATTATTTTGCCTTTGAGTGGGAAGACCCAGACACTCATAGGAAACAGCAGTTAAGGTGGACTGTACTTCCCCAAGGGTTCACGGAATCCCCAAACTTATTTGGACAAGCCCTAGAACGGATTCTACGGGAATACCGGTTGCAAGATGGGGTCGTGCTAATACAGTATGTGGATGACTTATTGTTGGCAGGAGAGAATCAAGAGACAGTCAGAAAAGAAAGCATACGGTTGTTAAATTTTTTGAGCCTTCAAGGCCTCAAGATATCACGGTCAAAACTACAGTTTGTGGAAGAGGAGGTAAAATATTTAGGACACTGGATAAGCAAGGGGACTAAGAAGTTAGACCCTGAATGAGTAAATGGGATTTTATCACTGAAAGCCCTGAAGAGTAAACGACAGATTAGACAATTGTTGGGGCTATTTGGGTATTGCAGGCAGTGGATTGAGAACTTTAGTGCGAAAGTGCGATTTTTGTATCAGAAGTTAACTATGGATGGATTGCTTAAGTGGACCCAAGAGGATGAAGAAAGATTAGAGGGTCTCAAGGCCGATCTAGTTAACGCCCCTGTCTTGAGTCTGCCTGATGTGAAGAGACCCTTTTATTTATTTGTGGCCACTGAGGAGGGGACAGCATACGGGGTTTTGACCCAGGAGTGGGCAGGAAAAAAGAAACCCGTAGGGTACATTTCCAAATTATTGGACCCTGTCAGTAGAGGGTGGCCCACCTGTTTACAGGCAGTTGTTGCTGTAGCCCTGATAGTGGAAGAAGCGAATAAGGTAACGTTTGGAAGTGAATTAAGGGTGTTCTCCCCCCATAATATTCGAGGAGTTCTCCAACAAAAGGCTGAAAAATGGATCACCGATGCTAGGCTTTTAAAATATGAGGGGATCCTAATCCATTCCCCTAAATTGGAGATCGGAACAATGAATTTGCAAAATCCAGCGCAATTTTTGTATGGGGGTCCTGAAGAAGAGTTAACACATAATTGCCTTCAGACCATTGAAGAACAAACAAAAATTAGGCTAGATCTGGAAGAGGTAGAATTGGGAGAGGGAGAAAAGTTATTCACTGATGGGTCATCTCGAGTAATAGCAGGGAAAAGGAAGTCAGGATATGCAATTGTGGATGGGGGGAGCCTAGAAGTAAAGGAATCCGGACCCCTCAGTCCTAGTTGGTCGGCGCAGGCATGTGAGTTATACGCAGTACTTAGGGCATTGAAACTTTTAAAGGACAAAGAAGGAACCGTGTACACGGATTCAAAATATGCGTATGGAGTGGTACATACTTTTGGGAAAATTTGGGAGGAATGAGGACTTATTAATTCTCAAGGAAAGGGTTTGGTTCATGAGGAACTGATTGTCAAAATTCTACAAGCAATAAGAGGGCCCAAGCGAATAGCTGTGGTACATGTTAAGGGACACCAAAGAGGAACAACCCCTGAAATTTGAGGGAATAATCTTGCTGATCAAGAGGCCAAGGCGGCAGCACTACTTGCTGTGACCACCGCCCCGCCGGCAGGTGAAACGCCGGCAAGAATCCTAAGCCCACAGTTTAGTAAACCAGAAATGGATAAATTGAAGGAAATGGGAGTAGTGGAAAAGGAGGGTAATTGGGAACTACCCGATGGGAGACAGGTGTTACCAAAAGCACTAACATGGAAAATAATGAGAGGTATGCACTCAAAGACTCATTGGGGTGTCCAAGTGTTGGTTGATCAATTCGCAATAAAATACATGTGTATTGGGGTTTATAATGTAGCCAAGGGAATTGTACAAGGGTGCCTAACGTGCCAGAAGATCAATAAGTAGCATCTTAGAGAAAAAGTACAAGGGGGACGGGAATTGGCACACCGACCATTCGCCAAAATACAGATTGATTTTACTGATCTCCCTAAAGTAGGGCGATATAAACACTTACTTGTATTGGTAGACCACCTCACTCATTATGTCGAGGCGTTCCCTACTGCTAGGGCAACTGCCAATACAGTGGTAAAAATACTTTTAGAGCATATCATACCGCGATATGGAAATATTGAAACTATTGATTCAGATAGAGGCCCACATTTCGTTTCCAAAGTAGTAAAAGAAGCTCTAGCCCCCTTTGGAACTAAGTGGGAGTTCCATACCCCGTGGCATCCCCAAAGCTCCGGGAAAGTAGAACGAATGAATGGAGAAATAAAGAAGCAACTAACTAAGTTAATGATAGAAACCAAAATGTCCTGGGTAAAATGTTTGCCAATTGCTTTATTAAATATTCGGACTCAGCCCCGAGCGGATACTGGAATTTCCCCATTTGAAATGTTATATGGCATGCCCTATGATATGGAATGCCCAGCCAATTATCCTACTTTAGATGAAGATAGTATTAACCCTTATATTGTTCAGATAATGAAAAGGAGAGAGAGATTGCGAAAGAAGGGAATGGTGGTACAGAGGCCACCCCTAGATATATCCATACATTCAGTGAAGCCAGGTGATATGGTATTAATCAGAGCCTGGAAAGAATCCTTTCTCACTCCTAGGTGGGAGGAGCCCTTTCTTGTTTTACTTACCACAGAAACTGCTGTCCGGACTGCAGAACGAGGATGGACTCATGCAAGCAGGATCAAAGGACCAATTCAGAGTTCTCATTGGGAGGCAACCAGAGACCCTGACAGCTTGAAAATCAAGTTCCGAAGAAAAGTGGAGGAGTGAGACTGTCTTTTGTAAAAATCCTCACTGTATATGTTATCTTTGTATGTTACAGGTGTAAACTTTTTAGAGAAAAGTGGTGGACACATTGCTCCTATGGGTATTCCCCTAGTGACATTTGCCACGAATGTTATAATTACGAACAGGAATTAATATAGCAAACATTACGTGTGGGAGTATCAACTGGGAAAATTATAAAAGACCCCAAAGAATGGTGGGATATTTTTGCTAAAGGCATAAACCCTGAGAGGTGTTGTCTTTATGCAAATGAGTTATGCCCAACGAAGACTGAAATAATACAAGTATCCCGCAGACGAACAGTGGTCAGAGTGGGGTGGGGAGCTTGGGAAGTGAAGGATACAAACTGGGACGCATATAAGTCAAAGCAAAGTAAATATAAAGGAGGTTCCCCTGAAGAATACGACTGCTGCCGAGAAGATGGTACACCTCGCTGCTCTAAGCAACAGAGTAGGCAGAGAAGAGGGCAGAGACGTACTGCTGTGGGGATTAAGGTTGATGAACTACCTCCAGAGAAGGCTCATGGAGCCTCTTGACTTATTGCTCCCAAACAAAACGTCCTCAGAGCTTCCCCAAAGTCTCCCATCTCTCACCAGGGATGAAGACAAAAATCAAAATGATTATCAGCACCCTCGGAATACCTGTCGCAAGGGTAAAGGGACACCACTTTTCTCAAACTCGAGATTAAGCACTTGGATGATAGGACTGTTGCTGATGCTAATAGGGACAACCCAAGGCAAAGGGAACCCCCACCAACCTTACAAATGGACGCTCTATAGGTGGGAGGATCAAAAGATACTACAGCAAGTAATTGCTGCTGGGGCCCCAAGCTTTAATCAATCCTTATGTCAAATCGTACCCAGGAACCCATGTCTACATAACTTAGGCTTTTACTTTTGTCCCAGTTCTAACCCTGGAAAGGGGTATTGCAACCATCCTGACTCTTACTATTGTGCTTATTGGGGTTGCGAAACTATAGCTTCTGATTGGATTCCTGGGGGAAGTCCAGATAAATTCCTATCCGTAGGATGGGGGCCTCACGGATGTACACCTGCTTCACATGGTTGGGATGGAAGCCAAACAGGACCATGGAGTGGAAATTGCCCATATATTTATATTAATGTAACCAACCCGAAAGATCCTGCTTGGTTAACAGGGAAAACATGGGGAGTCAGACTTTGGGAACCAGGTGCAGATTCAGGGGGAATAATTACGATAAGGAAAGAGCTGGTGCCAAATGAACCCTCTGGTGTAGGACCAAATTCGGTCGTAGCAGAGGAAGATGATAGTAACAGTATTGTACAGACTGCTACTATCCTCCCTAACATAGACATCGCTGAAAACAATATCTCAGGCGTATCAACAAGAATCAACCCATTGTGGAATATGCTCCAAGCCAGTTATCAAGTACTGAATGCCACCCACCCTAATATAACTGAGCATTGTTGGTTGTGTTACGACATTTGACCGCCCTTTTATGAAGCTATTGGGGTGGACAGTAGATTTAAAAAGTCCAACGGAACAAATCCAGCTCAGTGCATGTGGAATAAAGAATCTGGACGTATGCAAGGGATAACAATGTCCCAAGTATCGGGAAAAGGAAAGTGTATCGGAAATGTCCCAAAGGACAAACGACACCTGTGTAACACAACTCGCAAATCAGGAGAAATAACAGCTGAGTGGTTAATTCCTACAGATAATACTAAGTGGATTTGCTCCCAAACTGGGGTTACACCTTGTATATCCCTAAAGGTCTTTAATTGGACAGCTGAATATTGTATACAAGTAGCTGTGATACCTAGGCTTATTTACCATCCCGAAAGTTTCGTTTATGACTATCAAACTACTCAAGCCCATCACATACAGAAACGTGAGCCCTTTACAGCCCTCATGGTGGCAACTCTCATGGCAATCGGAGCTGCTGGAGCTGGTACAGGAATAACCTCCCTCGTACAACAAAATCAAAAATTTCAATCCCTAAGGGTAGTGGTCGACGAGGATTTGGCTAGGATAGAAGAGGCCATAACAGCCCTAGAACAGTCTGTTAGGTCTTTATCAGAAGTAGTATTGCAAAACAGACGGGGCTTGGACTTAATGTTCATGCAGCAGGGGGGGTTATATGCAGCCCTACGGGAGGAGTGTTGTGTATATGTTGACCATACTGGAGTAGTTAGAGATACAATGGCCAAGCTACGGGAGGGGTTAGAAAAACGGAAAAAAGACTGGGAAGTACAACAGAACTGGTATGAGTCCATGTTTAATTATTCACCCTGGTTAACCACCCTATTGTCAACTATTGCAGGACCTCTTATTTTGTTGATCTTATTTTTGACTTTTGGGCCATGCATTTTTAATAAGTTAATCGCTGTTGTTAAAGGGCGCTTAGAAGCTGCACATTTAATGCTGCTACGAAAGCAATATGAACAGATCGGAGATGGAGGAATTACTCCTATCCTCGGGCGGGCAAAAGAAGCATTGGATCGATTTAATGAACAAAATCAGGATAAAATAGAAAAGGGGGGATTGTAATGAACGGGTTAACTTTGTTCATGAAATCGAGAAGGGGGAAGAGACATATTGAGAGTTAACATATGCCTTGTGTAATTAACAAAAACTTGCTTAAGTGATGCGTGAAGGTCACGGGAAGAAAGCAATGGCTATAACTTACTAGATAAGGGGGAAGAAAGCAATGGCTATAACTTACTAGATAAGGAGAGGAAGGGCAACAGCTGCAATTAACCAAGACTGTATTTCTCCACATCAAAAGACATTCTACATCAAAGGATACTCATCCTTGAGAAAATTTACCGAATCTACATAGTAACAGACCTGCACAAGTGAAGAAAGAAGAAGCAGGACAAGGCGGAGACTTACAAGAAAGGGGTACATGAAATGTATATAAGGAATGTAACGGTAACATAAAGTTGCGGGCCTGTGGCGGAGCATTGCCTCCCCGGCCGCCCAGCGCTGTTTTGCTCTCTTATTGCTTGCTAATAAATTCGATTTTTTTATTCAATACAAATTGGCTCCTCCAATTTGTCACGAGCGTTTATAACACCCCCCACCCAGTGGGATGGGGGAGAAAATCAGGAAAAGAAGTAAAACTCGTGGATTGAGATAAGAATGGTTTAATAGAACAGAAGAAAAAGAAACTAATAATGATAATGATAACACTAATAAAGTGACAGCAGTAATGATAAAAGGATTGGCATATACAAATGATGCACAGTGCAATTGCTCACCACCCGCCGATCAACGCCCAGTTAGTCCCCAAGCAGCGATTCCCCCCAGCCCCACTCCCCCCCAGTTTATATACTAGATGTGACATCACATGGTATGGAATATCCCTTTGGCCACTTTGGGTCAGCTGTCCTGGCTGTGTCCCCTCCCAACTTCTTGTGCCCCTCCAGCTTTCTTGCTGGCTGGGCAGGAGAAGATGAAAAATCCTTGACTTTAGACTAAACATTACTTAGCAAGAACTGAAAACATCAATGTTTTATCAACATTCTTCTCACATCGAACTCAAAATATAGCACTATACCAACTACTAGGAAGACAATTAACTCTAGTCCAGCCGAAACCAGGACACAGGGTTAAACCTCAAGAGTCCTTTTTGGAGCCCAACATGGGGCACGAAGGGTTCAAGATAACAACAGATTTGATTGAAATGTGCTAGATTGAATTTATAGCTGTTATTACTGTTTAGCTATTAATTGGCAGGCTCCTGTGCTTGCCATGGGCTTGCTTGCCTCACTGTATATTAGAGTCTAGTGCTCGTTAGTGGCTGCTTTTTGCTTTCACTGCTTGCTGTACTGCTTATCATCTTACTCTACCGTGCCTGGAAATGTTTTGATAACAGCAATGGCAATGCGCCTGGGCTGGCAGATGGCCAGGGCATCGCTGCTGTTTCTGTGCTGCTGTACTGGACAGGTTGGAACTCCAGTGTGAACTTAAGTCAAAGGGACTGTGACCTGTGGATGAGTCCATGCAGGAAGAGGATGCCCTGAAATGTCTGTGGCCATGGATAAGTCCACACTAGAGCAGGTACATCTTGAAGCGTCTGTGGGGCAACATGGCAGAAGAAGTGTTCAAGAAAGGGAAGAAAATAATCCAAACCCTTCTGAAAGCCAGTTTTGCCATAAAAGAAAGAAAGGTCAAGGGACCTGCACAGGATATCCAGTTTTTAGGAATAAAATGGCAAGATGGATGTCATCAGATCCCAGTGGATGTGATCAAGAAAATAGCAGCTATGTCTTCACCGAGTAATAAAAAGGAAACACAGGCTTTCTTAGGTGTTGTGGGTTTTTGGAGAATGCATATTCCAAATTACAGTCTATGGGCCATCTCTATCAAACGCCTGTTGAGTAGGGAGGGATTGAGAAGGGTTTGTGGCCCAAGGATAAGTCCACGCTGGAGAAGGTACACCTCGAAGCATCTGTGGCTGTGGATATGTCCATGCTGCAGTAGGTACACCTTGAAGCATCAGTGGCTGTGCATTAGGTCATGCTGGAGCACCTCAAAGCGTGTGGCTGTGGATGAGCCCATGACAGAGCAGGTACACCCCTGGAGACACTGCAGCCATCAGTAAGGCCATGTTGGAGCAGGTTTACTTCTGAGGGGACTGTGGCTGTGGGTAAGGCCACGCTGGAGCAGGTATATCTCTGAAGGCATTGTGGCCCATGGAGAAGGCCGTGCTGGAACAGGTATATCTCTGAAGGTATTGTGGCCCATGGAGAAGGCCATGCTGGAACAGGTATATCTCTGAAGGCATTGTGGTCCATGGAGAAGGCCGTGCTGGAACAGGTGCACCTCAAAGTGACTGTGGCTGTGTATAAGTCTATGCCACAGCAGGTATACCCCTGAAGAGACTGTGGCTCATAGATAAGGCTCCACTTGGAGCATGTACACCCCTAAGGAACTGCAGTCTGTGGATAAGTCCAAGCCAGAGGAAGGGGAGGAATTCATTGTAATGTTAAACCCTATGGCCTGGTCCAAAGGTACCAGGGTGGAGATTGTAATGGATATACCTTTAAATTGTTGTAACCTGGGATTTGAGTTGCATGTTATAGGAATTACTATAGCAGGAACCACCTGAACCATTGGAGGACAAGCCTTACAAGAAGCAGTGCAAGTGCAGCAGTGACCCGACCTGAGCTGGCTTTGGTGCCCAATATCTCCACACAACACACCACCTCTCCTGTCCTGAGTGACCACCATAACAGATGGAGCCCAAAGTCACGGACTAAATGAACTCAAAGGACATTTTATGGACATTTTACAGGGGTGGTCCATAGACTAGGTGAATGAGATCGTATATATATCAAAGGATGGGAAGGGTGGTGATGTTTAATGAGGTTGTATTGGATAGTGTGGTACTTGAGCATGACATAAATGGTATAGAATAAGGGGTGGAGAATGTGCTGGTTTTGACTGGGATAGAGTGAATTTTCTTCATAGTAGCTAGTATGGGGCTATGTTTTGGATTTGTGCTGGAAACAGTGTTGATAATAGAGGGATGTTTTAGTTATTGCTGAACAGTGCTTACACAGAGTCAAGGCCTGTTCTGCTTCTCACACCACCCCACCAGTGAGTAGGCTGGTGGTGCACAAGAAATTGGGAGGAGACACAGCTGGGACAGCTGACCCCAACTGCCCAAAGGGATATTCCTAGACCATATGATGTCATGCCTAGTATATAAAGCTGGGGGGAAGAAGAAGGAAGGGGGGGATGTTCAGAGTTATGGCATTTGCCTTACCAAGTAACCATTATGTGTGATGGAGCCCTGCTTTCCTGGAGAAGGTTGAATACCTGCCTGCCAATGGGAAGTAGTGAATTAATTCCTTGTTTTGCTTTGCTTGCATGCACAGCTTTTGCTTTACCTATTAAACTGTCTTTATCTCAACCCACAAATTTTCTCACTTTTACTCTTCTGATTCTCTCCCCCATCCCACTCTGGGGGAGTGAGCGAGCTAGCGGCTGTGTGGGCTTAGTTGCTGTCTGGGGTTAAACCATGACACCCGCAGAGGGGGTAAAGGGAAAGGGGAGTTGTGGTCAGATCACAACACTTCTCTGCCACTCCTTCCTCCTCATGCTTTTCCCTGGCTCCAGTGTGGGGTCCCTCCCAAGGGATATAGTCCTTCACAAACTGCTCCAATGTGGGCCCTTTCCAAAGGGTACAGTCAGTCCTTCATGAATAGACTTCTCCAGCATGGGTCCCCCATGGGCTGCAGTTCCTGCCAGAAAACCTGCTCCTGCATGGGCTCTCCATAGACTGCAGCTTCCTTCAGGGTGTAGGGTTCAATTATATGGAACTTAGTTATCGGGCCTGAAAGTAGTTCATGGTCACAAGAGTGCTCCAGACGCCTTTAGAAGGCTTTGAACAGACTAAACATGAAGATAGAAAAAGAAAGATCCCAGTTAGAAAAACACAGGTGCACATTCCACAATAAAGGGAACTTGGCACAAACAACCTCAATTCAGGGGCTTATCTCAACCAATTGGACTAAGACAAGTCTTGCATGCTCTAACTAACATAGCCAATTATGTCCTGTGTTTATGCACGTGTACAGAGTGAGTATAACTAACTTTATCTTATGTTTATATGCGTGGACAGTATCGATGTAACCAATCACCGCTTATGCTTGTGCGCGTGGACACCAAATGCTTGCATGCAGCAGCCAATCAAAGCTTCTAAACAACTTAGAGAATTGTATAAGAATGATCAGCTAAGCTCAATAAAGGGACGACTTTAATCATCATATTGGTGTTCTATCGTCCGGGCCCCGCACGGAATAATCCCTAAACCCTACATTTGGCGACCTCCGACGTGATCCGAAGAGGAACAAGAGGCAACGCTACTGAAAAGGTGGGGAATTGCCGCGGACCACGGTGGCTTGAAAGACAGCGCCGGACACTGCTCGAGAGAGGCAGGACACTGCTCGGGAGAAGCAGGTAAAATCGTAAGCTTACGTTGATAAAAAGGGCGGCAAGGGTTTCGCAGCATCTGTGAAGGAAAAAGCAGCCGTAAAGATATTTATGAGGCTGGTTGAAAAAACATAGACAGATATTAAAAAGGACTCGCTTGTAAAGGAGGTGAGCGGTCAGGGGAGGAGATGAGGTCTACGCTTTCCAAAGAAGAAGAAGCGGTAGTTAAGCTCCCTCAACATATACTCTCTGAGAGAGGCAAAAAATATGATAAAGCTTGTTTAAAGTGGCTTCTACAATGGAGCAAGGACAGAAACCTTTTAATTAGTGTGGGTACAGCTTTTGAGCTTAGTACCTGGAAAGCTATCGGAACCTCCCTATGGGATGAAATTAGTGACGAGTCTAAAGAAGTTAAAGGTCTTGCAACTTTATGGAAATTGATTAAGACAACTCTGCAAGAAATGAAAGCAGATCGTAAAGCATCTGTGTCTGCTTTTGCTGCTCTCTCTCTCCAACCGCAAGCGAAAGGGAAAAGCGGGGAGAAAACCATAATGCAGCGAGAGAGACTTTTTGGAGCTTGTCCGCCTGCTCCTGTGCCCTTGACTTCTGCTCCACTCCCTGGGACTGCCGATATTAATCAGCCATCTGACAGTTCCCAAGCCTCCCTAACCGTACGCTTAAAGGAAACCCTACAGAATCAGGAAGCGAGTAAAAATCCGCCTGTTGAGGATTTCTTGGCTGGGCGAAGGCATGTGAGCAATCCAGCCGTTATGTGGGAACGAAGCATAAGTTTACAAAATACTGGAGCAGACAAGGACACTGTGTCCTTGTACGCTGGGAAAAAGGAAGATAAGAAGAGCCTGACAAACAACACCTGGATGCTGAAGAATGAGATCAGTAACTGCTGGACGCCTCGTGAAGAAGTTTGCGCAGCCAATAGAGAATAAGATAGTGTCGCGTGAACCGGGGTATTGTACCAATTAGAGTATTGTATAAGGCGCGTGGACATAGAATCTTAGCCAATAATAACGTTATAGCTAGCGCGTGCTATCACCTTTTTTCTATATAAACCCTGTAAAACCCTGTAATAAAGGAGAACGACCATACTCATATTGAGACTCCATCGTTACTCTGGGACCGTCTTCCCACTCCGACATCCGCCTACGAGAAAACAGCCCCCAGATACCACCGTTCAACATGAACAAATTATACCTAGCATATACCCTGATTCAAATAATGCAAATGAGGATTTGGCTACTCTAATAATAAAGCAAAAAGAGAAAATGTTAGAATTGCTGGAGGAAATGCGAAAAAGAGACGGGGGTAAATGTGGGCAGCCGTTGACGAAAAAGGCATATGAAAAAGCAGCAAATGCTATCGTAGAAAGTATGGATTCTTTTGCTAAAGTGGTGGGCAATGGGGAAGAAAAATCCCTCAAGGATAAAATGCAAGAACTGATTAACCTGTGTGTACAAAAGGGGGAATTAATGCCCGATGAGGGAAAAGGGTCTAAATGGAGATACGAGGATAGATACAAAGGAATGCGATGGCTAACAGACCCGCCCTTACAAAACACGGAACCAGCCCGGGCAGGACCCCCCCCACCACCACCCAGCGATCCGTCTTTTTCGCGGGGACAACGTTGGCGCGGAATTATTGAGCAAGCCACTATAGAAGGAATAATACTGCCATCTACTATCGGATCATTTCCCATGTTCACTGAACCAGGAGGAAAGCGACAATGGGCGCCCCTGGACTGGAAAACAGTTCGAGAACTGCAAAAAGCCATTATGCAAAATGGAATAGACAATAAGTATGTGCAACAAATGATACAACAATTTTTTAAGGCACAAACCTTAGTGCCAGCGGATATAAAGATTTTGGTGGAAATGTTCTTTGAACCAACTCAGAGGTTGCTGTTTCATGATTGGTGGAGACAGAAAGCAGAAGAAACCCAGGTGAGAAATTTAGATGCTGGGGCACAAAATCCACTTGCATCTGTCAGTGTTGATATGTTACTTGGCACGGGACAGTTTGCTACTGGTCCCGTTCAGGCTGCATTAAGACCAGAGATTTTACAATTGGCACAACAACTAGCTCTGGAAGCTATTTCAGAGGTGCCGCAAGTGGGTAAAACGGTCCCGCCATATTCTCAAATCATACAAGGGGAAGAGGAGCCGTACATGAAATTCCTTGACCGTTTAAAAACTGCTGTCGATGCGTCGCCCACCTTAACCCCTGAAGCGAAAGCTGCGGTCGGAAAGGACTTAGCTATTCAAAACGCGAATGCAAAATGCAGACAAATCATTGCGTCGCTTCCATGTACAGCTACATTAGTGGATATCATAGAGGCTTGTAATCGCTTACCTCTGATACAGGAACAAGAGAAAGCTAAAATACATGCTGAAGCTCACGCTGCAGCGCTCGCGGTAGCATTACAACCGATAGTGCAACAGGGAAAAGGAGACCGCAGCCCGCACAAAGACCCCTTAGCGTGTTATCGGTGTGGTCAACCGGGGCATTTGAGACGTGCGTGCCCCCAACACATAGCAACGCAGCCTCGATCTGTGCTGGC
The DNA here is from genome assembly GCF_947461875.1 of Haliaeetus albicilla. Lineage (NCBI taxonomy): Eukaryota > Metazoa > Chordata > Aves > Accipitriformes > Accipitridae > Haliaeetus > Haliaeetus albicilla. The sequence goes on along the minus strand of NC_091515.1, from coordinate 9,883,419 downwards.
ACAGACTAACGGCAGCTGGTCAAACTTTCCTGGGGTCTGTAACAAGTGCGACAAGTTCGGACACAAAGCCAGCGACTGTCGATCAAGGTTTAAAAAAGATGGAATGCTGTTAACGCTATATCCGGGTTTGCAAGTTGCGGAAGCCTCTGTTTGTCCACAAAAGCTGTCGCTACACAAAGACATATGAAATATACATGATGTACAAAAACTTGTTGGAGACCTACAGTGGATTCGGCCTTATTGTGGTATTACAAATACAGACTTACAGCCGCTGCTGGATTTATTGCGGGGCAGCGATAGCTTAACTTCTGTACTACAACTAAATGCACCAGGGCAGCAAGCCTTGGCAGCAATTGAGAAAAAAATCACATCATCCATGTCTGGCAGATACGTCCCTGATTTGCCTATAAATTTATATGTATATAACTCAGATAAGGAAGTTGCGGGAATTTTGGGTCAGTGGGATGAGCAACAGAAACAAAACCCATTGGTAATACTAGAATGGATATTCTTGCCTGCTAGCATGTCAAAAACGGTAGTTACTAGAATTGAAGCTCTGGGAATGTGCATTCAAAAAGCAGGGGCAAGGGTGACACAAATTTCAGGGAAGCAAATGGACAAAATTATTTTACCTATGTCACTTGATATTGTGAATAATGCCATGATGAAAAATGACTGCATTACAGTAGCTCTGATGGGCTTTAAGGGGGAAGTGGATAATCACTACCCCCCTCACCCATTATTTAAAACAATGTTAACAATGGAACCACGCTCTATTTGCAGCGAAAAGCCGCTGGAGGCAATTACCGTTTTTACTGATGCTAGCAGCAGAACGGGTAAAGCGGGATTTGTATATCTTCAGGGTGGATCCTGGAAATCCGAAGTCATTCCAGTTTTACAGCAATGGCAGGGACCTTGCAAATTATTTACGTGGGGAAGAGGGTATGCTTGTGTTTCCACAGGTAACGAACAGCCCCATTGGATACTGGCAAAATGGGTCAAGCCATGGATTGAGCGACCAGATGTCACAAACAACTCAGAAGATCGAGAACAAGAGGCAGTGGAGACTTCAGCAGGTCCTGAAGCCCTAGATAGACTGCCTAGACAAATCACGACGGAGACCGGCAGTCAATGCGGAAATTAAGAATGCGTGTGAAAAACACAGAGTACAATGCTGGCCCTGGATATGTATCTTAGTGTGAGTGGGTGGAAGGGATTAAAAAAAAAAAAAAAAAAAAAAATTTTTTTTTTGTGTGTAACCATTGTAATAGAAATTTAACTAACCAACTAACCTACTAACCTATAACTAATCGTATAGAGAATAAGCAGCTTAGAGTTATTATAGCAAATATATATGATTTAATGTTGATCAGCATCCAGCGAAACATTACTCATAAGAGCCAAGTGTGGAAGTAGTCTTAAGATACCCTGATATATAGTCATTTAATTATCCAAAAAAAAAAAAAAAAAAAAGGGGGGGGGGCGGAATCTCTCTTCACAAGAAAAGTTAGCTAAAGCCAAAATTAGAGGTAAGGTCATGGTTTTAGTTAAGAATCTAGAAACAGGGCGATGGGAAGGTCCATTTCCATTAATAACCTGGGGGCGAGATTATGCTTGTGTTTTCACAGGTGCAGGCCCACAATGGACTTCCGTTCGATTTGTACGACCATCATCATCTGGAGCATCATAGATGGTGCGGCAATATGAATACCACCTCAGCCAAAAACTAACGTGTAGGTCACCTTGGCCAATATAACAGGTCAAGATTCTCTGTGCATTGCAACCACATCACAAAGCCCATGAACCAATAGACAGGATGGCTATGACTCGTGCAGCGTGCCTGGCCAGCGAGCGCATGCGTCATAGGTTGCAACTGAGGTGGATTTTGGCACCCGCTGGTCACGTGTGCTGAAACCCGTTCCTCTGCAAATGTATAAATACCGGGATTTTCCAAAGAGCATTGGGCTGGTGTACGGCAAGGCCATCGTTGCCTCCATGGGGACGCCCACATAAAGCTGACACCTACTGATTGCTGGGCTGAGTTTGCGGAGCAAGACGGCACAAGAATGTACAAGATGGTCCATCCTTGTATGTTGCAATGTGTTTAAAAATTAATTGATAGATCAAGTAAGGCTGTGTTCATTGGAACAAAAAAAAATAAAAAAGGGGGAGATGTAGGGTTCAATTATATGGAACTTAGTTATCGGGCCTGAAAGTAGTTCATGGTCACAAGAGTGCTCCAGACGCCTTTAGAAGGCTTTGAACAGACTAAACATGAAGATAGAAAAAGAAAGATCCCAGTTAGAAAAACACAGGTGCATATTCCACAATAAAGGGAACTTGGCACAAACAACCTCAATTCAGGGGCTTATCTCAACCAATTGGACTAAGACAAGTCTTGCATGCTCTAACTAACATAGCCAATTATGTCCTGTGTTTATGCGCGTGTACAGAGTGAGTATAACTAACTTTATCTTATGTTTATATGCGTGGACAGTATCGATGTAACCAATCACCGCTTATGCTTGTGCGCGTGGACACCAAATGCTTGCATGCAGCAGCCAATCAAAGCTTCTAAACAACTTAGAGAATTGTATAAGAATGATCAGCTAAGCTCAATAAAGGGACGACTTTAATCATCATATTGGTGTTCTATCGTCCGGGCCCCGCACGGAATAATCCCTAAACCCTACACAGGGCATATCCACCTGCTGTGGCATGGAGTCCTCCACGGGCTGCAGGTGGATATCTGCTCCACCGTGGACCTCCATGGACTGCAGGGGGACAGCCTGCCTCACCATGGTCTTCACCACGGGCTGCAGGGGAATCTCTGCTCCAGCACCTGGAGCACCTCCTCCCCCTCCTTCTTCCCTGACCTTGGTGTCTGCAGGATTGTTTGTCTCACTTTTTTTTTTCCCCTCACCCTTCTCTCTTGCAATTGCCGTGCAGCTTTTTTTTTTTTATGCTTTCTTAAATATGCTTTCACAGAGGTGCCACCAGCATTGCTCATGGGCTCAGCTTTGCCAGTCAGTTTTGGCACTACCTGGAACTGTCTGTCTGACATGGTGGCAGGCCCCTAGCCTCTACTTAGAGAGGCCATCCTGGCAGCTGCTCCCTCTGACACCAAAACCTTGCCATATAAACCCAATACAATAATTAGGAAGCATGGCTTGACTAATGCAATTGCTACAATACGTGCATAAAGAATAATCCTAGGTGGTAGTGATACAGTCTATAATAGTTTCATAGACTTAATCAGTGCATATAGTATTTCTTCCCAGATGCTTTTTCTTTTGTGAGACCTCTGTAATTCCTAAGCTAAGTTGTGCTGATATAAGTCTGTGCTGTGAATTAACTAATATTTTTGTTTTTATAGGCTCAATTAGTGGTTGTAAGCCCTGAGGCAGGAATGAGAAGCTACTGATAGATTGAGGAGGAAATATCACCTCTAGTTATGTGTCTCAACACCATTTGCGTGTCTGAGGACCAGACTGTCATTCATGAGTAACTGTCCCGATCCAATGTCAGGGAAGGTTTTGATATGATCCCAAGAGCGAGATTAAGACACAAATGAGGTCAAATGCCATATACCCAAAACAGCTTCTATTATCAAAAGTATCAAAAGTAGAAAATAGTAGTGATAGGATAGAATGGAAGAAAAGGCAGAAATCAAGCAAGCAGTCGGGATAGAGTTGCAAGGATAGTCACCACCATGGATCCAGCGGCGTCCCGTTGGTCCTCAGTCTTCAATTCTTCGGTGATGGGTGCACACCACGGCTTGTCTCCATGGTTTTTTATAGGGCATAGTCCGATGCATGCACATACGTACTATTCACGCACTGTTCACGCACTTCAGGTTTCGTCTATCACACGACCTTCGCGTGATCAACACCAGAAACCAGTACCTTATCTCAAAGACTACAGTTTCCATGACAGTGGTAGTCTCCACATTCCTGCATGCTTTACCAGGTCTGGCCTGTCTCCTCCCCTGGATGCCTCAGTGGCCTGGTAATCATCCTTATGGACAGAGGAGTGCCCTGCTTAAACAAGTCATCTCTGGGATAAGTGGCTCGTCACAGCACACAATCCTTGAGACGAATGGCTTGAGATGACAGTCCAGTCTCTCAGAACAAACAATCTTTGAGACAAATGGCTCAAGGTAACAATTCAGTCTCTCACAGTAACTGAACGTGACACAGTAAGTAGGTGTTTTTGAAGGCTAGGCAGTGTCTTGTACGTAAGCTTTATGAATTATTTTTAATTCTACTTGTGCAGATCTGCTGTCAGTCCTGTGGCTGAATGGGTGCTCACTCAGCAATTGGTCAATATTTCAACCAGGTTTGCAGAGCACTAGCTCAGCAGTTCCAGCATCTTGTAATTGGATGTAGGGCTCACAAAACGAACACAGAATTGTCAGACTACAGGATGTCACAGGTGAAGATGGAGTGATTAGATGTGTTATTACAGTTTCGGTCTCTGCAATACCTACAGATTTGCCAAATGTTTCTTAATAACTGTCTATAACCCTGTCACAAAGCAAAGCAGAATGTTATCAACTGCTGCCAATATCACTATGGGGGAAACTTTTTTTGATCCCAAACCTATTAGACTTTTTTTAAGGTGAGTGTTATGGGTTTGTGTGGCGTGGGTTTTTTTTCTGATAGCAGGGGAGGAGCCACAGGGGTGGCTCCTGTGAGAAGCTGCTAGAAGCTCCCCCGGCTCCAAGTCGGACCTGCCTCTGGCCCAGGCTGACCCAGTCAGTGACAGTGGTAGCGCCTCTGGGAGAACAGATTTAAGAAGGGGAACCTGCAGTGAGTAGGGGGATTGGAATGTGAGGGGATTGGAATGTGAGAGGAATGTCTCTGCAAATACCAAGGTCAATGAAGAAGGAGGGCGGTGAGGGCTGCCTGAGGAGGTTGATGCCCCTGCAGCCCATGGTGAGACGGCAGGCTGTCCCCTTGCAGCCCATGGAGGTGAACGGTGGAGCGGAGGCTCCCGAAGATGGCCATGACTCCATGGGAAGGCCCGTGCTGGAGCAGTTTGTGACTGAGGATTGGCCCCCGGAAAGGACCCACGCCAGGGAAGTTTGTGAGGAACTGCAGCCCGCAGAAAGGACTCACATTGGAGAAGTTCATGAAGGACTATCTCCCGTGGGAGGGACCCCACCCTGGAGCAGGGGACAAGTGAGGAGTCCTCCCCCTGAGGAGGAAGGAGCGGCAGAGACAATGTGTGGCGAGCTGACCCCAACCCCCATCCCCTGTTCCCCTGCGCTGCTGGGGGGAGGAGGTAGAGAGAACCGGGAGTGGAGTTGAGCTGGGAAGGGTGGGGGGAAGGTGTTCTAAGGTTTGGTTTTACTTCCTAATGACGTGCGGAAACAGACTCCACAGTCAGTGAGATTGTAAAGTAGGTATGTTCATTCAGCGCTGGGCAGCACGGGGGGTAGTCCCACCAAAGTCATGCGTGCCTGACTCGGCAGTTCGCTTCAAATTTATACAGTCAAGTGTTACATATACATAGAGTTTCACAATATGCCTATACATAGGCATGACCTATCCCACTTCATATTAAAATTAGTTCCAAGAAGTCATTTCCCTAAGTTCTTCCCAACTGCGCCTGCGCAGTGTCTCCTCGTGGTGGTCGTTGGGGGTCGTGAAGATGAAGGCTGTATGTCTTCTTTGCGGTGAACTCTTAACCTTCTGTCCCTGCGCAGACTCAGTCACTCCTTGGCATTTATCCAAATCACAAGGCCAGTCTTGGCTGGTTCTTGGGGTCGACTTCTGCTTCTTATCAGGGACTATCTCTTGCCCCAGCCAGCCTCAACAATGCAAACGTTAAACATCACCTCTCATCCCCTTGGGCCATGTCTACCTCTACTGAAATTTCTTTAACTTCATTATAAGCTAGATAATTATTAAAGAGTTCCTATCTACATCCATATATCTACTATATCTACTAAGGTTCCTTTGGCTCCCCGTCTCACTAATATCCTTGTTTTGATTTGATTTGTAGTAAATTAAATTGATTTTGTTTCTTCCCCAAGTTGAGCCTGTCTTTTGCCCGTGAGTGATCCCTCCCTGTCCTTGTCTTGACCCACAAGCCTGCCTTTATATTTTCTCCTCATCCCACTGTAGCCAGGGTGGGGGAGGAGTGAGCGAGCGGCTTCGTGGTGCTTTGTTACTGGCTGGGCTGAAACCACGACAGTGAGGAGGAGATACCAATTAGACATCTGAGAACTTTCTTAGTACCACTTTAAAGTATCAATGCATCCAACTAACTAGCTGTGGAAAAAAATCCCTTTTTTTTCTTTCTTGGTGGAAGCGTGAGTGTGTGGAAAAAACCATTAAACATTGTGATGGGGAAAGAGGGATGTAATTGTTTCTGGAAACTACAGGGAGCCACCTGAAACCCTGTAGAATGGAATATTACAAGACAGGTCGCTTCTTTCATCACATTCTTAGAAATTTAAGTCAGATATGAAGCATGTTAATTGTGCAACTTCTTCCATAAATTTACCAAGTGGTATCTTAAAACAGTTTTGTTTCTAACATCCATCTAAAGTGCCCACTGTTTTATAAGACTTTGTGATGTATTACTTCTGTGGTGGCATTACAGATTAGTGTCAGCCTGGTCGTATTCTTAATTGCTGATTTTGCAAGGTGCTGAAGCTTAGCCTCAGGCCCTAGTTTAGAAACAGTTGTTACCTGTCTTACTCTCTGGTCCTGGGCACACCTTGCCTTGACAAAAATTTGAAAAGGCTACTTGCTGCTTTAAGTGCTTTGTTGAATTAGACCTCCAATGACTGTAGCTTTTCTAGCACAGTTACAATTGTAAGATATAACCAGTGCTGCTTTCAGAGGGAGAATTATGCCAAAGCAAACTTCATAGTGATTTGGCTAACATCATATTAAAACTTTCTAAATACAGTTTGTCAATTAAAGTTAAATCCTAGAAAGACTCTTATGATTATAGTTAATCATGAGCAAAGGAGTGTAGACAGAAGTTTTTACACAAACTTCTTCCATTTTAGCTTGTTAAAATCCCCAAAGTTGATCTCCCAAATGAAGTGCATAACTTCAACTTCTACTTGCAAATGTTGGCAAAGCTAATCCTCAGGAAAGCTTTGTGTCTGGCAAACAGTCTCAAGGTAAGTTTTACTTAACACTTTCTTTCATGGCAAATTTAAGTAGATTCTGTGGCTTTGAATGTATAGCAAAAACCATTAGTAGAAGCATGCTCCTAGTGATGAGCTGCAATAGAAAATTAATTCCTGGCAATAGCATTGAGGTGCTGGAGCGTGTCCAGAGAAGGGCAACGGAGCTGGTGAAGGGTCTAGAGATCAAGTCTTATGAGAAGCAGCTGAGGGAACTGGGGTTGTATAGCCTGGAGAAAAGGAGTCTGAGGGGAGACCTTATTACTCTCTACAGCTACCTGAAAGGAGGTTGTAGGTCTCTTCTCCCAAATAACAAGCAACAGAACAAGAGGAAATAGCCGCAAGTTGCACCAGGGGAGGTTTAGATTGGATATTAGGAAAAATTTCTTCACTGAAAGGGTTGTCAAGCATTGGAACAGGCTGCCCAGGGAAGTGGTTGAGTCACCATCCCTGGAGGTATTTAAAAGATGTGTAGATGTGGCGCTTAGGGACATGGTTTAGTGGTGGACTTGGCAGTGTTAGCTTAATGGTTGGTGTGGCGACTGAATCAAGCGCTCAAGCTCTCTGTGCAAGATTCCCTTTATTTCACAAAAGGATCAAACTTATATATGTTTCAACAAAGGTCTAGAAAGAACTAACGGCATACAGCCAATACTACTAACACAGGAGCACATATCTGGCCCAGCTGGGATGTTTGCCAGTCCTCAGAACAGTTAAAGATAAAAACATTCCATACACATACTCGTGACTGTCTTCAGCCACATCTTCCCAGGCCTACACAAGGCCATCCTCCAACCTGACCTTGTGAAACTAGTTCTTCAAAGGCTTGGCAAACATGCAGCACAACAAATTCTAACGGTCACTCTTGAAAACAAATGCCAGGTGTTCCGAGCTGCTCCCACAGTTGGACTCAATGATCTTAAGGGTCTTTACCAACCTAAATGATTGTATGTTTCTATGATTTTTTTGCTATTTATAAATACTTGCTTACATAAAATTATTTTTGGTTTTGCTTTTTTAAAAAGGTAATTTTTGGGTACTTTCTCACCTCTTAGTGCTATTTTTAAGAATACTTGGAGTTCAACATCATCCAAGCTAAACCAGATCCATTCTACAACTATATGTAAATATTATAGTTGGCGGCATGTTGACCATGAGGGATAGTTGTCCTATTTTAAGAACTACATAAATCAAGGACCTCATCTGTAATTGTGACTATCATGTTTCAGAAACTCAATGTAATACAGCAGCGCCATGTCCTAGTTCATTTAAATTAGTAAAAAATTGAATGGTACTAATGTCTACTTAATAGGCAAGATTGCCATGCTTTTACAGTAAATTTGCTTCAGCTCTGTTTTGGGTTTGTGTGGCAGGGGTTTGGTAGCGGGGGAGGGGCTACAAGGGTGGCTCCTGTGAGAAGCTGCTAGAAGCTTCCCTGGCTCCAAGTTGGACCCGCCTCTGACCAAGGCCGACCCAATCAGTGACAGTGGTAGCGCCTCTGGGAGAACAGATCTAAGAAGGGGAAACCTGCAGCAGGGGAGATTGGAATGTGAGAGAAACACCTATGCATTTACCGAGGTCAGTGAAGGAAGAGGGGGAGGAGGTGCACCTGGGGAGGTGATGCCCCTGCAGCCCATGGTGAGACAGCAGGCTGTCCCCCTGCAGCCCATGGAGGTGATTGGTGGAGCAGATGCCCACCTGCAGCCCATGGAGGAGCCCATGCCAGAGCAGTCAGATGCCCCTGAAGATGGGTGTGACTCCATGGGAAAGCCTGCACTGAAGCAGCCTGTGACTGAAGATCTGCGGCCCGTAGAAAGGACCCATGCCAGAGAAGTTCATGAAGGACTGTCTCCCGTGGGAGGGACCCCATGCTGGAGCAGGGGAAGATTGAGGAGTCCTCCCCTTGAGGTGGAAGGAGTGGCAGAGACAATGTGTGGCGAACTGACCCCAACCCCCATTCCCTGTAGCCCTGCGCTGCTTGGGGGGAGGAGGTAGAGAAAACTGGGAGTGGAGTTGAGCCGGGAAGGAGGGAGGGGTGGGGGGAAGGTGTTCTAAGGTTTGGTTTTACTTCTCAGTATCCTTGTTTTGATTTAATTGGTAGTAAATTAAATTGATTTTGTTTTTTTCCCCAAGTCGAGTCTGTCTTTTGCCCATGACCATAATTGGTGAGTGATCCCTCCCTGTCCTTGTGTTGACGCGTGAACTTTTCTTTATATTTTCTCCTCATCATCCCACTGGGGCTGGGGTGGGGGAGGAGTGAGCGAGCGAGCAGCTTCATTGTGCTTTGTTACCAGCTGGGCTTAAAGCACAACAAGCTCCTAGAATATGATGTTCAACATAATATAGATGGAGTCCAGTGCTGTAGAACAACCGTCTATCCCATTTGATTAATAGCAAATTTCAGGCAGGTTTTATGTATTAATCTGGGAAACTGATAGCAAACAGCCATGTTTATGCATGTCTCTGAAATGTGTTGTTCAGGTTCTTAGTCACAGAAGGGGTTCTGCTCTCAATTTTAAAATATGGATATGTCTAGATGGAGAATTCTGAGAGCAGTAAGACTGAGCTGATATAACAGTTATTTGCACAACAGGGGAGATCACTGGACATGCTCGTATTCCTCTTCCTCCTCTTGCACTAACTCTCTTCTACTATAATACAGCCTTTCTGGAAACTGATTTAACTGATAGAAGTAGCAAAAAGCTGAATGGTTTTATGCCAGACTTGGGGGTGTCTTTTGGATTGAATTGCATCTGAAAGGGGTCAGACAGCTGTTGAGGCTGGCACAAAGTAAGTGGCAGAAGTGCATGCAGAGGCTGAGAGGTCCTGCTTCTCCTTTCTGTCTGATGAAGCAGTCTCAAAGGCCTGCTGCAGTAGCTGGTGTACTAAAACTCCTGCTAACTCCCCGTTAGAAAATCTTCAAGTGGCCTTCAAGAGAACCGTTGTGAAAGATAGTTAATTCCTCTCAGAGAAATGGCATAAGCTTCCTTCTGTAGACAAGCCTAATGTATAGGGGTACTCAAGTGTTTCACTGAATGTCTATTTGTGACATTTTCCCAAATAGAAGGGAATGTCTATTTCCCTTATTATTTGGGAGTTGGCAACTTCAGTTAAACTAAATGAATTAATTTTATAAGTGAAAATAAATTTATGACGCACTAATTCTGAATGGCATGACTATGTAGTTTTAATGTGGTTTTACTAATCTACTTCAAAATCTATTTCAGATTAGCTTTGTGAGTTCCTTTGTAGTCAACTCTGTACAAAGCGCTTGCAAAGTTGATGCAAAACTTGTGTGCTACTATATGCTTATAGAAACATTTTATAAACTTCCCTAAAATTAGGTCAGAAATGTGTCGTGGTTTAACCCCAGCCAGCAACTAAGCACCACGCAGCCGCTCACTCACTCCCCCCCCATCCAGTGGGATGGGGGAGAAAATCAGGAAAAGAAGTAAAACTCCTGGGTTGAGATAAGAACGATTTAATAGAACAGAAAAGAAGAGACTAATAATGATAACACTAATAAAATGACAACAGTAGTAATAAAAGGATTGAAATGTACAAATGATGTGCAGGGCAATTGCTCACCACCCGCCGACCGACACCCAGCCAGTCCCCGAGCGGCGAATCCCTGCCCCCCCCACTTCCCAGTTCCTAAACTAGATGGGACGTCACATGGTATGGAATACCCTGTTGGCCAGTTTGGGTCAGGTGCCCTGGCTGGGCATGAGAAGCTGAAAAATCCTTGACTCTAGTCTAAACACTACTGAGCAACAACTGAAAACATCAGTGTTATCAACATTCTTCACATACTGAACTCAAAACATAGCACTGTACCAGCTACTAGGAAGACAGCTAACTACATCCCAGCTGAAACCAGGACAAAATGACCTCTAGTATAACTACTATAGTTACAGTTGTAATTTTAATAGTTATCAGTATCAGTGCAGCTACTAATACTGTCATGAGGTTGCCTCCCAAATATGGGTATATAAGAAAATTGTACCAATTTTGCTTGTCAACACAACTACAACTTGGATGTTTGCGTAAAGAAGTCCTGAACCATTTGAAATATATTTACATGTTAGTTGTAAGGGACAACTGAAAAATGCTTTTCTTTGCCTGTTAAGATGGGTTTTGAAGCTTCTAATGCAACCACACTTCTAAACTTGAAATAGTGCTTGACCTCAATTATTTTTATTTTTTTTAAATGTTTTCATAGTTCTGGAGCCTCACAACTCAGTTGCCTGGTATTTATACAGGATAAAATTACAGTGTGTGCAACAAATTATTCCTATCAGATGACCAGAGAGCATGTGACCCAGGCAAAAGAGGAATTGTGTAATCAAAGTGCAAAGGTTATTAAACCTGGTGGACCATTTGAAGGTATGGTTGTGTTTCACTTTCCAGTAGATGGCTATAAGCTTTCAAATGAATCTTTTCAGCTCATTGTTGGCAAAGGTATACAGTCAAAGGTCTCAGGTTCTTGGTAGCTCACCCTCATTTAGATTTAGTCTCCTGTTGCTGCATTCAGATGTTAGCCTTTTTTCCCTGAAAACCTGCCATTCCTTCCTTATTCCCATATTGCTTGGCTGTTTGAAATTTTGTCCATTGAGGTGAGGATTTTTCACTTCAAGTGCACTTATGTTCTCCTTTTAGTATCTAATGTTTCATATTTGTATCAATGCTTTTGAATACCTAAATACTTCACTAAACCATTATATTAACTTGTAATCTAAAAAAAAAATATTGAGAAATTATTGTATACAAATTAATGTATTTAATATGAAAAGCTTTCTTTTCACACATGCTAATGCTTATGCTGATTAAGTTATTTTATATCTTCATCATTAATAAGTAACTATTATCACAAGACCATGTTTTTTTTAGAAGTGTTAAGTAATATTGGCATAATTCTGTGATGTTCATAGTTTCCTGCAAAGCAAAAAGCTTGTAGGTGATATCATTACTGAACTGTTTTGTATATTGTTCTCCTGAGGAGTCTGAAGTCAAATGGAAGTAGACCCAAAGCGAGGACTCTACTTTGTAGGTACTCCATGTTATAGGTAATGGCAGTCCTCCTCATGGTAATGAGCTGTACAAGTTACAGGATTCACTGAGCATTAACTGTAGCACCTCCAGCAATGTGAATGTCCCTACTGGTGACATTGCAATGCTTGCTCAGTAGGCCTTGTTTTATTGCAGGGTATTTTACGTAGGCATCTTCATGGCTTTGTAAAATACAAAATTGGCGTTAGTTTTGCCAAAAACGGTTTTGGGCAAGGCATTGGTTAATATTAGGATGTGGAATCAGGTCTACTTCCCATGTATTATCTAAAATGCTCTTTAAATAGCATTTTAAGATGTACCTCTTGATCCACTTAAAAGTTTTTTAAAATAGTCACTTGTCAATTCTATTTTACATGCAAGTCATCTATGTAATTCTTAAGCTGTTTAAATAGACCTCAAGTGAATACTTTAATATCAAAGAAATGGGGTCTGAAAACTGACAGTATTCTGTGATACTTTCGGTTTCAAACTGGTATAGATAAAGCTCATATATAGGACAGATCTAGCTGCTGTTAGGGCATATGAGGATTACATTGCGTCTTCAATATATTTATACAGTACAAATTAAGAACCAGTGTTAAAATTAACTTCAAACATAACCAAACCTTGCAGTCAACAGCTCAATGTCCAAATGGAGATGAGTAAGAACCAGTGTTCATCATGGGTCTGTACAGGAACCAGTGCTATTTAATATCTTTATCAATGACATAATGGGATTGGGTGCACTCTCAGCAAGTTTGTGGATGACACCAAGCTAAGTAGTGCAGTTGATTCGCTGGAGGGAAGGGATGCCATCCAGAGGGACCTTGACAGGCTTGAGGAGTGGGCCCATGTGAACCTCCTGAAGTTCAGCAAGGCCAAGTGCAAGGTCCTGCACCTGGGTCAGGGCAACCCCCAGTATCAGTACAGACTGGGGGATGATTGGATTGAGAGCAGCCCTGAGGAAAAGGACTTGGGGCTACTGGTGGATGAAAAATTGGGCGTGAGCCGGCAATGTGCATTTGCAGCCCAAAGAGCCAACTCTATACTGGGCTGCATCAAAAGAAGTGTGGCCAGCAGGTCAAGGGAGATGATTCTCCCCTTTACTTTGCTCTCGTGAGACTCCACCTGGAGTACTGAGTCCAGCTCTGGGGTCCCCAGCACAAGACAGACATGGACCTGTTAGAGCAGGTCCAGAGGAGGGCCACAAAAATGATCAGAGGGCTGGAACACCTCTCCTATGAAGAAAGGCTGAGAGAGCTGGGGTTGTTCAGCCTGGAGAAGAGAAGGCTCCAGGGAGACCTTATTGCTGCCTTTCAATACTTAAAAGGGGCTTATAAGAAAGGTGGAGAGAGACTTTTCTCCAGGGCCTGTAGTGACAGGACAAGGGGCAGCAGTTTTAAACTTAAAGACAGTCAATTTAGATTGGACATGAGGAAGAAATTCTTTACAATGAGGGTGGTGAGGCACTGGAACAGGTTGCCCAGAGAAGTTGTGGATGCCCCATCACTGGAAGTGTTCAGGATCAGGTTGGATGGGGCTTTGAGCAGTCTGATCTAGTGGAAGATGTCCCTGCCCATGGCAGGAGGGTTGGACTAGATGATCTTCAGAGATCCTTCCAACCCAAACCATTCTATGATTCTTTGTGAAGTGATTCACAGACATGACTTAAGGAAATTTGTGAGTGCTACTTGTGCTATCTGCTGTGCCAGAGGTATGTGTGTCTAAATAGAATTTAATTTGTGAGAGTGTTTGTAATTCGTTCAATTAAGCAATGGACATGTTGATACTATTCTAAAATTGTAACCATGTATGATTGCATAATTAGGTTTGTTCTTGAAATCCAGAAGGGAAAAGTCCTGGGCGCATGCATGATTCTAGGATGGGTTATAAGGTTTGGTCTGCAGTGCAAAAACAATACACAAACACAGTTCAGTGTCTTCTGTGTTACTTAGACATTTCAAGCCTTTCTGACAGAAGAGGTGACTTGATGCCATGTATATGGGCTTATTCAGTAAGAAGTGGATATTTCACTTCAAAATGTAGAGCAATTATGGTAATTTAGATGATTAACACCAAGTGTTGGCAGTTTCTTTAAACAGTGATGCAATTATTTGTGTAGACTTGGTCTCCCTAGTCATTAATTATATAGAAGACCTTTGCTTTACACTTTAGAACAGTGGTCTCCAAACATTTTTGATCATGCACCCCATCAGGAAAAAAATTTGAGCATGCACCCCAATATATGTACTTTTACTAGTACATGTATATAATTTATAAATATTCAGTCTATTTAGATACCTGCATTTAATGGCTGTCATAGCTGAAAAAAATATTTTAAATATGAAAATAGGAAGCAGCTATATTGATTTAAATTTGCTAAGAAAGTCTCCAAACCTATTTCTTATATATATTATTTACTTATTCTGAGAAATAAGATGTCCATGTGAAAAATAGATATTGCATATATAATATCTTCAACTTTTTTACTCATTATGTGTGAATCACAGTTTGAGCTAACCCCTGTGTATTAGCATAAAACAGATTTTTATAAACTGATAATTCAAATATTTCCAGAATGTATGATTATGATTCTGCTCTGTTGTGGTTTAAACCCAGCTGGTAACAAAGCACCACAAAGCTGCTCGCTCACTTCCCCCCCCCCCCCGGCCACGGTGGGATGAGGAGGAGAAAATATAAAGGCAGGCTCGTGGGTCGAGATAAGGACTGGGAGGGATCACTCACCACTTAAGGTCACGGGCAAAAGACAGGCTCAACTTGGGGAAGAAACAAAATCAGTTTAATTTACTACAAAACAAAACAAGGATATTGGGAAGTAAAACCAAACCTTAGAACACCTTCCCTCCACCCCTCCCTCTTTCCCGACTCAACTCCACTCCCGGGTCTCTCTCCCTCCTCCCCCGGCGGTGCAGGGGAACAGGGGATGGGGTTGGGGTTGGGGTCAGCTCACCACACGTTGTCTCTGCTGCTCCTTCCTCCTCAGGGGGAGGACTCCTCACTTGTCCCCTGCTCCAGGGTGGGGTCCCTCCCACAGGAGACAGTCCTTCACAGACTTCTCCAACGTGAGTCCTTTCTGCGGGCTTCAGCTCTTCACGACCTTCCCTGGCGTGGGTCCTTTCTGCAGGCTGATCTTCAGTCACAAACTGCTTCAGTGCAGGCTTTCCCATGGAGTCACGGCCATCTTCAGGGGCATCTGACTGCTCTGGCATAAGCTTCTCCACAGCCTGCAAGTGGGCATCTGCTCCACCGTTCACCTCCATGGGCTGCAGGGGGACAGCCTGCTGTCTCACCATGGGCTGCAGGGGCATCAACTTCCTCATGTGCCCCTCCTCCCCCTTTTTCTTCACTGACCTTGGTATCTGCATAGGTGTTCCTCTCACATTCCAATCTCCCCTGCTGCAGGTTTCCCCTTCTTAGATCTGTTCTCCCAGAGGCGCTACCACTGTCACTGATTGGGTTGGCCTTGGCCAGAGGCGGGTCCAACTTGGAGCTGGGGGAGCTTCTAGCAGCTTCTCACAGGAGCCACCCCTGCAGCCCCCCTCCCCCGCTACCAAAAAAACCATGCCACACAAACCCTTAACATGCTCTTACTGTAAATTTTTACATAGCTTGTATGATTTATTATTTGATCTGTTGAAACACTGATTTTATGTTAACACATTTATTCCCCTTTTTAAACACCTAAATTTAATACCCTGAGCCTATTGCAGAGGCAGAATTGTGGACAAAGGGATGGATGGATGGATGAATGTACAGAAGGGGAAAAAAGCATATAGTTCAATTCAGTTGAAACTATTTCACAGATAACTCTCTGTATACTGTGATTAAAAATATTTGAAATGTTTACAGGCTACATAATATTTTTCACATATTAAAATAGACTCCTGTCAGCTGCTCAGTAACTATTCCAGTGAAATTCCTTAAAAGAAATCAAGCAAAGTCACAGCTACTAGTCTGATGTGCTGTTTCTAATTTGAAGGCAAATTCATCTCTGACACAGTAAATTCCAATAAGGTGGAAGCAAGCAAGCACTGACTGTTCATCTCTCTGCCAGTCAATTTATATCATCAGTGAAGCATTACTGTTTTTGTAATGCTACAGTGGCAGGTCCTAGCACAGCAGTATGCATAGCTGTCCTGGTTTCGGCTGGGATAGTTAATTTTCTTTCTAGTAGCTGGTATACTGTTATGTTTTGGATTTAGTATGAGAAGAATGTTGATAACACACTGATGTTTTCAGTTGTTGCTAAGTAGTGTTTAGTCTAAAATCAAGGATTTTTCAGCTTCTCATGCCCAGCCAGCGAGAAAGCTGGAAGGGCACAAGAAGTTGGGAGGGGACACAGCCAGGGCAGCTGACCCAAACTGGCCAAAGGGATATTTCATACCATCTGATGTCATGCCTAGTATATAAACTGGGGGTAGCTGGTCTGGGGGACGACGACAGATCGCTGCTTGGGAACTAACTGGGCATCGTTTGTCGAGTGGTGAGCAATTGCATTGTGCATAATTTGTTTTCTATATTCCAATCCTTTTATTATTATTATTGTCATTTTATTATTATTAACATTTATTGTTATCATTATTATTATTTTCTTCCTTTACTGTCATATTAAACTGTCTTTATCTCAACGCACAAGTTTTACTTTTTTTCCGATTCTCTCCCCCATCCCACTGGGTGGGGGGAGTGAGCGAGTGGCTGTGTGGTACTTAGTTGCTGGCTGGGGTTAAACCATGACAATAGCCAATAAAATTACTTGCCAAATTACAATTGACACTTAACATCACTAAATCTGCAGTGTAATTCCTTGTGACAGTTATATAGGTATATTAGAAGAAAATAATTTACTTCAAAGCCAGCATGTAAGACAGAGGTCTCAAAACTTTTTTATTGTCCGCCCCAGCAGTAAAAAAATTTTGAGCACACACCCCCATATCTGTGTATTTGTTTATATATTATATACATGTACTAATATATATAGTATAAAACATACACAAAAATAGAAACTAAGGAAGGATAAGGTAAAGATGAAATAAAAATATTAAAAATATTTTTATTTATGGTACAAAAACCTTTTTACACTCACTAAATATTAATAATTATTTTTTTTTAGTAAGAGCAGTGTGATTACATATGCTTCATTTTTTTTTTTTAAATCTTGGTTTGTGCTACAGCAGTTCAGAGGTCTGGTTCTAAGTTCAATTTATTTCAATATGTGGTTTAATGGTTGTCATAGCTGAAAAAAATACCTCACAAAGATACGTAGATCCAAATGGAAGAAGCACATCATTGGCTGCGCTTACTAAATCATGATACTCATTTTTCAGTCCCATCCACTAATTATGCAAAGGCTTTTGTTGAAATTCAGCTAGTAAACGTTCATCTTCCCTGATGTTAATTGGTTGTTCTTGCAAACTAATCAGATGATGTTGCATTTTTATGTTTTTAACAAATGGGTTCAAAACCCACTGAAGATTTTTAAACAGGCTAGAAAATTTTGTTTCCAAGTGTGAGGTGACACACTTGCACTGTTTTCAGCACCAAAATTGCATAACAGTGGAAAGGTTATGTTCCAAATATTTGTTTTCATTTTTCTCTCCACAGCATGAGTTTCTTTCAAAAAGCAGTTACTTTCTCACTCCTCATTAAAATGTCACCTTCACCTTGAAGGGAAAGATTAAGTGTGTTTAGTTTTTTGAAAATATCTGCTAGGTAGCATACTACTGACAGCCACTTGCAATCACAGAAAAGGTCAGCAAATTTGGAACAGTTGTCTTTCTGTAAAAGAAAAATGCGTGACATCTTTAAGTTCGACAACTCTCTTAAACACTCTGCCATGAGATAACCAGCAAACATGTGTGGTACAAAACATTTTTGTGGTCACTCCTTATCTCATTACAAAGTATTGTAAAGATTCTACTATTTAAAGGTCTTGTTTTTATCAACTTAACCACATCAATGATATCCTGTAGTGCTTTGTGCACTTCTGGCTCTGATGACTTTGCTGCAATAGCTTGCCTATGGATGATGCAGTGAATGAATTTCACATCTTGTGCTATCTCTATACCCTTACCCCGGAATCCATTTTTTATTCCAGTCACAGTAGCTACTCCA
Source organism: Haliaeetus albicilla (assembly GCF_947461875.1). Lineage (NCBI taxonomy): Eukaryota > Metazoa > Chordata > Aves > Accipitriformes > Accipitridae > Haliaeetus > Haliaeetus albicilla. Next base: position 9,865,088 of record NC_091515.1, on the reverse strand, counting down.
TCATTGGTTAACTGACACAGTTTTTCCATAAAACATTGTTTTTATTAAAGTTGTTTACTGTTGAGAATATATCTTTCCTGGTACGTCTTTCCTTTAGTGGCTCACAAAAAAGTAGTTCTTTGTATATTTCATACAAAATACCATGAGACACGTGAGAAACATCTGTACTTTCACATTCAACTGTATAGCAAACTTTCCACACTGTGTAATTTGTTCTAATATTTATCTCTTCAGTTCTTCAAGAAATGTTTTGTGTGTCTTCCAGCAGTATTTGCTGACAAAAGAATGCATTTTAGTTTGTCACCATATTGTTTTCCATATATTATTTCAGCCATTTTTACCACACCAGGAAGAAAAAGTGTTTCCCCAATGGTATGTGGCCTTTTGTCTTTTGCTCATGTATTGGGTTTGTGTGGCAAGGTTTTGGTAGCAGGGGAGCTACAGGGGTGGCTTCTGTGAGAAGCTGCTAGAAACTTCCCCTATGTCCGACAGAGCCAATGCCAGCCAGCTCCAAGACGAATCTGCAGCTGACCAAAGCTGAGCCAATCAGCGACAGTGGTAGCGCCTCTGTGATAACATGTTTAAGAAAGGGAAAAGCTGCTGTACAAGAGCATCTGGAGGAGAGGAGTGAGAATATGTGAGAGAAACAACTCTGCAGACACCAAGGTCAGTAAAGGAGGGGGAGGAGGTGCTCCAGGTGCCAGAGCAGAGAGTCCCTTGCAGCCCATAGTGAGAGACCATGGTGAGGCAGGCTATCCCCTTGCAGCCCATGGAGGTTAATGGTGGAGCAGATATCTGCCTGCAGCCCATGGAGGACCCCGTGCCAGAGCAGGTGGATGCACCCGAAGGAGGCTGGGACCCTGTGGGGAGAGGAGCCCGTGCTGGAGTAGGTTTTCTGGCAGGACTTGTGACCCTGCAGGGGACCCCCGCTGGAGCAGTTCGTGAAGAACTGTAGCACATGGGAAGGACTCACATTGAAGAAGTTTGTGGAGGACTGTCTCCCATGAGAGGGACCCCATGCTGGAGCAGGGGAAGAGTGTGAGGAGTCTTCCCCCTGAGCAGGAAGGAGCATCAGAGACAATGTGTGATGAACTGATCGCAACCCCTATTCCCCGTCCCCCCTGCACTGCTCAGGGGGAAGAGGTAGAGAATTCAGGAGTAAAGTTGAGCCTGGGAAGAAGGGAGGGGTGGGGGGAAGATGTTTTAAGATTTGGTTTTATTTCTCATTATCCTACTCTGATTTGCAATAAATTAAATTAATTTCCCCAAGTTAAGTCTGTTTTGCCCATGACAGTAATTGGTGAGTGATCTCTCCCTGTCCTTATCTCAACCCATGAGTTTTTTCATCTTATTTTCTCCCCCTGTCCAGCTGAGGAGGGGGAATGATAGAGCAACTTTGGTGGGCACCTGGCATCCAGCCAGGGTCAACCCACCACAGCTCATAAGTAAGAAACTTCAAAAGAGGCTTCTAAATGTTCATCATTAAGTTCAGTGACATTTTGTAAAGTACTTCATTGAATATCACATGACTTGAAACATTGCTGAAGAAATCGTAGAGGTTTGTCTTCATGTTCTGGATGCTTAGTTTTTAAATGTCTTGCTAATTGAGATGGCTTCATATTATCATTAGCTAATATCTCAAGGCACAATATACACTTAAGGTGAGGCTCGTCATTAACAATAGTGGATGTAAATCCATATTTCAAATAGTAGTTTTGATTTTAATTTTTTTTTTTTGGCAGACTTCTTGTCATATCTGATTAGGTAGTCATTGTTTTTACCTTGTAATGTGCCTGATGAAGAGCTCATACTAGGAGTAGGAGAAGTGTCAGCTCTGCCAATTTCTTGTTGATTGCTTGTAATCGCATTATTGGTATTATCTTCAGTCCACAGCTGCTTTGCAGGAATCTTTTTAAACCAGTTGTCCATTCTGTGAGGGTTAGTTTAGTTAAAACTAGATAATATAATCAATAAATCCACTTAACCAGGCACATGTAAACTGCAATTTGTTGCAATAGGCTGAAAGCATATTGTAGGTGACGTGACCATTTGACATGCGGACCAAGTGAGTGTGCCAGTGTCAATCAGTATGTTAAATATCAGTAAAGCTTAATTTCCATCTCTCTCTCTTTTTTTTTTTTTAAATAAAATGTAAACATAAATAGAATCATAGAATTGTTTAGGTTGGAAAAGACCTTTAAGATTATCGAGTCCAACCATTAACCAAGTCCACCACTAAACCATGTTCCTAAGCACCACATCTACACATCTTTTAAATACCTCCAGGGATGGTGACTCAACTACTTCCCTGGGCAGCCTGTTCCAATGCTTGATAACCCTTTCAGTGAAGAAATTTTTCCTAATATCCAATCTAAACCTCCCCTGGTACAACTTGAGGCCATTTCCTCTTGTCTTGTGGCTTGTTACTTGGGAGACCAACACCCACCTCGCTACAACCTCCTTTCTAGTATTTTCTTCATGTGCCCCCAGGATGCTTGTATCCCACTTTGGAGATCACTGCTTTAGAGTACTCATCTAAAAACACTCTAATTTGGGGTAGTCTATGTTTGAGCCCATAAACCGGAGGGAAAAAATAGAATCTATATAAAGAAATCAGTAAAATCTTCCTACTGGTATCATCCATTTGCAGAATTTTTAATTATTTTTTTTTTATTTCCTAGCTTGATGCATCTTTGCTAGATATGTATGATAATAAATTGTAAAGACTATTTATTTAGTATTTTAAGATCTATTTGGCTTAGTGATTTCTTAAAGTAAACTTTCTTTTCATCTCCCAACCTCCCATGTCACTTATTTACCCTTAATTTAGGAAAAAGAGTACAGATAAGAAAAGTACCACAAAGCATTTCAGATGCTGTGCCTGAGAAGGAAGAGATCAACACCCATGATCCCAGCAAATACAATATGGAAGACTCATACAAATAATACTGTTTCTCATTGACATATAGGGACAGGGTGATTCACTTACTGATACTGAAGACTTACAAGAAACCAGAGTTACTTGCTCGCTTGTAGAGAGATGGTGTTAACCAAAAAGACAAGAATTCCCTTGCAGCTATCCTTCAACAGGTGAGACTGTACAGTTCTTGTTAGCTTTTTTCTCCTGCTATTCTTTTAATCATAATTTCAAGGTATGCTAATGTATTGGGTGCATGTGGCAAAGTTTTGGTAACAGCGATAGTGGGGAGGGGGGAAGTGGTAGTCTCTGTGGAAGGAAGTAAGGAGTTGCCCTGTGCTGGTCACAGGTGGTTTCAGACTGCTCATCAGTGGCCCCACCATAGGCTAAAGTTGGGCCAGTCAGCCAAGTTTGTGGTGCCTCTGAAAACACATCTGTGATGGGTTGACCCTGGCTGGATGCCAGGTGCCCACCAAAGCTGTTCTATCACTCCCCCTCCTCAGCTGGACAGGGGAGAGAAAAATATAACAAAAAGCTTGCGGGCTGAGATAAGGACAGGAGAGATCATTCACCAATTACCATCACGGGCAAAAAAGACTCAGTTTGGGGAAAATTAACTCAATTTATTACCAATCAACCAGAGTAAGGTAATGAGAAATAAAACCAAATCTCAGAACATCTTCCCTCCACCCCTCCCTTCTTCCCGGGCACAACTTCACTCCCGGATTTCTCTACCAAACCCCCCCAGCGGCACAGGGGGACGGGGATGGGGGTTTACGGTCATCACACGTTATTTTTTGCCGCTTCATCCTCCTCAGGGGGAGGGCTCATCACACTCTTCCCCTGCTCCAGCGTGGGGTCCCACCCATGGGAGACAGTCCTCCACGAACTTCTCCAACGTGGGTCCTTCCCACGGGCTGCAGTTCTTCACGAACTGCTCCAGCATGGGTCCTTTCCACAGTGTGCAGTCCTTCAGGCACAGACTGCTCCAGCGTGGGTCCCCCACGGGGTCACAAGTCCTGCCAGAAAACCTGCTCCGTGGGTTCCTCTCTCCACAGATCTGCAAGTCCTGCCAGGAGCCTGCTCCAGCGCGGGGTTCCCACGGGGTCACAGCCTCCTTCGGGAACCCACCTGCTCCGGCGTGGGGTCCTCCACGGGCTGCAGGTGGATATCTGCTCCACTGTGGACCTCCATGGACTGCAGGGGGACAACCTGCCTCACCATGGTCTTCACCCAGGCTGCAGGGGAATCTCTGCTCTGGTGCCTGGAGCATCTCCTCCCCCTCCTTCTTCACTGAACTTAATGTCTGCAGGGTTGTTTCTCTTACATGTTCTCACTCCTCTCTCCAGCGGCTGTTTCCCTCCGTCCCAACTTTTTCCTTCTTAAAAATGTTATCACAGAGGTGTTACCACTATCGCTGATTGGCTCAGCCTTGGCCGGCGGCGGGTCAGTCTTAGAGCCGGCTGGTATAGGCTCTCTCTCGAACACAGGGGAAGCTTCCAGCAGCTTCACACAGAAGCCACCCCTGTAACCCCCCCCCCCGCTACCAAAACCTTGCCACACAAAACCAATACAATATCTAAGAAAGGGCAAAAAGCACTGAGGAAGAGAGAGTGAGGGAAGGAACGGGAAAATCCAAGGAGTAGGAGGTGCTCCATAGCAAAGCAAGCATGCCCCCAAAGGGACTGTGGCCCATAGATGAGCCCATGCCAGAGTATAGGAAATGAGTAAGAAAAGAGCAGCAGCAGAAGAGATTGAGAAACAGGCAGTAGGAAGCTACTATGTACTGACCCCAACCTGACTTTCTGACTTCACTGAAGTTGAACCTGGGAAAGGGGGAAGAAAAGTGTTTTGCCTTAAGTGCTTTAATATTTGTTGTCTTTGTTTTCCCAATACCTCAATCAGTAATTAAATGTTTAGATTGATGTAATTTATTGCTAATTAACATAAACTCACTAAGTCGAGCTAGTTTTGCCTGGGACAGTAACTGGTGAGTGATATTTATTTTTATTTTATTTTATTTTTCCCTGTCTTTATTTTGAACTGTGACTTTTCTTACTCTTGTTCTTTCTATTTTGTCCCCTGCCTTCCTGATTGGGCAGGGGGGTATGGGGGATGAGCAAGCAGCTGTGTGGGAGCTTGTCTGCTAGCTGGTGCCAACCCACCATAGTTACTTGTGGGTTTACATTAGAAAATGGTAAACACTTTATGTGAGATGTGGGAGCTCAGAACACCTGGCATTTGTTTTCAAGAGTGACCGTTAGAATTTGTTGTGCTGCATGTTTGCCAAGCCTTTGAAGAACTAGTTTCACAAGGTCAGGTTGGAGGATGGCCTTGTGTAGGCCTGGGAAGATGTGGCTGAAGACAGTCACAAGTATGCGTATGGAATGTTTTTATCTTTAACTGTTCTGAGGACTGGCAAACATCCCAGCTGGGCCAGATATGTGCTCCTGTGTTAGTAGTATTGGCTGTATGCCGTTAGTTCTTTCTAGACCTTTGTTGAAACATATCTAAGTTTGATCTTTTAGTGAAATAAGGGGAATCTTGCACAGAAAGCTTGAGCCCTTGATTGAGTTGCCACATGAGACTCTTCTCATTTAAGTTTTTCAATCAACTTTGACTTGCAGTTTGAGGCATAAAGTGAGGGGAAGAAAAAAAGATTAAAAGGCTTATTTTTGGCATTTTTGTTTTGCTAGACTGTCAGGCAGTAACTATTTTTAGCTTTGCTCCTAATACCTTGTTTTCCCCCTCTTTCTGTTAATTGGGCTGCTTAATGGGTGACCATAGTTTCTCTTAATTGTTTAAAATAATTCATCGCAGTACTTAATATTTCTTGTGCTGAATTTATAAGGAGAGAAGTTTGGTAATCAAATAACTAGTATTTCATTTGAACATAGTTGGTGGTCCATAAATGATACTTGACTTCTTTTGGTTTCTGTTGGAATTACAAACCTATGAAGCTTATTTCAACCAAACAGAAAATGAAAAAGTGGTGATCAGTTTTTCTTTGCTATCATGTTGTGGTGGGCTGACCCTGGCTGGATGCTAGGTGCCCAGCACAGCCACTCTATCACTCCCCTGCCTCAGCTGGACAGGGGAGAGAAAATATAACAAAAGGCTCATGGGTCGAGAAAAGGACAGGGAGAGATCACTCACCAATTACCATCGGGGCAAACCAGACTCGACTTGGGGAAAATGAATTTAATTTATTACCAGTCAAATCAGAGTAGCATAACGAGAAATAAAACCAAATCTTAAAACACCTTCCCCCCACCTGTACCTTCTTCCCGGGCACAACTCCACTGCCTATTTTCTCTACCTCCTCCCCCCAAGCGGCACAGGGGGATGGGGAATGGGGGTTGCGTCAGTTCATCACATGTTGTCTCTGCCACTCCTTCCTCTTCAGGGGGAGGACTCCTCACACTCTTCCCCTGCTCCAGCATGGGGTCCCTCCCATGGGAGACAGTCTTCCACGAACTTCGACATGAGTCCTTCCCACAGGCTGCAGTTCTTCATGAACTGCTCCAGCATGGATCCCTTCCACAGGGCACACTCCTTCAGGAGCACACTGCTCCAGCATGGGTCCCCCACAGGGTCACAAGTCCTGCCAGCAAACCTGCTCCAGCATGGGCTCCTCTCTCCACGGGTCCACAGGTCCTGCCAGGAGCCTCCTCCAGCACAGACTTCCCACAGGGTCGCAGCCTCCTTCGGGTGCATCCACCTGCTCTGGCATGGAGTCCTCCATGGGCTGCAGGCAGATATTTGCTCCACTGTTAACCTCCATAGGCTGAAGAGGGACAGCCTGCCTTACCATGGTCTTCACCACAGGCTGCAGGGGAATTTCTGTTCTGGTGCCTGGAGCACCTCCTCCCCCTCCTTCTTCACTGACCTTGGTGTCTGCAGAGTTGTTTCTCTCACATGTTCTCACTACAATTTTCTCTTGCCCAGTAACTTTTTCCCCTTCCTAAATATGTTATCACATAGGCACTACCACTGTTGCTGATTGGCTCAGCCTTGGCCAGTAGCGGGTTCGTCTTGGAGCTGGCTGGCATTGGCTGTCAGACATAGGGGAAGCTTCTAGCAGCTTCTCACAGAAGCCACCCCTGTAGCCCCGCCCCCTCGCTACCAAAACCTTGCCATGCAAACCCAATACACATGTGAATTCTTGTTTTTATTTTGCAAGGTTTTTTATTCGTTAGCTTTTCCAGTTATGAGAGACTGAAAGAGTTAATGTCTCAAACATTGTGATGGGGCAAGTTCTGCTTAACGATGAACTCTGCATAACAATGAACCCTGCCTAGCAAGGAACCAGAGGTGAAAAGAAGGAGATCAGCACCCATCAGCAACAGGATGGGGAGGGTGCACAGCTCTGTGTTCTGATAATGCTGTTCTGATATGCTGAGCAGGACAGCTCACCATGCATGACAAAAGATCACATCTGCAGGGAAGGGGAAGTTACTCCCCAAACAACCCCCAAGTCCCAAAGGCTCACAAACCACTCATGACACCTAATTGGCCTAATAAGTTCGAGTGCCCGCCGGAAGGAGGGGCAAGGATGATAAAAGGACACAAACTGAAGCCCCACGTGCACAGGCCCACCCGAACTGGACCTCTCAGTTCACTGAACCCCTTGGCTGAATGAACTAACACTGGACCCAGGACCGGTGAAATCTTTTTCTCTTCCTTTTTCTTTCTTTGTCTTGTTCTCTCTTTCCTTTTCCATAATCCCTGCACCTCATTCCTTTAAGACATAAACCATTGACCAAGTCTGGGACTAGGAGTGGATTCAGCCACCCATAGGTTCCTCTCTGAGGAGGAGTCTAGAAAGCAAGGGGGTCTGCTCTGAACCTCGTGACTCAAGGGGAGGGATCTCCTTATTCCCTGAATTGGTGTATATGGTTACCACGGGTTACAGGGTTTACTGAGGTAGTTCCATGCCAATTCCTGTTGTGAGAGACCACGCCACCTACTGTTACACCTCCCAAGTTCAGTTTGCTTCTGTCACAAATAAAATGTTTACCTGATTGTTTGGCGTCGTTTCACCTTAATTTAGCCCGAGGGAATCCCGAATTCAACACAACTCCCTGGTCTGTCTAGCCTGGGTCGTGACACCAATGAATTAATATTTCTTTGAGTTCCATTTGTATTAGTTTATCATGCTCATCAAAATCACTGGTAAGTTTATAGTGTTATATAGGTGAAACTTTTTTAAACTCTGTATTCAAGAGTATCACTTCTTAATTTTCTACTGAAATTGCTCTGAGAAGGCTTGTTAAGTTGTCATAAGATTCAGTGGGTGCTCCCTTATTTCTTAATGCTACCAGTTCCTATGTACTGTGGTTGATTTTATGCCTGTATTAATACTTAAAGTAGGTGCTTTCATGTTTGTGAGTAAATTAGCATTTTTTTCTGGGGTAAATAGAGACTGTTTTTCTTCAAGGTTTTCTCTGAAACTCTGAACAGGTCTCACGAGGAATTTTAAAACAACACTTTAGGCGTGAGTGGTCTTAAGCTTTTACTAGCTAATTTAAACTTTTTGGGTATACTGTGTATTTCTCAAGGAAAATATAAAAGCATCTAACTTTCAAAGGTACAGCAATGTATGCACATAACCTTCTCAAAGTGATTTGTTGTAATAAACCCCATGTATACAGAAGTGAAGAATGGCTCTAGGCCTAGATAATCTCTCCTTAACTTTTTTAAACTAAAACTTGTTTTCAGAACATAGCTCATTAGGTATATGAGTACAGTTACTTTTTTCCATCAGTAAGCCTTTGATATGGCTTAAAACTAATGACTTGGATAAATCATCTTTATACTAGAAGAAAAAGTTTAGTGCTAGTTAGGCTGTCACTTAAGACTATTCACTAGAAAGCTATAGTTTATTGTGGCTCAGTCACTTGAGAAAGAAAAGCAATTCTGTTTATCAAGACAAATGATGACATATAAAGCTGCTCTTGCTGATACTATAGCTGTTAATATGATGATGGAAAGTATGCATTGTTCCGAGAATATTTTGTGCTCTGGAGTTATTTATGATAGAACAGTATCCTTTTTATGCCATGTACCTGTATAAAACAAAAGAACGGTAGGTATCCCCCTGAAACTAAACAAATCTGAATTTGTACCTGGAGATGTGTATTCTTCAGCTCTGAAAAATCAGGCCTCTCAACATATTTCATGCAGTGAAAATTGAAAATTTTGGCATAGTTTGCCTTGATTCTTAATGTTGTATTAAAGACAAGAAAACAGATATGTGGTTCACAGAAAGCTTTTTCATAGAATACTTCTCATATGTACTTACACTAATTTTGGGGGGGTTTACATCCAAAATTGACTGTGTTTTTGAGAATCAGTGTTTGTTACATTAGAATTACTTTGATCTTCACATCTGAAGTGGTACAAGAACTGGTGCTTGCTTGTGTGTTCAGCTTATATTTAGGTCTCCGGTATCAATCTTACTACTGTAGTTTGTATTTAGGTATAATAAATGTATTTATTTTAAAATGTCTTCCTGTAGGTAGCTAACTTGAATCCTAAGGATAACTCTTACACTCTGAAGGATTATGTATTTAAAGAAAATCATTCACTGAGGTGATCAGCTCAGGTGCAGGCATGTTCTGCAGCAGAGCAGGGGATTGCAGCGTGCAAGGAGGGGGGTTCCTGAGCCAGGAAAATCCCAGGAGAGCATGGAGACCCGCCAGAAGCCTGCAGCTCTCACAAGGGAGAGCAGCTGATGAGGCGTGGGTGGGGCCAGGAGTAATGGTGGCCACCCCCCACTCCCACAAAAGGCAGCCCTAGGGAGAGCTAGCAACTAGAGTGTGGTACAGGAGGGTGTCTTTTTAAAGGAGAGATGGTCCACTGGCCGAATGGAGAGGCTTGAAGTCCACATAACCCAGCAACCGGGCACTATTCACTGTTGTGACCATCTGCACAGGCTAAGGGCACTCATCCTACCTGACCCTCAAGGCAGAATGGTGGGCACTCGCCTGAGAGCAAAGGCTGCAGCTCCAGCTGGGGGGTCTGCACCATCTATCCCAGTGGTGGCTGATGCCTCCACCCAGATGGAGCTGCTGAAGGGAGAGGCTGCAGTGCAGACCTCAGACTGCAGGAAGTGCCTAGACCTTTCTCCTGGGGCAGGGACAGGAAGCAGACCTGCCTGCAAAAGGTATGCCCAGGTGGAGGACCTCCTGCAGCAGGTGGCTGAGCTGCAGGAGGCGGTAAGAAGGCTGTGTAGCATCAGGGAGTCTGAGAAAGAGTTAGATAGCTGGTTCCAAGTGCAGTCTGCAGTGGACCCATAGCCCACAGCCAAACAGCCAAAAACTCCCCCACTGGCACACACGGAAGGGGGGGGCCAACAGTGCAGAAGAATGGAAGCTTGCAACAGCAAGGACCAGCAGGAGAAAGAGACTTCCCCCGAAGCCTGAGGGGCCCTTGCAGAACCGCTTCACAGCTCTGCAGACTGAAGAGGAAAGACCCATCACATCAGGAGAGATGCTGGAGCCGAGTAAGGCAGCCCAATCTGCTCCTCGTATACCAACCAGTGCAACTAAGAAAAGGCGATGGGTGATAGTAGTAGGAAACTCTCTTGTGAGAGGTACGGAGGCACCCATTTGCTGACCTGATGCACTCTCTAGAGAGGTGTGCTGCTTACCAGGGGCTCGTATCAGGGATGTCACCGAGAGACTACCAAGCCTCGTACAGTCCACTGACTGTTATCTGCTGCTGTTGTTTCATGAGTTGTGGGGGGAATTTAAAAATGAGAGAGGTTCGGATCGCTATAAGAATCACCTCCAATTGTATTAGCAATAGAAAAATGATTTAATAGAAATTTGTATAAAAGTGTGACTTCACAGAATTCATTGGCAAGGTTCACTCTATTACTTAGTACATCGATAAAATGCACACAGGAAAATTAAATTAGAATCAAACTAAACTTATGTATATAGGGACCGAAAACATAATAGGGTAAAAGGGAATATGGGAAAGGGTAAGGGAGACCCTCCCATTGAGTCATGCGGTTCAGAGAAGACCCTCTTGCTTTCTAAACTCCTGTTGGAGTCTAGGTGCAGCTGGATCGACTCCTAGTCCCAGACTTGGTTAACAGTTTATATCTAAAGGGATTATGAGTGTAATAGCAGCCTGAAATTCATTCACAGTTGAATAAAAATCACGACAGTAATTTAAGTAAAAAATTGAAAGTATGAACTTATACATCTCATAATATACTTGCAATAACATACTTAATAGCTTATAATATACTTGCTATAACTTACTTACTATAGACTATTCAGGTTAGTACACATGCATACATAAAGACACTAAGAGAAATAGATATAAGAGAGTAAAAGAGAGAGAGAAAGAGGTATACCTGTTAAAAATTCCCCTTGAGGTCAGTGAAAATATTCACATCGAATGCTTCGGCATTTGTCTCAATGGGCAAACGGTTGAGCCTTGAGGAGCGAATAGAATCAGCCCAGGTCATGTCATCTTTTGGCAACAGACCTCCGATTTTTGCAAGCAGGAAAGTTTGCGAGCTCTGAGAGGAGTCCCACTCAGAGGGAGATGTGGGTCACAGCCTGCTGTGGTCCAGGAGAGCTCAAAAGGTCTCACTTAGTACTGCTGTTTATAGGTTTGGGAGATGATTGACTTTCATCATTAACAAATTTCTAGAATCCCAGCTGTGCTGGAAAATTCTGAGACTGTTAGAGAATAACTCAAAACATAGATACGGGATGCTCTAAGATTGTCAGGGGAGGATTTGTCCTGGTTTCAGCTGGGATAGAGTTAATTGTCTTCCTAGTAGCTGGTACAGTGCTATGTTTTTGAGTTTGCTATGAGAAGAATGTTGATAACACTGATGTTTTCAGTTGTTGCTAAGTAATGTTTAGTCTAAAGTCAAGGATTTTTCAGCTTCTCATGCCCAGCCAGCAAGAAGGCTGGAGGGGCACAAGAAGTTGGGAGGGGACACAGCCAGGGCAGCTGACCCAAACTGGCCAATGGGATATTGCATACCATGTGACGTCACGTCTAGTATATAAACTGGGGGGAGTGGAAGTGGGGGTAATCGTCGCTTGGGGACTAACTGGGCGTGAATCGGCGGGTGGTGAGCAATTGCATTGTGCATCACTTGTATATTCCAATTCTTCTATTATTTTTATTTATTATTATTATTGTAATTTTAGTATTGTTATCATTAGTAGTTTCTTCTTTTCTGTTCTATTAAACCATTCTTATCTCAACCCATGAGTTTTACTTTTTTTTTCCCAATTCTCTCCCCCATCCCACTGGGTGGGGGGGAGGTGAGTGAGCGACTGCATGGTGCTTAGTTGCTGGCTGGGGTTAAACCACGACAGTCCTTTTTGGTGCTCAACGTGGGGCTCAAAGGGTTGAGATAACAACAAACCTGACCAGAGCTTGTTAAAACAAATTTGTTACAAGCATTCATTATATTGGTCTAATAGTCGCTGGTTACTATGTTGATTTATGTGTTCTTTAGAGTCGTGGTGCTCGTTCTTAGAGTTCTGTTATGTATCACCTCACTTGCTGTATGTAGTTCCTGTGCTGCTGCTTATCATCCAGGGGAGGTGGATTAAGGTTTTCACTTTGATGTGTTGTGTAACACTGGCTTATGGTATGATAAAATTATCAGTCGTAGGACTAATCCAGTATTTGCGCTCAGCATTGTTGTCACCTCTATACTTTGGGAGCCATCTGTGGGAAACTATTAATAGTTGCACCATTTACCTTTCCTCCTCGGAGAGCCAATCTATGGGTGAGGCACCTTTATTCCCCTTTTCCTTCTCCTCCAGTCTAGTTACAATGGCGTTTGAGAATTTTGGAAAATTTGATTACCCTTGGGATGTTGAAACCAGCACAGTCCTATTGCTAGGAACTAGCATGTTCCTGAATGTGGTTCAGGCCTTGTTTAGGGCTGAACAACTATTTAAGAAGACCACCCAGAGATCTGCCCCAAGGCTGGATAATTATGAGTGGCAGGGTGTGTGGGGTAGTATGGGCAAGTACCTAGGACAGTGGGCACCTCCAGTGTTTTGGAAATTCACCCCTGAACAAGTGCAGAATCCAGAAAAACTAGTTAAATATTTGGAAAAAGTATGCTGTCACCCTGGCAACTCCAGAGACATACAAATCACTGCAATGTGCTGGGGCCTGGCCCATGCCTGTCGAGCCCTGTTCGACACCACTCAGTACCCTCAAGGGGAAGAGAAGGTCTCTGGATCTAACAACAAGACGACAGTCACTGCAGCCCCTCCAACCCCAGCGACAGGCACTGCGGCTACCCTAACCCCAGCGGCAGGCACTGCAGCTACCCTAACCCTGGCAATCGGTACTGCAGCTGAACCAGTGAACCAACCTGTACCAGTATCAGTTGCCCCCATACAGAAGATGACATATACAAAAAAACCTGTTCGCTTAGCAAAGGATGAAGATGAACCAGGGTCATCACGAGAACAGGAGGAAAAGGCAGAACCAGAGGTAATCACCCAATCCCTATCCTTGAGTGAGCTGTGGGATATGCAAAAAGATTTCAGCCATCCTCCAGGTGAGCACATTATGACCTGGCTGCTCTGATGCTGGGACAATGGGGCTAGTAGCCTGGAATTAGAAGGTAGGGAAGTCAAGGTGCTGGGATCACTTGCCAGAGAAGGTGGCATTGACAAGTGTCCTGGGTTCAGCTGGGATAGAGTTAATTTTTTTTTTACAGGAACCTGGGAGGTGGGGGGCATAGCCGGGGCAGCTGACCTGAACTGGCCAAGGAGCTATTCCATACCATGTGACATCATGCTCAGTATATAAAGGGGGAGCGGGCCGGGGGGTGGGCTCTTCTTTTCGGTGGGGGAAGTGGCAGAGCGTCGGGTCCTGGGTGGTGAGCAGTTGCACTGTGCATCACTCTTTTTGTATACTTTTTCATTAGTACCGTTGTTGTTGTTGCAATTTCTTTGTGTTGTTCCAGTAAACTGCCTTTATCTCAACCCTCGAGGTTCCAGGTTTGTTTTTTTTCCTCTCCTCCGTCTTCCCCCTATACCACCGGAGGGGGGCGGGAGGAGTGAGCGAGCGGCCGCGTGGTCCTTTGTTACCGGCTGGGCTGAAACCACGACAGTCCTTTTTGGCGCCCAACATGGGGCACGAAGGGTTGAGATAACGACAGAGCTGGCCAGAGTGTGTTGAAACAAATTTGTCATACGCATTTCTTATACTAGATAAATAGATGTTAGTCACAATGTTGGTTCAGCTGTTTACATGGTGGCGTTTTGTAAGTTCTTATATGCTTTATGTATTGCCTGTAGTTGCGTATCTCATCTCTGGGAGAGTGATTGGGATTATCGTTTTGCTGTACTGGGCAATGTCGACTTGTGAAATGATTACATCACTGGTCATGAGGTTAAGCTGGTATCTGTATGAGGCAGTGATATCATTCCCACACTTTGGGCACCTTCTGTCGGATTTTATTGGTAATTACACCCAACCCATGGGGAAGTCAGGGGGGGATACTTCCCCCCATCCGTTCCCCTCCTTTTTCTCTTTCCAACTAATTACAACAGTTTTCGAGAATTTTGAATATCCTTGGGATGCGCAAGCCTGTGTGCTGTTAGTGCTATGCCTCCTGACTATGTTTCAGGTCTTGTCTAGGGCTACAAAGAGGCTCTTTAAGAGTACCACCCAGAGATCTGTCCCAAAGCTGGATATTTATGGGTGGCACGGCGTGTGGGAGGATGTGGGCAGGTATCTAGAGAACTTCTCACCTCCAGTGACTTGGAAGTTCACTCCCGAACAACTGCAGAACCCTCATGAAGTGATAGAATTTTTGAAAGGAAAATGCTGTGGCTATCCCAGAGACACACAACTCACTACACTGTGCTGGGCCCTGGCCGGTATCTACCAAACCCTGCTTGATACTATGCAGCACCCCCAGGGGGAAAAGGGGGAAAAGATGGAAAACAAGACAACATGCACCGTGGCTACCCCAACCCCGACAACATGCACCGTGGCTGCCCCTACCACGACAACAGGTACCATGGCTAACCCTACCCCGGTGACAGATACTGCCACTAAACCAGAGAACCAACCTGTGCCAGTATCAGTCGCCCCTGTACAGAAAAAGAAACACACAAAGAAATCAGTTCACTTAGTGAGAGATGAAGATGAACCAGGGTCATCGCGAGAACAGGAGGAAGAGGCAGAACCTGAAATAATTACCCGATCTCTATCCCTGAGTGAGTTGCGTGACATGCGAAAAGATTTTAGCCGCCACCCAGGTGAGCACATTGTTACCTGGCTGCTCCGATGCTGGGATAATGGGGCTAGTAGTGTGGAATTAGAGGGTAAGGAAGCCAAGCAGTTGGGATCTCTGTCTAGAGAAGGGGGTATCGACAAGGCGATTGGGAGAAAAACACAAATCCTCAGCCTCTGGAGGCGACTTCTGTTAGGTGTAAAGGAAAGATACCCTTTCAGGGATGAAGTTACATGTCAGCAAGGCAAGTGGACCACCATGGAGAGAGGTATCCAGTACCTGAGGGAATTAGCCGTGCTGGAGGTGATTTATAATGATCCAGAAAATGCGCAGTCACCCACAGATCCAGATGAAGTCCAATGCACACAACCGATGTGGCGGAAGTTTCTACGAAGTGCACCACCAACCTATGCCAACTCATTGGCAGTAATGTCCTGGAAAGAAGGCTATGGACAAACGGTGGATGAATTGGCTGTCCAACTCCGGCAATATGAAGGAAGTCTCTCTTCCTCCCTACGGGCCTGTGTCTCAGCTGTAGAGGAATTGTCCCGAGAGTTCCAGCA
This sequence comes from Haliaeetus albicilla, assembly GCF_947461875.1. Classification (NCBI taxonomy): domain Eukaryota; kingdom Metazoa; phylum Chordata; class Aves; order Accipitriformes; family Accipitridae; genus Haliaeetus; species Haliaeetus albicilla. The sequence continues at coordinate 9,849,355 of NC_091515.1, read as the reverse complement.
ATTCAAAGTAGATATGTCCTCCTCCTCACCTGTACAGGCCCGCATTGCAGTTATTGGGAGTAAGCGTTCCTCTGCCCAAGAGAGAGGAGAGAGAAAGTACACACGACGGGCTAACCTGTGGTTTTACCTGCATGACCATGGAGAGGACATGAGGAAGTGGGATGGAAAACCTACCTCAGTCTTGGATTCACGGGTACGGGAGTTGCGAGAAAAAGCAACCAGAAAAGAAGATTCTTCTTGGAAAACTGCTGCTCCAGTTTCCCGTGAGCAGTCCCCCGGGCGCAGTAGATGGGCCGATCTCATTTCTGATCCTCTTGAAGGGACTTCTGATTCACATGTGCAAAAAGTGGGTAACAGATATTCTAACCAGGATTAGAGGGGCCCTGCCTCCAGCCAGGTAGAGGAGAGGGACAACCGAGTCTACTGGACAGTGTGGATTCGATGGCCTGGCACGTCAGACCCACAGGAATATAAGGCTCTAGTAGACACTGGTGCACAATGTACCCTAATGCCATCAAGTTCTAAAGGGGCAGAACCCATCTGTATCTCTGGTGTGACAGGGGGATCCCAAGAGCTAACCGTATTGGAAGCCGAAATGAGTCTAACCGGGAATGAGTGGCATAAACACCCCATTGTGACTGGCCCAGAGGCCCCGTGCATCCTTGGTATAGATTATCTCAGGAGGGGGTATTTCAAGGACCCAAAAGGGTACCGTTGGGCCTTTGGTATAGCTGCATTGGAGACGGAGGAGATTGAACAGCTGTCTACCCTGCCTGGTCTCTCCCAAGACCCTTCGGTTGTGGGGTTGCTGAAGGTTGAAGAACAACAGGTGCCAATTGCTACCACGACGGTGCACCGGCGGCAATATCGCACCAACCGAGACTCCCTGATCCCCATCCATAAGCTGATTTGCCAATTGGAGAGCCAAGGAGTGATCAGCAAGACTCACTCACCCTTTAATAGTCCCATATGGCCCATGCGGAAATCTAATGGGGATTGGAGACTAACAGTAGATTATCGTGGGCTGAATGAAGTCACGCCACCGCTGAGCGCTGCTGTGCCAGATATGTTAGAGCTTCAATATGAACTGGAATCAAAGACAGCTAAGTGGTATGCCACTATTGACATTGCTAATGCATTTTTCTCCATTCCTTTGGCAGCGGAGTGCAGGCCACAGTTTGCTTTCACTTGGAGGGGTGTCCAGTACACCTGGAATCGACTGCCCCAGGGGTGGAAACACAGCCCCACTATTTGCCATGGACTGATCCAGACTGCACTAGAAAAAGGTGAAGCTCCAGAGCACCTGCAATATATTGATGACATCATCATATGGGGCAGCACGGCAGAAGAAGTTTTTGAGAAAGGGAAGAAAATAATCCAAATCCTTTTGAAGGCTGGCTTTGCCATAAAAGAAAGTAAGGTCAAGGGACCTGCGCAGGAGATCCAGTTCTTAGGAGTAAAATGGCAAGACGGGCGTCGTCAGATCCCTGCGGACGTGATCAACAAAATAGCAGCTATGTCCTCACCGACTAATAAAAAGGAAACACAGGCTTTCTTAGGTGTTGTGGGCTTTTGGAGAATGCATATTCCAAATTACAGTCAAATTGTAAGTCCTCTCTACCAAGTTACCCGGAAGAAGAATGATTTTAAATGGGGGCCTGAGCAACGACAAGCTTTTGAACAAATTAAGCGGGAGATTGTTCATGCAGTAGCTCTTGGGCCAGTCCGGACAGGACCAGATGTTAAAAATGTGCTCTACACTGCAGCTGGGGAGAATGGCCCTACCTGGAGCCTTTGGCAGAAAGCACCTGGAGAGACCCGAGGCCGACCCCTGGGGTTTTGGAGTCGGGGATATCGAGGATCCGAGGCTCGCTATACTCCAACTGAAAAAGAGATATTGGCAGCATATGAAGGAGTTCGAGCCGCTTCAGAAGTGGTTGGTACTGAAACACAGCTCTTCTTAGCACCCCGACTGCCAGTGCTGGGCTGGATGTTCAAAGGGAAAGTTTCCTCTACACATCACGCGACTGATGCCACGTGGAGTAAGTGGATTGCACTGATCACACAACGGGCTCGCATAGGAAACCCCAGTCGCCCAGGAATTTTAGAAGTGATCACGGACTGGCCAGAAGACAAAGACTTTGGAATGTTGCCAGAGGAGGAGGTGACACGGGCTGAAGAGGCCCCGCTGTATAATAAACTGCCAGAAAATGAGAGGCAATATGCCCTGTTCACTGATGGGTCCTGTCGCATCGTGGGAAAGCATCGGAGGTGGAAGGCTGCTGTATGGAGTCCTACACGACTAGTTGCAGAAACTGCTGAAGGAGAAGGTGAATCGAGTCAGTTTGCAGAGGTGAAAGCCATCCAGCTAGCATTAGATATTGCTGAAAGAGAAAAGTGGCCAGTGCTCTATCTCTATACTGACTCATGGATGGTGGCAAATGCCCTGTGGGGGTGGCTACAGCAATGGAAGAAGGGCAACTGGCAGCACAGAGGTAAACCCATTTGGGCTGCCGCACTGTGGCAAGATATCGCTGTTCGGATAGAGAAGCTAGTGGTAAAAGTACGTCACGTAGATGCTCATGTACCCAAGAGTCGGGCCACTGAAGAACATCAAAACAACCAGCAGGCAGATCAGGCTGCCAAGATTGAAGTGTCTCAGGTGGACCTGGACTGGCAACGTAGGGGTGAGCTATTTATGGCTCAGTGGGCCCATGATACCTCAGGCCATCAGGGGAGAGATGCAACATATAGATGGGCTCGAGATCGAGGGGTGGACTTGACCATGGACACTATCGCACAGGTCATCCACGAATGTGAAACATGTGCCGCAATTAAGCAAGCCAAGCGGCAAAAACCCCTGTCGCATGGAGGGCGATGGCTGAAATATAAACAGTGGGAGGCCTGGCAGATTGACTATATCACACTCCCACGAACACGCCAAGGCAAGTGCCATGTGCTTACAATGGTGGAAGCAACCACTGGATGGCTGGAAACATACCCTGTGTCCCATGCCACTGCCCAGAACACTATCCTGGGCCTTGAAGAGAAAATTTTATGGCAACACGGCACCCCAGAAAGAATCGAGTCGGACAACGGGACTCACTTCCGAAACAACCTCGTAGACACCTGGGCCAAAGAACACGGCATTGAGTGGGTATATCACATCCCTTATCACGCACCGGCCTCCGGAAAAATCGAACGATACAACGGACTGCTGAAAACTACATTGAGAGCGATGGGGGGTGGGACTTTCAAACATTGGGATACACATTTAACAAAAGCCACCTGGTTAGTTAATACTAGAGGATCTGCCAATCGGGCTGGCCCCACCCAACCAAGACTTCCACATACTGTAGAAGGCGATAAAGTCCCTGTAGTGCGCATGAGGAGTATGTTAGGGAAGACAGTCTGGGTTAGTCCTCCCTCAAGCAGAGGCAAACCCATTCAAGGGGTTGTTTTTGCTCAGGGACCTGGGTACACCTGGTGGGTGATGCAGAAGGATGGGGAAGTTCGATGTGTACCTCAGGGAGATTTGATTTTGGGAGAGAATAGCCAATGAATTGGGCTGTATGATACCTAACTGCTAAATACCCTGCCAATGCATGTCATTGTATCTATAGTGTCTATATGCCATATCAAGGGTATTACTGTAAGAATTACCCAAATGACTGCGGGATGGACTTTGAAACTAAGCCAAGTACAACAGCGACAGAACTTGAACTGACACCCAGCAATTTCCTCAAGATAACATCTTCGACCTGCAGACTAAGGGCGTGAGTTGCACCAAATGTACTAGCCACAAGTTCCAGAGGCAGCATACAACAACCCAACATCTCACACCATCTCTCTTATCCTGAAGAACTGTTACAACAGATGGAGCCCCAAAGTCATGGACTAAATAAAATCAATGGACACATTAGAGGGATAGCCCATACACTAAAGGAATACCATTTGCGTGTGTGTGTGTGTGTGCGGGGGGACGACGGGGACGGACGCAAGTCCATATACTTATATATATAAGACAAGGAAGTGGTAGTGGTCGATTGGAAAATGTAAGATCTGGGCATGATGTAGATGGTATAGAATAAGGGGTGGATAATGTCCTGGGTTCAGCTGGGATAGAGTTAATTTTTTTACAGGAACCTGGGAGGTGGGGGGCATAGCCGGGGCAGCTGACCTGAACTGGCCAAGGAGCTATTCCATACCATGTGACATCATGCTCAGTATATAAAGGGGGAGCGGGCCGGGGGGTGGGCTCTTCTTTTCGGTGGGGGAAGTGGCAGAGTGTCGGGTCCCGGGTGGTGAGCAGTTGCACTGTGCATCACTCTTTTTGTATACTTTTTCATTAGTACCGTTGTTGTTGTTGCAATTTCTTTGTGTTGTTCCAGTAAACTGCCTTTATCTCAACCCTCGAGGTTCCAGGTTTGTTTTTTTTCCTCTCCTCCGTCTTCCCCCTATACCACCGGAGGGGGGCGGGAGGAGTGAGCGAGCGGCCGCGTGGTCCTTTGTTACCGGCTGGGCTGAAACCACGACAACAAGGCAATTGGAAAAGGGACACAAGCTCTCAGCCTCTGGAGGCGACTCCTGTCAAGTGTGAAGGAAAGGTACCCCTTTAAGGAAGATGTTATATGTCAATCAAGCAAGTGGACCACCATGGAGAGAGGTATCCAATATCTGAGGGAATTAGCCATGCTAGAGACAATTTATTATGACCCTGTGTTATGGAGGCACGCACAATCAAATTCAACAGGTGTTAAAAGTCAGATTTATTCTTCAGTAAAAAGTTCATTAGAACTCTGATAACTTTAGTGAACCGCAGGCTCAATGATGTAAAGCGAATTAGTACTACACAGCCGACTTGAGAATTCTTAAAGTTTTAAAATGATGACTCAAAATGCGCATATCACTCACCTAAAAGATGAGGGCTCTCTCCCTTGAGGGGTTATCTCGGGTGGCGTCCCGACCTAAGGGGAAGTTCCCAACTGCAGACCCGCTGCTCCGAGGAGGACTGATTCCAACATGTCCTATGGCAGGACCCCATTTATACCCTTGTCGAATCTGATCTGTGGTCATTTTAATCCCTATTGGCCAAGAAGGTCACCTCAGTGTACCTGGCACGTCTCGATTGGCCAGTTCAACTTTCAACCTGCGGCCTCCAGGGTTTAGGTATTTTTCTCTTATCCCTGCCTGGAGAAGTTTTGTTTCTGGCTGGGGGGGGTGGGGTGTACTGCCACACCCACTATTGCTCACAATGCTTTAGCCAAGCTCCTTGATGCTGTGGAAGTACCATCAGGTGTCCGCATATATCAATATATAGATGATATCCTAGTTGGTGGGGATAACAAGAAAGAGGTAGGGCAAGTGGCTGAGGCCATCTGGAATCTGTTAGTCAAGAATGGGCTAGACATTCCATCTTCTAAATGCCAAGGTCCAGGACAAGAAGTCAAATTCCTGGAGGCATGGTGGATAGCTGGAGCAGTTGCGGTACCTGATGACACTCTATCAGCTATTGAAAAGGGACAGACTCCAGGCAATAAAATGGAATTACAACAGCTGTTAGGTACTTTGGGCTACTGGAGAAACCATATACCAGGGTTTTCAGTGATTGCCCACCCTCTCTATGACTTCCTCCAAAAGAACAGGAAATGGGATTGGACTTTGCAACATACAGAAGCCCTTAACACCCTGAAAGATGAGCTTAAGGCTTATCAGAGACTAGGCCCGTTGCACCCACGAGATCCATTAAGGGTGGAATGGGGATTTGCCACACATGAATTGTACTGTGGCGTGTTTCAAAAGGGACCACAAGGACCAGGTAGGCCTTTATTATTCTCTTCCACTGCATTTAAGGAGACTGAGCAACAATATTCAGATTGGGAAAAGGGGGTCCTTTCCCTCACTAGAGCGGTTAAGGAGGTTGAAAAGCTGCGTACATCACAAGATGTTATAGTACAGGGCCCTTTCCCTCTCTTAAATTCAATCCTCAATGGGTCACCTCCTCCGGAGGGAGTAGCCCAAAAGGCCACAGTTAGGAAATGGTATGCATACCTAGAAGGGATAAGCCAATTGCTCCCACTAAAGGAGGGTCCGGTTAAGGTTTTCAAACTACAGTAACCCGTGAACCCCGATCCAACCTACAGTAACCTGTGAACCCCTATCCAACCTTGTTGGTTCGACCTAATAAATCTTCTCCGATTGAGGAGGCACCCGAATTTGTGGCAGGCTCAGATGTGCAGGGAGTGTGGTTCACGGATGCATCTGCCCATCGAGTGAGATCAAAATGGCAATATAAAGCAGTGGCATTAGAAATTGGTACTGGGAAGACAGTCGAGGAAGAGGGTGAAGGTAGTGCACAAGTAGGAGAACTACAGGCTTTATTACTGGCCGTAGAGAATGGTGCTACTGACGTGCGGAAAACAGACTCCACAATCAGTGAGATTGTAAAGTAGGTATGTTCATTCAGCGCTGGGCAGCACGGGGGGTAGTCCCACCAAAGTCGTGCGCGCCCGACTCGGCAGTTCGCCTCAAGTTTATACAGTCAGGTATTACATATTCACAATACGCCTATACATATGCATGACCTATCCTCGCTTCATATTAAAATTAGCTCCGAGAGGTCATTTCCATAGTCCCCTCCCAACTGTGCCTGCGCAGGGCCTCTTTATGGTGGTCATCTGGTGGTCGCAGAGATGAAGATAGATGACTCCGTCACGGCTAGTAACCTCTTTCCTTGCGCAGGCTCAGTGATTTCTTGGTATTCACCCAAGCCGCAAGACCAGTCTTAGCTGGCTCTTGGGGCCTGCTCCTGCTTCTTATCAAGGACTGTCTTTACCTCATTGGCTGGTTCTTGGGACCAGCTCTTCTTATCAAGGACTGTCTCTACCTCAGCTAATTTCAACAATGTAAGCACTAAACATCATCTTTCACCCCCCCTTTATTATGTCTACTGAGATTCTTTTGACTCCCCTTGTCTCAGTCCCCCCTTTTCTAGAAAATAGTAAATTCTTTTACTATATTTAATCCTAGTACTTCTAATACATTATTTCCCTATCTAGCATCCTCTCAAAGTATTTGTTGGTCTCGAGTTTTCGTCGTAACTGATTCTTTTTCCATTCACTGTAAGAGTCTCCTGTACTCTTACAGCACAAAAGGCCACATCGAACCACTATGCAAAGGACCACAGACAAGCGAATGATGATTATTATAGTGACAAACAAATGCTTTAACCATGTCAAATTTGGCAACCAGGAGGTTAGTTTTTCTAATATGCCTGTCAAGCCCCAAGAAGTGTCATCTTGGGAAAATTCATGTAGTATTTTAGTCCTTTCCCATATCTCCTCAAGATCTGTTTCAATTCGTTGGTTTTGATTGATATAGGTACAGCAAGTTTGGTTTATAACTACACATAAGCCCCCTTCTTTTGCTAAAAGCATGTCCAATCCCATTCTATTTTGGAGTACTACTTTACTTAGGGATTGTATTTCCAGTTGCAGCCCTCGAATTGCATCAATTGTAGCACTTTCTATAACCTCTAATGTAGCAGATATATTCACGATAGCTTTCTCCAACTCGCTTACCCCTAAAGAGGGGATTAACCATCGGACAAAACTATGGTACCCAGTACCTCGAATAACTAGTGGGTTTTCAGCCCATTTTACATGGAGCCAAGGTGTTCTCAAAAACCCTCGGGGAGGCGAAGCTCCCTCGAATATACTGGTCTGAGGTGCAAGGTACCCTCGAACACAGTGTCCCTTCCAGTTCTGGGGTAAACTCTTTCTGGCCCTGCCATCCCCACAGAGCCACCAGTATCCGGGCCCTGTGTTGCATCTTGGACCGAGATGCGTCTCCCTTCTGTCTTGTTCTTGCCCCTTCTTTCCTGGCCCCCCCTTTGGTTTCCGGATATAATAGAAACTGATACTTAAGTTTAGTCCAAGGCATTCTAATTTTCCTTTATCAAAAGTTCCCAGATTTTCCACAAGGCTACAATTATCCATGTCTCCCCAAATATTATCAGTAATATTTAAGCAACGGCCAGTAATTAAGATCTCTTTAGGGTTGGGCACTTCCAGATCACAGTTGGGTCCCCGCTGGGTATTTCCCTTTCCATGAGAGCATGATCCATTCCTGTCTGGCCCGTCTTTAATAAGAGATGTCCAATTTGTGGTTGGGATTCCTAAAAAGGGGATTTCCATGTTCCCCCAAGGAAGGGGATTACATACCCAACAATCTGATAAATTTAGTACTTTCGAGATACTCTCTGTCATATCTAAATAAGTATTTCGATCCCAAGCCTGCCCCTTGGACAAGGTCCAACTCAGGAACATAACAATCAATGTCTCACAAATTTGAGCTTCAAAGGTCCTTTTTCTTGTGAAGTCCATTGTCCTTTGGGTGCCTTCTTCACCCTAGTGTGATGGATCCAGGCATTCTGTTCCTTGATCTTAATCATGGTGAAGGAGGTAAGTAATACTTGAAATGGTCCTTCCCACTGCGGCTCCAGAGTTTTTTCTGTAAGAGACTTTATATACACATAATCTCCTGGTTGTATATTATGCACAGGCCCATCCAAACCTCTCCCTCGAGTCCCTACCACATGCTTCCTGATTTTATTAAGTTGCTTACCTAATGCTACCATGTAAGAAGTCATAATTTCATCCCCCGCTTGTACAGACACCCCTCTCTCTATCCCATAGGGTTGTCCATACAGAATTTCAAAGGGGCTCAGTCCTTCTTTTGCCCTTGGTCTTGTTCATATACGCAGAAGGGCTAAAGGGAGAGACTGAGGCCATGTCAGATTTGCTTCTTGTCCTAATTTCACAATTTGCTGTTTGATTAAGTGGTTCACTTTTTCCACTTGACCACTTGACTGGGGGTGATATGGAGTATGAAGCTGCCAATCTATACCCAAGTGGCGGCTAATTTGTTGTACTATTCTTGAGACAAAATGTGGTCCTCTGTCAGAGGATATGGTTGCTGGAACCCCAAAACGTGGTATTATTTCTTGCACTAATATTTTAGTTACCTCCCGAGCTTTAGCCATTCTTGTTGGGAATGCTTCTGGCCAACCTGAAAAGGTATCAGTTAATACCAATAAATATCGATACCCCCCTTTTCTTGGAAGTTCTGTAAAATCAATTTGCCATTGTTGTCCAGGCCCATTGCCTTTTCCAATCTGGCCCATTTCCGGCTTGGGGGTATTCTTAGGATTAGTCTGGAGGCAAAGATCACACTGTTGTGTCACCTGTCTCACCGTGGTGTATAAATTTCTAGCCACAATTTCTCTTATCAAATGATTATACAGAGCTTCTGTTCCCCAATGTCTTTTCCTATGTTCCTCCCGTATCAAATGCCATAATAAGCAAGAGGGAACGATTAGCTTTCCCTCTGGGGTATGAGCCCACCCCTCTTCATTATATGACCCTTCTAAATCTGTAATAAGCTTTTGATCTTCCTTAGTGTATTCTGGCTTACCTTCTAGGGAAATCTGCCTATCAGGAATTAAGGCCCCTTCTGTTTTTACCTTTGTTTTGGCCACTTGTTTTGCCTCTCTGTCCGCCAGCTCATTCCCTTTTTCCAAATCTGAGCTCACTTTCTGGTGTGCCTTAATATGCATAATTGCTACTTTCTTAGGGAGCTGGACAGCTTCCAGTAACTTCAGAATTTCTTCTGCGTGTTTGATATTTTTCCCCTGGGAACTCAATAGTCCTCTCTCCTTCCAAATTGCTCCATGTGCGTGTACAAATCCAAAGGCATATTTTGAGTCTGTATAAATGTTCACAACTTTGCCCTGGGCCAATTCCAGGGCGTGGGTTAGAGCAATTATTTCTGCCTTCTGTGTGGAGGTGTTCATGGGCAAAGCCCCTGATTCTATTATCTCTTGGCTGGTGGTGACGGCGTATCCCGCATGTTGGTTACCATTTAGGATGTAACTGCTTCCGTCTGTGAACCAAGTTTCCCCGTTTTCCATGGGGCTGTCTTTCAGGTCTGGGCGGCTTGCGTATGTTGCTTCGATGGTTTCCAAGCAGTCATGATGTACCGGTTCTCCTGTGTTCCCACTGAGAAAAGAAGCTGGGTTGACAATGTTAGTGACTACAATCTCCACGTCATCCTGCTCTACCAATATAGCTTGATATCTCAGGAATCTTTGTGGAGAGAGCCAGTGTCCACCTTTTGCTTCCAGTACTGTTGATACTGTGTGAGACACCAGAACAGTCATTTTCTGGCCCAGAGTAAAATTTCAGGCTTCCTGTTTGTTCAGTATCACAGCCGCAACCGCCCGCAGGCATCCAGGCCAACCTTTTGCAGTCATGTCTAACTGCTTAGAGAGGTAGGCAACTGCCTGTCGATATGGGCCCAGGTTTTGTGCTAATATTCCCAGGGCAATGCCCTGCTTCTCGTGGGAGTAAAGAAGAAACGGCTTACTCACATCTGGGAGTCCCAAGGCCGGGGCCGACATCAAAGCCTTTTTCAGTAGCTCAAAGGCTCGTTCGGTCTCCTTGTTCCACTCAAGGTGTTTCTGCTCAGTGACTGTCAGCGCATACACTGGTTTAACAAGCAATCCATAATTATAGATCCACAATCGGCACCACCCTGTCATTCCCAGAAAAGTTCGTAACTCTTTTACTGTCTGAGGTCTCCGAGTTTGGCATATTGCCTCTTTACGGGCCTGTCCCAAAGTTCTTTGTCCCGCACTAATTTCATAGCCCAAATAATTCACTTTGCGTTGCATTACCTGTGCCTTTTTCTTGGATACCCGGTACCCCTGGAGTCCCAGGAAATTCAACAGACTCACCGTCCATGTCATACAATCTTTCTCTGTCTTGGTGGTGATCAGGATATCATCCCCATACTGCAACAGCTTCCCCTCCTCAGACAGGGTTTCCCAGGATTCTAAGTCTTTTGCAAGCTGATTGCCAAAAATGGTAGGACTATTCTTAAATCCTTGGGGCAACACCGTCCAAGTGAGCTGGGTCTTTCGACCACTCTTGGGGTTTTCCCATTCAAATGCAAATAATTTTTGGCTGGCTTCATGGAGAGGGAGGCAAAAGAAAGCATCCTTCAAATCTAAAACAGTAAACCAAGTCAATTCAGGTGTTAATATGGTTAACAGGGTATATGGGTTCGCCACTACCGGGTAAAGATCTTCAGTTATCTTATTCACTGCCCGTAAGTCTTGGACCACCCGATATGACCCATTGGGCTTCCGAACAGGTAATATAGGGGTATTGAATTCAGACTCACACTCTTTTAATAATCCCACCTGCAAAAATTTTTCTATCACTGGCCGGATTCCTTCTCTGTCTTCCTTCTTTAGGGGATATTGTTTAATTCTTACCAGCTTTTGGCCTTCCTTGATCCTAACTTCAACAGGTGGAGCACTTTTTGCTCTTCCAGGTGCATTGGTAGCCCATACCCCCAGGTACACTTGGTTTAAAATGTCCTCGTTAATGTTTCCTTCTAGGGGGAGACTGGTTAAGGTTAGGCTCAATATTTGAATATATTGCTGATCTTTTACCTCCAGAGTAATTTCTCCCTTTTTGAATACAATTTTTGCTCCCAATTGTTCCAACAAGTCCCTTCCCAAAAGTGCCTTTGGGGAGTTGGGCATATATAAAAATTTATGAATGCCCCACTGTTTTCCTAATTATTATTCTAAAGGTTTGCAAAAATATGCCTTTTCACTTTGGCCAGTTGCTCCTTTCACCATGACATAATCATCTCCCAGGGGCATCAAAGCCTGATTCAAAACCGAGTATGTTGCTCCTGTATCTACCAAAAATTCTACCTCTTGTTGTGTTTTCCCTAGCTTAATTATAACCAGTGGATCCGCTAGGGTAGATTCCTCAGGTTCCTGTCAGTCTCCCTTCACAGGGGCTACTGTTCTTCCTGTTTGAGCCCTCTGATCCTCCTTGTTCCTTGGGCATTCCCTTTTCCAATGACCGAATTTCTTACACAAAGCGCATTGATCCTTGCCCAGTCGGGGCAAGTCTCGTCTAGGCCCTCTTCCTCTTTCTTCCTGAATAACAGCCATTAATTTCCTTTGCCCTTGCCTATATCCTTCTTCTCTGTTACTACATACTCTCCATGCTTCATCCAACAATATTTCTAAATTCCTACTCTCTGTAGGGCGTAATTTCTGAAGTTTGCGCCTTATATCCCCTGTAGACTGACCCAAAAACAGGGAGACTAATTGTTGTACTCCTACCTCTGACCCAGGATCCAGCGGTGTGTTGCGGCGCATTACATCCCTCAGTCAATCCAGGAATTCGGATGGAGACTCGGAAGGACTCTGTTTGACTGCATATAAAGCTGACCAATTTATAGTTTTGGGGACTGCTCTCTCCATTCCTTTTATAATCCACTCCTGATACCCCTGCAATCTTTCCATATGTGCTGATCTATTAACATCCCACTTAGGGTCTTGGAGAGGGAAATATTCCTTAATGTCCCCTCCTGTGATCTTATAATGATCTTCAGCTAGGTTCCCTGCTGTTTTTAAAATCAGCTGTTTCTCTGTCTCAGTCATATATTCCAATAATAACTGTATATCCTTCCAATCAGGGTTATGCTGTTTCACAATAAATTGGAAATGCTTAGCTACACTTATCGGATCTCTCCTATAATCTTTAGCAACCTTTTTCCATTCCCCTAGGTCAGCAGTAGAAAAGGGTACTTTGATTAACATCGTCCCACCCTCTGGCCCCACCGCCTCTCGGAGAGGTGCTTGTAAAGCTGTTGAGGTAGTTTTCTTCCTAGTACGGGAAGATACAGGACTGCTCGGGGGGGTCAGAGTTCTATCCAAGTCTGCATCCTGTTCCTGTGGTCGAGGGGGAGGCTTAAACAAATCAGTTAGATCTTGTTCTGGTACCTGATGGATTTTATTTGTCTTTGTACATCTTTGTCCAATACTACATGCTGAACAACACCACCTCAGTTTACCCTCTAAGCTCCTTGTTGTTCTCTCGCTCAAGTGCAAGCACCATGGGGTCCTGTGGGGGTACCATTCCACAGTCCCTTTGCCACTCTGGATGATTTTGGAGGGTGAAAAACATGTCTGCATATGAAACCTCATCCCATTTTCCTTCTCTTCTTAAAAACAGCATTAGTTGTATTAGAGTATTATAATCTAGTGACCCATTAAGTGGCCACTTAGCATCACTTTCTAACTTATACAACGGCCACCATCGATTGCAGTATTTAATAAGATTCTTTTTACTTTCTGTACCTCCGGTCCCAACAATATCTTTCCAGTGGGCAATTACACAACCCAGAGGACTTTTCCTCAATATTCCTCCTTGATTGTTTCCCATTTTATAACTCCTCCTAACGATTCTTAAGTTTGATCTTGGCTTCTCCTTTTAATAAGCTTCCATGCAAATTGTTTCTTACACTTCTTTTACAGTCTTCCCCAGTTTTCCTCCCACACCTCCCAAATTTCTGGAATTAAATTTTCCTTTACACACCAATCTCAGTATTTTGGATTCTTAGTGAGCTCTTTCCCAATCATAAAAGTGTGGAATTTGGAGAAAACACTCAAGGCAGTCTGGTTTCCGTCTGCTAGATGTACAGTATCAGCTTCTCCCACAAGATTTACACTTCAACAAAACCCAAGCCGGATGCTAATTATTATATAGTCCAGTTGCAAGCCCACATACAAAGCAAGGAATCACCCCTATTAATACTTAAAGACATTCACACATTAACAAACATACATACACCTATAAATTTCAACATATCATTTCCACACACCCACACAAAATCTTTAACATAAATTTCCAAACATTCACATCATACAATCATCGCTCCAGTTGACAACCTTCAGCAGCTGCAAAAATAAACCAAGCGCAATTGCGAGGGGGTCCACTTACCCCATAAACCAAGCGCAATTGCGAGGGGGTGCGCTTACGCTTCTCCTGCCTCTTATATACCAGTCATCGACAGGTCCGTCCTGGCTCCCGATACTGGGATGCAGCGATCACCCCGGATTTGCTCGATCTACTCCCAAGATCGCTAGCGGCTGCTCTATCGGTCAGCAAATCCCCCCTGGTTACCATACAGGGTACCCTCCTCCCATTCGGGGACTACGCTGCACGCCAGACGTCTCTGTGTGATTTACCAGCTGCCCCGGCCCGTACTTTTACAGGCTCCCCTTGTGACACATACCATTTGGTCCGCAGCTTCAGGAGGTTGTTGTCTGCTCCCGCGGTGAGCGGCTGGCAGCGGAGGCTCCTCCGAGGAAAGTGCTCGGGGCGCGCCTAGGGGCGTCCACTCCGCAGTCGGTCCCGCAGCCGAGCAGAGAGTCTCCTGGCTGGCTCGCCAAACTGACGTGCGGAAAACAGACTCCACAATCAGTGAGATTGTAAAGTAGGTATGTTCATTCAGCGCTGGGCAGCACGGGGGGTAGTCCCACCAAAGTCGTGTGTGCCCGACTCGGCAGTTCGCCTCAAGTTTATACAGTCAGGTATTACATATTCACAATACGCCTATACATATGCATGACCTATCCTCGCTTCATATTAAAATTAGCTCCGAGAGGTCATTTCCATAGTCCCCTCCCAACTGTGCCTGCGCAGGGCCTCTTTATGGTGGTCATCTGGTGGTCGCAGAGATGAAGATAGATGACTCCGTCACGGCTAGTAACCTCTTTCCTTGCGCAGGCTCAGTGATTTCTTGGTATTCACCCAAGCCGCAAGACCAGTCTTAGCTGGCTCTTGGGGCCTGCTCCTGCTTCTTATCAAGGACTGTCTCTACCTCACCTAATTTCAACAATGTAAGCACTAAACATCATCTTTCACCCCCCTTTATTATGTCTACTGAGATTCTTTTGACTCCCCTTGTCTCACTTCCATTGTCTATACTGACTCTTACGCAATCTTTAAGGGCGCTACAGAGTGGATATGTCAGTGGGAATCTAGTAAGTGGGAAGTAGGTCATGCGAAAGTGTGGAGGACAGAGGACTGGCAAGGTCTCCTGGCAATAGGGAGATCCCAACCTTTAAAGGTGGGATGGGTGAAGGGACATGCTTGGGATGGAACCCCAGCTGTGAAATGGAATCAACAGGTGGACCACCTGGTCCAAATCAGGATGGTCACCAGTGAGAAGGAAGATTGGGATAGACTAGCTGAATGGTTGCATATCAAGCAAGGCCACTCAGGGAAAGCAGATCTCTATTATGAATGCCGATCCCGGGGTTGGCCAGTATCTATGAAAACCTGTGAAGCAATTCTCACAGCTTGCCCACAATGCCGAATAAGGCTTAAGGTTAATCACCCAAACCAAGCTCCAGCCCAGCATATCAGACAAGGCAAGGCTCTTTGGAGCACGTGGCAGGTTGATTACATTGGTCCTCTGAGACCATCCCAGGGGAGGAAATATATTTTGGTGGGAGTGGAGGTAGTATCAGGATTGTCTATGGCAATGGCTGTTGGCACAGCTACTGGAGACCAGACAGTCCAGGTTTTGTGAGAATGGTTTGGTATTCTACCTATTCCTGAATGTATTCAAAGTGATAATGGGTCGCATTTCACAGCCACAGTGGTACAAGACTGTAGCGTTCGCTACATATCAAGGTGCCATGATTAGACCACTGGTCGGCCCGGACCAGGGAAAGAGACAGATAACACACACGGTGTGAGCGCCAACTTCCGCCTTTTATTGCGCAGTCAATTCCTTTTATACTAACAAGGGTAGGCGGAATTACAGATACATCATAAGGCTGCGACTAACCCTCTGTCTTTCCGTGACATCGCGAGATCTTCCAAACGCTGAACCCTACACAAGACTGGGCGTGAGGGGAAGGCATCAAATGGGTGTTTCACACACCATATTACCCCCAAGCTAATGGTATAGTTGGGCGAACCAATGGCTTGATTAAAAAACATGCTGATGTCTCAAGCCATAACTGGGACACGCGATTACCACAGGCAGTTTTTACTGTTAACAACTGGTGGGGAAATTATGGAAGTCCAAAAATTTGAGCATTTTGTCCTATGGAACCATTAAGGGGCAAGGACTCTATACCAAATGACCAGAGACACCAGTTCCCACGGGAGACATACGTGGGCCAACCTGTCATGGTGAAACTGCCCTCCGTTGGTATTGTTCCTATGACCTTAGCAAAACCCAGAGGCTTATATGCCTGGGAAGCCTTAGATGGGAGCGGAAAGACTCACTGCATCAGTGCCCAGTGGGTAATCCCGGACTTCTAACCCTGTGACCCGGTTTTAAGACTGAGGCCTAGTTTTGTGCTTTCTTACAGGACCATGAAGTAACGAGCAATTCCAGTGCTTCTACTGGTAGTGATGATGGTGGCCAGCATGAATGGTGAAGATCTGGATGACAATGTCATGGCAAAAATGATGGTGGGATTCGCCTGAATGATGAACTTGACCTCTGTAAAGGTTTACTTGCCTACCCCCAAATCAGCTTAAGACCCCTTACTGATTTTTGTGCAGGACATCAGTATACTGCGAGCCCTTGAGCTCACATGGGAGCAGTGTAACAATTACAGTTGGATGTTCAGAGAGGACGGGGGAAGAGGTTATACTTATGTTGTCTGTAGTTGGTCACCAGGCGTGGTAAATGCTACTTCAGTATGGAACACCAGATGTAATTATATCCTCCAACCAACCCATGAGACCACGGGGTGGAGTTGGAATGGTACCACACCATGCCTGGAAATTCCATGGGGGGGTGACCATGTATGGTATTCAATGGAACACTGACAGAGCATTCTAGAACTGAGTTTACAGCTATCAGCCTTAGCCAATGCTACATCTGACAATTTGAGACTCTTGAACAATCAGTTACAACATACCAGTAAAATGACCATCCAAAATCGAGCCGTACTGGATTTGATGCTACTGAAACAGAAAGTTGTATGTGGAGTTTTGAACCTGTCGATGGATGACTGCTGTGTCCACATTCCGAATGTGTCAATGCAGCTTCAGGATCAAATCAACAAAAGAAACTGGCAAGAGACTCAGAGGTAATTGCTTCTGCACTAGGGACTAATTGGCTGGGAAAGGTTTTTGATATGTTCAGATTTTCTTTGATGGAATGGATGACCAGCCTTCTCCAATCTTTAATAATGCTTGTAGTTATGTTTATTGTTATCTGTATTGCAATAAGTTCTATCAAACGCGTGGTAGTGAAGTCTGTACTAACGGTTAAGTATACTCCCTTAAAACCTGTTCATGTGCTGGATATTCCTGTGTCAGATATTCCACTCTAATTCTAGACCAGAATGGAATGATGACCCATAATGAGCGTCAAATTCATTCAAACTGCGTTCCCTTTTAACTTTGGAGGCAAGAGGTGACTGTACCACCACTCCAAGGAAACCAGTCAAATTGTGACTGTGGTCATGGGGTGGATTGTGTGGCAGGCACAACCGCCCTGACAGGAAACGAAACTTCTCTGGGCAGGGAGGAGAGGAAAAAAACCCCAAACAACAAACCCTAGAGGCTGCAGGTTGAAAATTGAACAGACCAATCAAACACGCTAGGTACACAGAAGTGTTGACCTTTTGGCCAATGGGGATTAAAATGACCACAGATCAGATTTGACAAGGGTATAAACAGGGCCCCGCCAGAGGACATTTTGAGTCAGTCCTCCTCAGAGCAGAAGGTCTGCAGTCAGGGACTCTCCCCTTGGGTTGGGACGCTGCCCTAGGTAACTCCTCAAGGTTGACAGCCCTCATCTTTTAGGTGAGTGATATGTGCATTTTGAGTCATCATTTTAAATCTTAATAATTCTTAAATCGGCTGTGTAGTACTAATTCCCCTTACATCATTGTCGTGGTTTAACCCCAGCCAGCAACTAAGCACCACGCAGCCGCTCGCTCACTCACTCCCCCCCCATCCAGTGGGATGGGGGAGAAAATCAGGAAAAAGAAGTAAAACTCGTGGGTTGAGATAAGAATGGTTTAATAGAACAGAAAAGAAGAAACTAATAATGATAATGATAACACTAATAAAATGACAACAGTAGTAATAAAAGGATTGGAATGTACAAATGATGCGCAGGGCAATTGCTCACCACCTGCCGACCGACACCCAGCTAGTCCCGGAGCGGCGGTTCCCTGCCCCCACTTCCCAGTGCCTATACTAGATGGGATGTCACATGGTATGGAATACACCGTTGGCCAGTTTGGGTCAGGTGCCCTGGTTGTGTCCTGTGCCAACTCCTTGTGCCCTGGCTGGGCATGAGAAGCTGAAAAAATCCTTGACTATATCTAAACACTACTGAGCAACAACTGAAAACATCAGTGTGTTATCAACATTCTTCGCATACTGAACTCAAAACATAGCACTGTACCAGCTACTAGGAAGACAGTTAACTCTATCCCAGCTGAAACCAGGACAATCATGGAGCCTGTGGTTCACTAATGTTATCAGAGTTCTAACTGTTTACTGAAGAATAAATCTGACTTTTAACGCCTGTTGGATTTGATCGTGCGTGCCTCCATAACACAGGCACTGCAGCTGAACCAGAGAACCAACCTGTGCCAGTATCAGTTGCCCCAATAGAGAAGAAGAAATCCATAAACAAATCAGTTCGCTTCATGAGGGATGAAGGTGAACCAGGGTCATCATGAGAACAAGAGGAAGAGGCAGAACCCGAAATAATCACCCGATCTCTATTCCCAAGTTGCACGATATGTGAAAAGATTTTGGCCGCCACCCAGGTGAGCACATTGTTACCTGGCTGCTCTGATGCTGGGATAATGGGGCCAGTAGTTTGGAATTAGAGCATAGGGAAGCCAAGCAGCTAGGATCCCTGTCTAGGGAAGGGGACATTGACAAGGCAACTGGGAGAAAAACACAAGTCCTCAGCCTCTGGAGGAGACTTCTGTCAGGTGTGAAGGAAAGCTACCCCTTCAAGGAAGACATTACATGTCACCTAGGCAAGTGGATCACCATGGAGAGAGGTATCCAGTACCTGAGTCAATTAGCTGTGCTGGAGGTGATTTATAATGATCCGGAATATAGCCAGTGTCCTGGGTTCAGCTGGGATAGAGTTAATTTTCACAGGAACCTGGGAGGTGGGGGGCATAGCCAGGGCAGCTGACCTGAACTAGCCAAGGAGCTATTCCATACCATGTGCCATCATGCTCAGTATATAACTGGGGAGCGGGCCGGGGGGAGCTCTGGGCTTTTGGTGGGGGAAGTGGCAGAGCGTCGGGTTCCGGGTGGTGAGCAGTTGCACTGTGCATCACTCTTTTTGTATACTCTTTCATTAGTACCGTTGTTGTTGTTGTAATTTTTTTTTGTGTTGTCCCAGTAAACTGCCTTTATCTCAACCCTCGAGGTTCCAGGTTTTTTTTTCTTTTCTCTCCTCCAATTCTCCTCCCCATCCCACCGGAGGGGGGGCGGGAGGAGTGAGCGAGCGGCTGTGTGGTCCTTTGTTACTGGCTGGGCTGAAACCACGACAGCCAGTCACCCACAGATCCAAATGAAGTCCAATGCATGTGACCCATGTGGCGGAAGCTTCTATGAAGTGCACCACCAACCTATGCCAACTCATTGGCAGTGATGTCCTGGAAAGACGGCTATGGACAAACAGTGGATGAATTGGCTGTCCAACTCTGGCAATATGAAGGAAGTCTCTCTTCCTCCCTACGGGCCCGTGTCTCGGCTGTAGAGGAATTGTCATGGGAGTTCCATCAGTTCAAGGTGAATATGTCCTTCTCCCCACCTGTACGGGCCCGTATCACAGCTACTAGGACTAAGCGTTCCTCTGCTCAAGAGAGAGGAGATAGAAGGTACACATGACGGGGTACCCTGTGGTTTTACCTGTGTGACCACGGAGAGGACATGAGGAAGTGGGATGGAGAACCTATCTCAACCCTAGATGCACGGGTACGTGAGTTGCGAGAAAAAGCAATCACAAAAAGGGTTTCCTCAATGAAAAATGCCGCTCCAGTTTCCAGCGAGCAGTTCCCCAGACAGATTAGAAGGGCCGATCTCATTTCTGATCCGCTTAAAGGAACTTCTCATTCATGATTGCAAAAAGTGAGTAACGACTAATATAGCCAGGATTAGAGGGGCCCTGCCTCCACCCAGGTGAAGGAAAGGGACAACTGGATCTATTGGACTGTGTGGATTCGATGGCCTGGCACGTTATAACTGTATTAGAAGCTGAAGTGAGTCTAACTGAGAATGAGTGGCAGAAACACCCCATTGTGACTGGCCCAGAGGCCCCGTGCATCCTTGGCATAGACTACCTCAGGAGAAGGTATTTTAAGGACCCAAAGGGGTACCGTTGGGCCTTTGGTACAGCTGCCTTGGAGATGGAGGGAATTAAACAGCTGTCTACCCTGCTTGGTCTCTCTCAAGACCCTTCAATTGTGGGGTTGCTGAGGGTTGAAGAACAACAAGTGCCAATTGCTACCACGATGGTGCACCGGCGGCAATATCGCACCAACTGAGACTCCCTGATCCCCATCCACAAGTTGATTTGTCGACTGGAGAGCCAAGGAGTGATCAGCAAGACTCACTCACCCTTTAATAGTCCCATATGGCCCGTGCAGAAAACTAATGGAGAGTGGAGACTAACAGCTGACTATTGTGGCCTGAATGAAGTCATGACGCCGCTGAGTGCCGCCATGCCGGACATGCTAGAACTTCAATACGAACTGGAATCAAAGGCAGCCAAGTGGTATGCCACAATTGACATTGCAAATGCGTTTTTCTCAATCCCTCTGGCAGCAGAGTGCCAGCCACAATTAGCTTTCACTTGGAGGGGCATCATTTTTAGTTTCTTCTTTTCTGTTCTATTAAACCATTCTTATCTCAACCCACGAGTTTTACTTTTTTTTTCTGATTCTCTCCCCCATTTCACTGGGTGGCAGGGGGAAGTGAGTGAGTGGCTGTGTGGTGCTTAGTTGCTGGCTGGGGTTAAACCACAACAGGATTGTAATGTCTCAAGGTTGTTATGAGAACAGGCTGCAGGTTGTTATGAGAACTGGCTATCTCTACTCCCATGTCCCAGATTTGCTGGGCAGCAGAAGTCCTTGAGACGCACAGCATATCTCCCTGTCTTAGCTGTATAAGAGTTCCTGCACAGTCAAGGGTCGCTTAACTGCCCGACTCATTACACTTACGCTAAGGCCTAGCAAGCCTTCCCAAGTTTGTAAATCAGCCTGGAGAGGGGGAAAGAAATGCACCATCACACCTCCCCATATTTCAGCCATCGCCCTACATACCACAGGGGCTTTAACTGCCTGGCTTGCTTGATTGCAGCACATGTTTCACATTCATGGATAACTTGTGCAATAGTATCCATGGTCAAGTCTACCCCACCATCATGAGCCCATCTATATGTTGCATCTCTTCCCTGATGGCCTGAAGCATTATGGGCCCACAGAGCCATAAATAGCTCACCCCTATGTTGCCAGTTCAGGTCCACCTGGGCCACTTCAATCTTGGCAGCCTGATCCACCTGTTGGTTGTTTTGATGTTCTTCAGTGGCTTGACTCTTGGGTATGTGAGCATCTACATGATGTACTTTCACAACCAGATTCTCTAGCGGGGATGCAATACCTTGCCACAGTGTGGCAGCCCAAATGGGTTTACCTCTGCGCTGCCAGTTGCTCTGCTTCCATTGCTGCAACCACCCCCACAGGGCATTTGCCACCATCCACGAGACAGGATAGAGATAGAGCACTGGCCACTTCTCTCTTTCAGCAATGTCTAAAGCTATCTGGATGGCATTCACTTCTGCAAACTGACTTGATTCACCCTCTCCTTCAGCAGTTCCTGTGGCTTGTTGTATTGGGTTTGTGTGGCAAGGTTTTGGTAGCAGAGGGGGTTACAGGGGTGGCTTCTGTGTGAAGCTGCTGGAAGCTTCCCCTATGTCCGACAGAGTCAATACCAGCTGGCTCTAAGACAGACCCACTGCTGGCCAAGGCCGAGCCAATCAGCGATAGTGGTAGCGCCTCTGTTATAACATATTTAAGATGGGGAAAAACGTTGCAGCAGACACAGAAACGGCAACCAGAGGAGTGAGAACATGTAAGAGAAACAACCCTGTGGGGAGAGATTTGAAGGAATCAGACAGGATGGCGGGCACTGCTCCGTTGTTAGAAGGGGATGTGCTGGAACTTGTAGGCTATAAACCTTGGGAGGCCTGATAAGGGAAAAAGAGAGGCGCCGATGTGTTGGAGAATTACTGACCCGTGAGTCATTCTCGATAAAGGGCTGGAACTTAGAGTCTTTTGCAAAAATAGCTTAGTTGCTGACAGTCCAATTGTTAAAGTTTAAGTAGCTACCAATTAGCGCGCCCTGATAAGAACTTTGGAGTATAATAACCAATCAGTTTAAAAAAACGCGTCTTCTAATTTTCTATATAAACGAGTGCTATATACAATAAAACGACACTCTTTGCTTGCATCAAGCTGTGTCCCGTCTCTCAATCATGGCACAACCCTGCAGACACTAAGTTCAGTGAAGAAGGAGGGGGAGGAGATACTCCAGGCACCAGAACAGAGATTCCCCTGCAGCCCGTGGTGAAGACCATGGTGAGACAGGCTGTCCCCCTGCAGCCCATGGAGGTCCATGGTGGAGCAGATATCCACCTGCAGCCCGTGGAGGACCCTACGCTACAGCAGGTGGATGCCCCCGAAGGAGGCTGTGACCCCGTGGGAAGCCCACGCTGGAGCAGGCTCCTGGCAGGACCTGCAGATCTGTGGAGAAAGGAGACCAAGGAACAGGTTTTCTGGCGGCACTTGTGACCCCATGGGGGACCCACGCTGGAGCAGTGTGCTCCTGAAGGCCTGCACACCGTGGAAGGGCCCCATGCTGGAGCAGTTCGTGAAGAACTGCAGCCCGTGGAAGGACCCACATTGGAGAAGTTCGTGGAGGACTTTGTCCCATGGGAGGGACCCCACACTGGAGCAGGGGAAGAGTGCGATGAGTCCTGCCCCTGAAGAGGATGAAGCGGCAGAGACAACGTGTGATGAACTGACCATAACCCCCATTCCCTGTCCCCCTGTGCTGCTGCAGGGGGTAGGTAGAGAATCTGGGAGTGAAGCTGTGCCCAGGAAGAAGGTAGGAGTGGGGGGAAGGTGTTTTGAGATTTGGTTTTCTTTCTCATTACCCTGCTCTGGTTGATTGGCAATAAATTAAGTCAATTTTTCCCAAGTTGAGTCTGTTTTGCCCGTGACAGTAATTGGTTGAGTGATCTCTCCCTGTCCTTATCTCAACCCACAAGCCCTTTGTTATATTTTCTCTCCCCTGTCCAGCTGAGGAGGGGGGAGTGATAGAATGGCTTTGGTGGGCACCTGGCGTCCAGCCAGGTTTAACCCACCAAACTTGTTGTATAGGACTCCATACAGCAGCCTTCCACCTCCGATGCTTTCCCACAATGCGACAGGATCTGTCAGTGAACAGGGCATATTGCCTCTCATTTTCTAGCAGTTTATTATACAGTGGGGCCTCTTCAGCATGCGTCACCTCCTCCTCTGGTGACATTCCAAAATCTTTGCCTTCTGGCCAGTCCCTGATCACTTCCAAAATTCCCGGGTGACTGGGGTTTCCTGTGTGATCCCGCTGTGAGATTCAGTGTGACCGACTTACTCCACGTGGCATCAGTCGCGTGATGTGTAGAGGAGTGTCGCGGTAGAGACGGACACGACAAGTAATAGATCATGCAAAATGGCTACTTTATTGTTCTAACACACCTTTTAATCCCCTTCTTCAGAGTATGTGTTAGTATATGATTGGTTTAGTTAGTAACTAACAATTCATGATTGGTACAAGCTGCTCCAGGTCGCACTGTTCTCGAACTGTCAGGCATTCCGTAGACTCGTTGCATCCCCCGACAATTCCCCCTTTTTGTATTTGTGCTAAAAATATCGTCCCGGCTGCCCTCTGCAGGGCCCTTTGCAGAAGGCTGAAAAGACAGGGCAACATTAGGAGCACAGTTATCACAACCAGGATAACTACCCCCACAGTCTTGAGCAGAGATATCAACCATCCAGACAATCCCCAACCCTTGAACATCTTTTTTAGCCAATCTAATTCATCACTTTCTGTCAGCTTCCTGACTCCCTTCTTTAATTGTTGAATACTACTGAAAATGGATTCTGAGTGATCGGATAGATTCATACAACACATCCCTTCAAACTCATCACAACCGTGTCCTTGTGCTAAAAGCAAGAAATCAATTGCAGCTCTATTTTGTAGCATAGCATGTCTAACACTACCAACATCAGTTAGAAGGCCACTTAAAGCTAAAGAGGTAGCCTTAGATTGCTTACTAAGCCAAGATCCTAACTTATTTAAAGTTCTTAAGGCATTTGCAATGCCAACTCCTGGTGCCAATATGGAGGCTGCTAAAATCTGGCCTCGATTCCAGAATTCAATGTCATCTTGACAGGAACTGCTAAACTGATGAACAGACCTTTGGACTCGTCTATGTTTTCGAGTCATGTTCAGAATCGTTAACATATTTGGTGTTAATAACGTGAGGCGTCCGAGGCTACACGGGCCTCCATTCAGTTTAGATGGAATGCCTCCCCAGGCACGATCTCCACAGATTAAAAACACACCAGGAGGTAGCACAAAAGGAACAACAGAAGATCGTGAAGCATTAGGTGCGGTATAATTACACCATGTAGTTGCATTGCGATAGAGAATACTAGTTGCATTAACATTTTGGCCTTGGCGAGCAGTATTGCTATAAGAGTAATTAAAAAACACACAAGCATCCATCATTACATTAATAATTCTAACTCTTGGGGTTCCTGGGTGACTGGTGAAAGGTGCGCATACACACGATCCCAGGTTTTTGTACAACTTTTTGGAGAATTACAGAGATTCGGGATCTGCAGTGGGTTCGGCCAGGTGTCCACAGGTATTCTTACCAAGCATGTAGAGAATGGATTTTCAGGGGTTGTGGTGGCGAGACACAAGGTGTCCTGATGTGTCATGTTTGCTAAAGTGACCCAAACATTTTGTTTAGGTTGTGAGACCACCCATCCTTCACCCTGAGGCAGGTTCCAATACAGGCCGAACACACCGAGCAGGAACCCAGCGAGGACCAGCATCTGTGGAAACACAAGCATAACCCCTTCCCCAGGTTAATAGCTCACATGGTCCACTCCACTGACCAGTAACTAAATCTTTAACATGTACTTTAATACCCTTTTGTAAATTCTGTGTTGAACAGAGAGAAGAGAAATGTTGAAAGAGAGGAGGTAGGGAAGAATTATCCCCATAATGGAGAAAGTTAAGAACATAAACTGCTTTATCTAAACATGCCTGTGGTGGTTCCCCAACCATTCCCCCTTTTTGTTTTTGAAGCTGCTGCTTCAACGTGCCATGTGCACGCTCAACAATTGCTTGTCCTGTTGGGGAATGGAGAATTCCTGTGACATGAGTAACACCCCACAGATTAAAAAATGTTTGAACTTTTCGTGAAGCATATGCTGGGCCATTGTCTGTTTTAATTTGGCGAGGCACCCCAAGCATAGAGAAAGCCTTCTGTAAATGTCGAATCACATCTTTTCCGGTTTCTCCATTATGTGCTGTTGCTACCAAAGAATGAGAATAAGTATCAATAGAAACATGAACATATTTTTGTCGGCCAAATTCATTGATATGAGTGACATCAGTTTGCCAAATCTGTAAAGCTTGTATACCTCTGGGATTAGTACCAAAATACACTGGAGTGTGAATTCCTTGGCAATCAGGACAAGCAGCTACAATAGAGCGAGTTTCAGTATGGGACAAACCAAACTGCCTTCGTAAAGCTCGAAAACCTTGATGAAAAAATTGATGTGATAATATAGCTTGTTGCTTGATGTTAGGAACAGTAGTCAGAGTCATAGCAGAAACAAGAGCATCCGCTCTGGCATTACCTTCCGTATAAAATCCTGGTAAAGTGGTATGACTCCAGATGTGCATGATAAAATAAGGTTCTGTTCATAGTTGAATACTTTTCCAGAGTTCTAAAAGCACATCAAATAATAACTGATTGTCTGACATGGTCAAAGCCACTTTGTCTAGTCGAGAAACTAAATTAGCTACATACGCTGAGTCAGTTACAATATTTACAGGAGTAGAAAAAATAGAAAAAACAACAGCCATTGCACGCAGCTCTACTACTTGTGGAGAACCATTTTGATGTACTACTTTGCTGTTCTAGTTGTTGTTTTCATACCATACTACTGCTGCTTTACCTGTTTTTCCAGAACCATCTGTGAAGACAGTAGGGCCTTTCACAGGTTCCGGCTGGCTTAAGTTTTTCTGACCAAATGGTATTTCTCAAGCAAATTTCAGGAGCGGGTGTGACGGTAGATGATACGAGATCTGTCCTTGAAAACCTGCCATAGCCACTTGCAGCTCATAATTGTTTGCCAGACACCATTCAAAATACCAATTTTGAACAGGTAAAACAATCGTAGCTAGACCACGTCCTGTTAGTTCTACACATCGTTTTCTGGCTTTTATGATTACATCAGCAATAAGTTCAAACAAGCCAGGAGCAGTTTTTCGTGGCCAGAATGACAAAAACATCCATTCTAAAATATGTAATGGGTCATCCCACTCAGAATTCCACTGCACCAAAGCACCAAATGGCACAGTTTTGTCAATTAGTACAAAGAATTGTACCAATTGAGACAGATCTATTCGAGAAACAAATTTCTTGTATATACATTGTTCTACCCTGTGAATTACATTTAATGCTTCCTTATTTAATATTCTGGGTTCTGTTGGATCATTGCAATTTTTTAATAAGTCCAATAGAGGTTGTAACTGCGAATTGGTCAGTCCAAGATAGGGCCTGATCCAGTTCAAGGATCCCATTAATTTCTCTACATCGAGTGTCTTAACCACAAGGTTGAGTTTCACAGGTTGGGGCAGAACCTGCTTGCTTGTAACTGTCATTCCCAAATATTTCCAGGGTTCTATTTTTTGCACTTTTTCAGGGGCAATAACTAACCCATATTGTTGCAACGAATTCGTGGCCAAATTTTTCATGTCATTCAACTGCTCCTTGTTGCCTGATGCTAACAGAATGTCATCCATATAGTGATAACAATAACTAGTAGGGAATTTTTCCCTTACAGGTGACAGAGCTTGTGCTACAAACCATTGACAAATGGTTGGTGAATTTTTCATGCCCTGCGGCAGAACTCTCCATTGATATCTTTTTGCCGGTTCTGCATGATTGATAGAAGGCACAGAAAATGCAAATTTTTCTTTATCTTGGGAAGCTAATGGAACTGTAAAAAAACAATCCTTAAGGTCCATGACAATGATTTCCCAATCTTGAGGGATCATGGCAGGTGAAGGCATGCCTGGTTGCAGAGCCCCCATCGTGGCCATGACAGCATTGACTTGCCGCAGGTCATGCAAAAATCGCCATTTTCCTGATTTCTTTTTTATCACAAACACTGGAGTATTCCATGGACTGTGAGATGGTTCAATGTGTCCGGCAGCTAGTTGTTCTGCTACCAATTCTTGCAGGGCCTTTAATTTTTCAATTGGTAGGGGCCACTGATCCACCCACACAGGGTTATTTGTTAACCAGGTTAAAACAAGCGTGGGTTGTCTAACACCCTGCAGCACAGTGGCCCCCGTTAAAAATCCGTGGTAATTCTCACCCCTACTGCGACAAGCAATCCCTCCCCCATAAATTGAGGGGAGCTGCCGTCACATATGGTTTAATGACTGCTTGTTGGCCCTCAGGATTGGTAATCAGAACTGGAGTGGCTGCCGTCCTTGCTCGCGCAGATCCTCCCAGCCCCACTACTCCCATACCAGCCTCCTCTGTGGGCCAGGTGGACGGCCACAGATAATTGGCAATAATAGTCACATCGGCTCCGGTGTCCAGGAGCCCTGCAAGCCTTACTGTAGTCGGAGATCTTCCGTGATTTGACAGCATGCATGTCATATGTGGTCAGGATGATGAAACAGTCCGAGACCAGCAGAGCTGAGGGGGTCCCGTAGAGCCGAAGCCTCCATTGCATCTCAGTCGCTGTTCTGCTTTCGAAATACAACTCGAAAAAAGAATAAGTTGAGCCATGTGAGTACCTTTAGGGATTGTTACTGGTGGGTAGGGGGTTGAAACCATCGCGCAAATTTGACCTGTAAAATCAGCATCAATAACTCCCACATGCACAATTATTCCATTTAATGTGCTACTTGATCTTCCCAGTAGCAATGCACTCAGTCCTCGTCCGATAGGACCCCTTGCATCAAGAGGGACCTTAACGATGTCTTTTGTGACTAGAGTTATTGTGTCGGCAGTGGATACATCCAACCCTGCTGATCCAGTTGTTGCGGCTGATAATTGTTCGCAGAGGGGAGGTGGCCGGCCGTCGGGAGGGGATTTGTTGTCCTCGCGCGCCCTCTCGCGCTCTTTTTGTGGTTTCCCTGTAGCAGCTGCCCATTAGTATGAAATTTGGAACGACATTGTTTTGCAAAATGTCCTGATTTTCCGCATTTCTTGCAAGTAATCTCCGGTGAGTTGTGCACCGGTTGTTTACCTGGTGATGTTTTGTGTGGAGAAGTTACCTTGATGTGCCCTTCACTGCTACACCCAAAGCACTTTCCAGAATTTCTCATAGCATTGGCTAGGGCGGCCACCGTGTGTTCCAGTGTCCCAACTTTAGAACATGCAGCTACCATGTCGGGAACAGAAGGATCTCCTGGTAAAGCCTGTATGATCTTTTGACAGTCCTCATTAGCATTATCTTTTGCCAACTGTTTGCATAGCATTTGCCTTAAGACCTCATCTTCTACCTGTTTTTCCAGGGCGGCAGATATTTTTTCTACAAACTGTAAAAAGGGTTCTCTGGGGCCTTGGCGGATAGTGACGTATTTTTGCTTCGGAGCTGCTATGTCCATGGTTCGCTTTAATGCCATAAGGCCTATATTTTGTGCCTGTTCGAGAGCCATCGGAGGCCATGTAGCCTGCAGCTGAGGGTTACTATACTGCCCTTCACCAAGCAAAGCATCCTCTCCAAGGCCTAATCTCGGGTCACCCTGTGGCAGTCGTGAATTATGCAGCGCCGCTGTGCGTGCCATCTGCCTCCAAGTGGATTGAAATACTTGCAATTGTATGGGCTGAAACAGCACTTGTGCCAGATGCATAATGTCATATGGACACAGCAGCTCTGTGCTGATTATACGAATAAGTTGCATCACCTCAGGAGAACTGATTCCAAATTTTTGTACTTTATTCTGCAAAACCTGCACTACTTTCCAGCCGATTGGATTGTGCTCATTGTGCCGGTTTGTGCCTGCAGCAGCTTTGAAAACAGGAAATGTAGCAAGAGCCTCTGCTGTGTTATCTAGAGGCTTTAGAAATGCTGACGTTAGAGAGCACGGGCTGAGGTGTTCTACTAGATCCCAGTTGCCAGAGTCGGCAGCATATCTTCTAACTCCCTCCCAAAATTGATCAGGGGATCTCGGGACTACAGTTACTGTGGATGGAGGGAGAGTGCATGGCAGGGGTTCTTTTGGTATGATTTTATCTGCGAGCTGCAGAGATAGCATAGCGTCAATTAGAGCTTCGTCTGCCTCACTTTCATTTCGGCTCTCACTTTCCGGCTCGGTGTTATTCGCCGGATTCGCCGTATATTTCTCCTTGGGGGGGGCTGATGGAGTCACCCCTTCCGCTGCTGCACCAGTAGGTGAGGAGGGCTCCTCATCGCCCAGTAAGGTATGTAATGGCAGAGGAGGAGGAGGAGGTGGATAAGGGTATGATCTGATTTTGCCCGTGAGGGGTTTTCTGCCTGCAACTGCTGATACTGCAGCATCGGCCGCAGTTGTTACTTGATCAGAATCTTTTTCCTTGCTAATATTTTCTGATTTCTCATCTTTCTTTTGCTGATCCTTCGCATCACATTCTGCTTTCCATTCTTTCAGGGTCTCGCGTAATAGACACCATACGATTGCCAACTTACACAGCTCTTTCTGTCCTTTAGAGGTCTCATCAAACATTTTCAAGGCCACTGATTGCCATGCACCCACACTAAACACAGTAAGTGTTGTGGCTTGAAAGCCTTGCGTCTTACACCATAACAAAATCCTTCTCAGGCTTTGTTCTAGGGTTTTAACCCCTTTTATTTTTAATAGGGCTTTCCAGGTAGACAAAATTGTCTCCTCTTCCTTAGTTAATTGCTGCCCCATTCTAACAGTTTTGTCCCCGGTGGCTCACCTTTTTAGGTGTCTAGGCTCGGGTCCGGACCAGGCAGATTCCCACTGCTCTCAGCTTCACCGGGCTCCGTCTCCGCAGCTTTTCTCGCCGCTAGTATACCCTTTCGCAGCTCTCGTCGCCGCCGGTATACTTCTTGGTAGTGCTGGATTTATCGCTGTTAAATGATCTGTTCGCTCAGAAGCATCGGGGTCACCATTTGTCGCGGTAGAGACAGACACGACAAGTAATAGATCATGCAAAATGGCTACTTTATTGTTCTAACACACCTTTTTATCCCCTTCTTCAGAGTATGTGTTAGTATATGATTGGTTTAGTTAGTAACTAACAATTCATGATTGGTGAGTTCTTTAGGACTGTTCTTCTTATCACTATCTTGTTTTTGTACTGGTCTTCTCGGATCTTTCCAGACTCTCAAGGATACACTACAAGCTG
Organism: Haliaeetus albicilla; assembly: GCF_947461875.1. Taxonomy (NCBI): domain Eukaryota; kingdom Metazoa; phylum Chordata; class Aves; order Accipitriformes; family Accipitridae; genus Haliaeetus; species Haliaeetus albicilla. Next base: position 9,818,746 of record NC_091515.1, on the reverse strand, counting down.
CTCAAGGTCGCGCTGTTCTCGAACTGACAGGCATTGTGTAGACTTGTTGCATCCCCCGACAAATGGACTGTTAAAAGCTACATTGAAAGCAATGGGGGGCGGAAATTTCAAACATTGGGATACACATTTAGCAAAAGCCACCTGGTTAGTCAACACCAGAGGATCTGCCAATTATAGTGGCCCTGCCTAGCCAGAATTTTTACATACTGTAGAAGGGGATAAAGTCCCTGTAGTGCACATGAAAAAGATGTTAGGGAAAACAGTCTGGCTTACTCCTGCCTCAGGCAAAGGTAAACCCATTCGTGGGATTGCTTTTGCTCAAGGGCCTGGGTGCACTTGGTGGGTGATGCGAAAAGATGGGGAAGTCCGATGTGTGCCTCAAGGGGATTTGATTTTAGGTGAGACTAGCCAGAATTAAACTGTATGCTATTAGTTGCTATATAACCCTGCTACTGTATGTTATCATTACTATAATTGTTATATGCTATATCCATAGTACTACAGTAAGAATCACTTGGATCAAGCAAGAAAGAACTGCGATAAAACTGAGCAAAGCGCAGTAGTAATGGAACCAGAACTGACTCCAGCATGCAACAATCCAACGGTGCACACCATCATCCTGCTGCGTCAAAAGTCATCTGCTTGTCACACTGCACTGAAGCCCAATTCTGCTCTACCGACTGAGAGGACTTTGCACCATCCCTCCTGCCCAGACAGACTGGTATGACAGATGGAGCCCAGAGTCGGGAACTAACTGAACTCAACGAACATTTTATGAACATAACCCATGAACTAAAGGAATGATATCTCTGTGTGTGTATACATATATATATATATCATTGTTCATATGTCTCAAAGGGATGGAAAGGTGGTAATGATTGATCAGAATGTAACTAAAGGTATGGGAACTGAGCATGATTTAACTGGTGTAGAATAAGGGGTGGATACTGTCCTGGTTTCAGCTGGGATAGAGTTAACTGTCTTCCTAGTAGCTGGTACAGTGCTATGTTTTGAGTTCAGTATGGGAAGAATGTTGATAACACTGATGTTTTCAGTTGTTTCTCAGTAGTGTTTAGACTATAGTCAAGGATTTTTCAGCTTCTCATGCCCAGCCAGCGAGAAAGCTGGAGGGGCACAAGAAGTTGGCACAGGACACAGCCAGGGCAGCTGACCCAAAGTGGCCAACGGGGTATTCCATACCATGTGACGTCCCATCTAGTTTAGGAACTGGGAAGTGGGGGCAGGGAATCGCCGCTCAGGGACTAGCTGGGTGTTGGTCAGCGGGTGGTGAGCAATTGCCCTGCGCATCATTTGTACATTCCAATCCTTTTATTACTACTGTTGTCATTTTATTAGTGTTATCATTATCATTAGTAGTTTCTTCTTTTCTGTTCTATTAAACTGTTCTTATCTCAACCCACGAGTTTTACTTCTTTTTCCCGATTTTCTCCCCCATCCCACTGGATGGGGGGAGTGAGTGAGCGGCTGCGTGGTGCTTAGTTGCTGGCTGGGGTTAAACCACTACAGCAACACACTGGTGTCTAGCTCTGTTATCACTGTTTCCAGGAACAAATAGAGGACTGACAGCTGAGAGCAAAGATGACAAATCAGTAGAACTGTTCCTGCTCTTCACTGTCTACAATGTTTCCTTGCATGCAATTTACTTTCACCTGTCTTGTGGCATAGGATACACACCATCTTTGTTCAAGATTTGTTTTAAATTCAGCACTTCAAAGCTTATGTAATTCTAGATGCATCTAAATAAAGATTTTAATTTTATTTTACAGAAGCCTCTGTAGGAAAATAAAAATTCATAATGCAGATATATTGACAAAAAACCCTCCTAGGACACCAGCCTTAGGGTTCAAATTAATTCCTAATTCACCAGTTCCAATTATTATAGTGTGCTCTGAGTCCACTGCTGATACTAGTTCTGTCTGATCTGAAGAAGGAATTATCAACAAGTTTGCTGATGACACTGACTCATTCCACTGAGTAAGCAGGAATGATGCTCTCCAGGTGGAATTTTTGAAGCACTGCACAGGTCAAGAGCACTTGAAGTTTCATTTGTCTAATTAAAAACTGGCGTGCACAAGAAAGAGCCATGATAATACATCAACACTACACTAGGGACAAAACTCAGAAGTAACTCTTCCTGACTGAAGGCACTTACAATCTTTGCAAAATAAAAGAAAAGAAAAGCCAAAAAAGCAAATTAAAAATAGCATTCTCTATTTTTAAAAAATTGTATTGGGTCTGGCTGAGATGGAGTTAATACTCCCCATGGCAGCCCTCATAGCACTGTGCTCTGCATCAGTAGCTAGAAAGGTGTTGATAGCACACCAGTGTTTTGGCTACAGCTGAGCAATGCTGGCACAGCATCAAGGCTGTCTCTCCAACATTTTTGCCCCCCCCTCACTGGCAGGCTGGGGCAGGGCAAGATCTTGGGAGGGGACATAACCAGGACAGCTGACCTAAACTAACCAAACAGATATTCCATACCATATGACGTCAGCTCAGATATAAAAGCTAAGTAAAGGGAGACGGAAGAGGGAGGGCATTTTGTCTTCCGGAGCAACCACTACGCGTACTGAAGCCCTGCTTCCCGAGAAGTGGCTAGACATCGCCTGCTGATGGGAAGTAGAGAATAACATCATTTGTTTTTTTTTCTTTGCTTTCGCGCGCGCAACCTTTGCTATCACTTTATTAAACTGTCCTTATCTTGACCCACGAGCCTTTTGTTATATTTTCTCCCCCCCGTCCAGCTGAGGAGGGGGAGTGATAGAGCGGCTTTGGTGGGCACCTGGCATCCAACCAGGGTCAACCCACGACAGTCCTTTTTGGCGCCCAACGTGGGGCACGACAACGGCAGTTTTGCATTAAGTGTTCTATAGCTAGTTATTAAGTGGCAAGCTCCTGTGCAGGTCACGGAGCTTGTTAGCTGCTTGCTTATCTCTAGCTTGCTGAGTTTGGGAACATGTTAATGCAAATAATGGCTGCGTGCTTTGTCCTGGCACTGATGGCTTTGTTTTGCTGTGGGAGCTATCTTGTGGGGAGAATGAAGGAACGCGGGAACGTGCTAATACAAATAATGTCTATGTGCTTTGTCCTGGCACTGATGGCTTTGCTGTGTTGTGGGAGCTATCTTGTGGAGGAGATGAGGGAACACATCTCCCTCTCCCTACCAGGCATTGATGTGAATGGTTTTATTATGCAGGCTCCCGAGGTCCTTGTTCACCCTTATGTAAGCTGTTTAATACTAATAATTAATACTGGTGGCATATTATGGGTATTGTGGAATCTGGTCTTGTCCTGGTATAAGAGAAGACAAGTTTCAGGTGAGGCAATACTTAAATGTGCCCTCAAGCGACCAGTGCCTGGGTGGCAGGGTATATGGAAGGATTTGGGCAGATTCCTAGGACGGTTATCACCTCCCATAATCTGGGATTTTACATCTGAACAGGCAAGTAACCCTGGCAATCTGACGCGCCACCTGATAGAAGGGTGCCTTGCCTATCCCAATGAAAACCAGCAGCTTCTCGCACTGTACTGGGGCCTGGCCTATGCCTACCGAGCCATAGTTCAACACTGTCAGAGGACCACGGTTGAGGCAGGGACCCAGACTGCATCTGAGGACACCATGCTCGAGATAGGGACCCAAACAACAACAACTACAGTAATTGCCCCAGTAGTGAAAAGGAAGCAGTGGACAAGGAGATCAACGGGTCCATACCATCGATTAGTGAGGGAAGAAGAAGAAGAAGAGGAAAGGCTTGATCTAGAAGCTGGTCCTTCGGTAAGGAAATTGGAGGAAGGAGTGAGGGAACTTAAACAGGAAGCGGAAACTACCCGGTCCCTGACGTCCTCAGAACTTCGGGACTTGCGGAAAGATTACAGCCGCCAGCCAGGTGAGCGGATTGCTGCCTGGCTGCTCCGATGCTGGGATAATGGGGCTGATAGTCAGCAATTGGAAGGCAAGGAAGCCCAACAGCTGGGATCCCTCGCTAGAAACCGGGGAATTGAAAGAGGAATTGGAAAAGAGGCAGCAGTTTGCAGTCTCTGGAGCCGGCTTCTCTCAAGTGTGAGGGCAAGATATCCATTCAAGGAAGATCTTGTGAATTCCTCAGAAAAGTGGACTACCGCAGATGAAGGCATCCAGTACCTGAGAGAGTTAGCAGTGGTGGAAGTCATCTACAGTGATCTAGATGATGAGGAAGTCTCCAAAGATCCAGAGGATGTCCTGTGCACACGGGCCATGTGGAGAAAGGTGATTCAAGGTGCCCCAGCATCGTATTCTAACAGCTTGGCAGCAATGTATTGTCCAGATATGGAAACACCAACTGTGGAGAAAGTGTCGTCTTGGCTCCAAAACTTTGAGGAAAATCTCTGTGTTTCCTCATCCCTACAGGACAGTGCCTTGGCTGTTAGGGATGCTCCAAGAAATCAGTCCTCTCCTGCCCCAGTCAGAGGGAAAGGGAGCCTAAGGCGTATGCCACGTGGTACACTCTGGTTCTTCCTGTGTGACCAAGGGGAGGACATGAGGAAGTGGGATGGTGAACCCACCTTTAAGCTGGAAGCCCGTGTGCGTGAACTGAGAGGGAAGACAGCTGTTAAGAAGGGGTCACCCAAGAAGAAGGCTGTCAGCGTAGTTGCTGTAGAGGCCCAAGAAAGCACTCAGCGATCCTCCAGGCATAGAAGAACTGAAACTACCTCCCTTGATTCTGGTGAGGGGACTTCTGGTCTGGCACCACAAGGATCGGACAGTGAATACTGTGATGAGGAACAGCAATAGAGGGTCCCTGCCTTCGGCCAGGAGGAGGAAAGGGATGACCGGATATACTGGACTGTGTGGATTTGATGGCCTGGCACATCAGACCCACAGAAGTATAAGGCTTTGGTAGACACTGGTGCACAGTGTACACTGATGCCATCAGGATACAGGGGCACGGAACCCATCTGGATCTCTGGAGTGACAGGGGGATGCCAAGAATTGACTATACTGGAGGCTGAAGTGAGCTTGACAGGGGACAAGTGGGAAAAGCACCCCATTGTGACCGGCCCAGAGGCCCCTTGTATCCTTGGCATAGACTACCTCAAGAGAGGGTACTTCAAGGACCCAAAGGGGTACCGATGGGCTTTTGGTGTAGCCACTGTAAATGCAGAGAAGATCAAACAGCTATCTACTCTGCCTGGCCTCTCGGAAGATCCCTTCATTGTGGGATTGTTGCAAGTTGAAGAACAACAGGTGCCAATCGCTACCAGGACGGTGCACCGTCGGCAATATCGGACAAACCGAGACTCCCTGGCTCCCATCCATGAGCTGATTCATCACCTAGAGAGCCAAGGAGTCATCAGCAAGACTCATTCACCTTTTAATAGTCCTATATGGCCAGTGCAAAAGTCTGATGGAGGGTGGAGGTTAACAGTAGATTATCGCGGCCTGAATGAAGTGACACCGCCACTGAGTGCTGCTGTACCAGACATGTTAGAGCTCCAATATGAACTGGCATCAAAGGCAGCCACGTGGTATGCTACAATTGATATTGCCAATGCATTTTTCTCCATTCCTTTGGCAGCAGAGTGCAGGCCACAGTTTGCTTTCACATGGAGAGGCGTCCAATACACCTGGAATCGACTGCCCCAGGGGTGGAAGCACAGCCCTACCATTTGTCATGGATTAATCCAAACAGCACTGGAACAAGGCGAAGCCCCTGAACATTTACAATACATAGATGACATCATCGTGTGGGGCAATGAGGCAGAAGAAGTGTTTGAGAAGGGGAAAAGAATAATTCAGATTCTTCTGAAAGCTGGTTTCGCCATAAAGAAAAGCAAGGTCAAGGGACCTGCACAGGAGATTCAGTTCTTGGGAATAAAATGGCAGGATGGACGCCGTCATGTCCCTATGGATGTGGTTAACAAGATAGCATCTATGTCTCCACCAGCTAACAAGAAAGAAACACAAGCTTTCCTAGGCCTTGTGGGGTTCTGGAGAATGCATATTCCAGGTTACAGTCAGCTTGTGAGCCCTCTCTATTGAGTAACGCGGAAAAAGAACTATTTTGAATGGGGCCCTGAACAACAACAAGCCTTTGAGCATATCAGACAAGAAATAGCTCGTGCAGTAGCTCTTGGGCCTGTCCGGACAGGACCAGATGTACAAAATGTACTCTACACTGCAGCTGGGGAGCATGGTCTCACCTGGAGCCTGTGGCAGAAAACACCAGGAGAAACCCGAGGTCGACCATTAGGGTTTTGGAGCCGGGGGTACCGAGGATCAGAAGCCCACTACACCCCGACTGAAAAAGAGATACTAGCAGCATATGAGGGGGTTCGAGCCGCTTCAGAAGTTGTTGGTACAGAAGCATATCTCCTCTTGGCACCACGATTGCCTGTGCTACACTGGATGTTCAAAGGAAACATCCCCTCTACACATCATGCAACCAGCGCTACATGGAGTAAGTGGATAGCATTGATCACGCAACGGGCTCGACTGGGGAAATCTAACCGCCCAGGAATTCTGGAAGAGATCATGGACTGGCCAGAAGGCAGAGATTTTGGAGCATCACCTGAGGAGGTGGCTCGTGCCCAAGAGGCACCACCATATAATGAGTTACCAGAAGACGAAAGGTGTTATGCTTTGTTTACTGATGGATCCTGTCGTGTGGTAGGGAACCATCGGAAGTGGAAAGCTGCTGTGTGGAGTCCCACACGCCAAGTCGTTGAGGCCACTGAAGGAGAAGGCGAGTCAAGTCAGTTTGCAGAAGTGAAAGCCATCCAACTAGCCCTAAACATTGCTGAACGAGAAAAATGGCCGGTACTCTACCTCTATACTGACTCCTGGATGGTGGCTAATGCCCTATGGGGGTGGCTACAGCAGTGGAAGAAGACCAATTGGCAACGCAGGGGTAAACCCATCTGGGCAGCAGCATTGTGGCAGGACATTGCTGCCCGGGTAGAACACATGGCTCTAAAGGTACGTCATGTAGATGCTCACGTGCCCAAAAGCCGTGCCACTGAAGAACATCGAAATAATGAACAGGTAGACAAGGCTGCCAAAATAGAAATAGCTCAGGTGGACCTGGACTGGGAGCGTAAGGGTGAGCTATTTGTAGCTCGATGGGCCCACGAGACATCGGGACATCTAGGGAGAGATGCAACATATAGGTGGGCTCGTGATCGAGGGGTGGACCTGACCATGGAGGCCATTACGCAGGTCACTCATGAATGTGAAACATGTGCTGCAATCAAACGAGCTACCAGAGTAAAGTCTCCCTGGAACAGAGGGCGGTGGCTGGGTTTTCGATATGGCGAGGCCTGGCAAATTGACTACATTGGACCACTGCCGCGAACACGCCAAGGCAAGCGCTACATACTCACCATGGTGGAAGCAACTACTGGTTGGCTAGAAACATATCCTGTAAACCATGCCACTGCCCGAAACACCATCTTAGGCCTCGAAAGGCAAATTTTATGGCGACACGGTACCCCAGAAAGAATTGAATCAGACAATGGGACTCATTTCCGAAATAACCTCATAAGCTCCTGGGCAAAGAAACATGGCATTGAGTGGGTGTACCACATACCCTATCACCCGCAAGCATCTGGGAAAATTGAGAGATATAATGGACTGTTGAAGACTATGTTGAGAGCGCTAGGCAATGGGACATGGAAGCATTGGGATACAAATTTAGCAGAAGCCACTTGGCTAGTTAACACCAGAGGATCTGCTAACCGTCCTGGTCCTGCCCAAACAAAACCCCTACATACTGTGGGAGGAGATAAGGTCCCCGTAGTGCACATGGGGAAGTGGCTGGGGAAGGCGGTGTGGATTGCACCTCCCATGGGAAAAGGCAAACCCATTCGTGGGATTGTCTTTGCTCAGGGACCTGGGTGTACTTGGTGGGTAATGCGGAAGGATGGGGAGACCCAGTGTGTGCCTCAAGGACATTTAACCTTGGGGGAAAAATAATCTGTGATGTGAGTTGTATGTTGTAGGAAGTAATGTAGCAGGAATGACCTGAACTGCAGAAGAGTGAACTTCGCAAGGAACCAGACAAGTGCATCAGTGACCCAAACCAAGCTGGTGTTGGGGCCCAACGATCGAACATACTGCTTCTCCTGTCCTGACCACTCATCTTGATGGATGGGGCTCAAGTCATAACCTGTATGTGAACATCAGGAAGAGTGGAAGAAGCCCATGGAATATCTATCTCTTAAAGGACAGGGGATAGTAATTAATAAGAATGTATAAATCCGTACGTTGGGTATAAAAGTGGTTTAAGTATGTAGTCTCAGTTGTAAGTGTTGGTGAGAAAGGATTTCAGTAATGAGAATTAAATACAATAGTATGGTTAGAAGATATCTGTATTAAGTTATGTGGAACCTGAGCAGGACGCAAATGGTATGGAATAAGGGGTGGAGATTGTATTGGGTCTGGCTGAGATGGAGTTAATACTCCCCATAGCAGCCCTCATAGCACTGTGCTCTGCATCAGTAGCTAGAAAGGTGTTGATAGCACACCAGTGTTTTGGCTACAGCTGAGCAATGCTGGCACAGCATCAAGGCTGTCTCTCCAACATTTTTGCCCCCCCCTCACTGGCAGGCTGGGGCAGGGCAAGATCTTGGGAGGGGACATAACCAGGACAGCTGACCTAAACTAACCAAACAGATATTCCATACCATATGACGTCAGCTCAGATATAAAAGCTAAGTAAAGGGAGACGGAAGAGGGAGGGCATTTTGTCTTCCGGAGCAACCACTACGCGTACTGAAGCCCTGCTTCCCGAGAAGTGGCTAGACATCGCCTGCTGATGGGAAGTAGAGAATAACATCATTTGTTTTTTTTCTTTGCTTTCGCGCGCGCAACCTTTGCTATCACTTTATTAAACTGTCCTTATCTTGACCCACGAGCCTTTTGTTATATTTTCTCCCCCCCGTCCAGCTGAGGAGGGGGAGTGATAGAGCGGCTTTGGTGGGCACCTGGCATCCAACCAGGGTCAACCCACCACAAAAATGTTAGTAAAAATTGAGCTTTTACCAAAAGAAATCTGAACGCATTAAGAACTGTGACTGAGCAAGTTAAGACAGAAGACGTGTGGCAGTAGATCCCGCCCCCCCCCATCCTGCCAGCAGGAAACAAAACTTCTCCAGGCAGGGAGAAGGGGAAGGAAACCCTGAAGGCTGCAGGTTGAAATTTGAACTGGCCAATCGAGATGCACCAGGTACACTGAGGTGACCCTCCTGGCCAATAGAATTAAATGACCACAGGTCAGATTCGACAGGGGTATAAACGGGGTCCCGCTGGAGGACACGTTGGCAGTCCTCCTCGGAGCAGCGGGTCTGCAGTCAGGCACCGCCTGAGGTAACTCCTCGAGGGAGAGAGCCCTCATCTTTTAGGGGAGTGATACACGCGTTTTGAGCCATCACTTTAAATCTTGGGGATTCTTAAGTCGGCCGTGTAGTATTAATTCTCTTTACATCATTGAGCCTGTGGTTTTATAAAATGTTACCGGACTTCTAACAAACTTTTGCTGAAGAATAGATCTGAGTTTTAACACCTGTTGGATTTGGTTAGTCGTGCATCCGTAACATTTTAAATTGGCGTAGTCGGCAAGATGGTGTTAATGGAGGAATTATTACGGAGGCACGGCTGCAGCCCTTCTCCCCCAGGTCTGGACTGGGCAAAGGAGAAGTGGTCCGACCCGGCAGCGGTCGTGGAGAGAGTAGAACTATGCTGCGGAAGTAGTCGAGATGGCAAAGGCAGTGTGTGTGCCCTCCTGGGCGCCTGCTTGATTCAAGCACAGAACCAAAAGGGGGATTCTGCTAAAAGGCAAGGGGAAATAGATTGTCTGAAGGTGGAATTGGAGGAAAGGGACGTGCGGCCCCTTATTGAAACAGAAGGGCACGCGGGTCCGCACGGTGGGAGCCCCCGGAGTGCTGTTTGCACAGCCCCTTGGTCGGGACCCGAACTCGGCGAGTTGCAAGCTAATTTTTCACGCAAGCCAGGCGAAACCAAAATTGAGTATTTGTGGAGAGTTTCTCTAACGGGGGAGGATCGGATACTGTTGAGTGATGATGAAGCGAGAGGTTACTGGGAACCGGGAGTGTTTCTGAGTGCTGGGCCGGCAGGTGATCAGTCGATAACTTCCCGAGTAGCCTACTGGGCTGGGGGTGTGGACCCCAAGGAGAGAGGAGAACCTATTACTATCTGGGTAAAGGGACTGTTGGAGTTAACAGAGGGAGTGCAAAAAGCCGCCTGTGTTCAGGCCGTGTATGATAGAGGGCAGCAAGGGATACCGATGACTGCACCGGTGGACCCCCGCCACCTCAGACCCCTTATTAGAGGTCTGCCGGATGCTTTAAAGATACACGTCCAGTCCCTCAGAGAAAGAATCCAGGGGGCCATTGATCGCAACCAGCAGAACCCCCAGGGGCCGGCCGCGCATGTGATGACTTGGGCGGAAGTACTGCACAGCATAGTAGTTCACGGGCGCGAGATGGGATGGGCGGAGCCGAGCGGTGGCACGGAGGGCGGCAGGAAGGTCCGGGCAGCCAGTTGTAAGCCCCGCCCCCTCGAGCGGTCTCGATCTCGCGGGCGGGCGGACCGGAATTACGATCCCGAAAGGAACGCTCTCTGGCGGAAGGCACTGGCACTGGGGGGACCCCGAGCCGTGCTGGACGGGCAGTCCGCTGGCGACATCCGGAAGTTGGTGGAATTGCTGGAGGGGAAAGCTAGAGACCAAAGGGAAGCGCCAGCAACCCCGCCCCCTCGGGGGGAGAAACTGAACCCTTTGGCGGCACTGCGAGAGGAACTGGATGGGCAAAAAACCTAGAAGCTGCGGTTTGGGGTTCAGGCTGCCCAGTCCACATGGTGAATACCTGCCAATGGTCTGCTGATAAAGAGCCTTATATACACATTCCCGTGGGCCCAAAACGGATAAGTTTGGAATTCTTAATTGATACAGGAACCCAAATTAGTGTTTTAAATGAGCAACAAGCTAGTGATCTGGGAATCAGGCCATCAAGAAAGGCTATAAACATTAGAGGAGTAACAGGGGTGACAGAAAAATGCCCCATAGCTCGATCTCAATTCTGGTTACTGGGGAAAAGAGAATGACAGCTGTGGAAGTGGCTTTGAGCCCCTGTGAGGGAAATATACTGGGATTTGATGTGCTGGCAGGCAGACAATGGTACCCACCCAATGGCAGAGTGTGGAGCTTCGGGGACAGGGGGGCAGAGGCTAGTCATGTGAGAACCTTGCAGGTTACGCCTGCACTACCGCAATCTAAGGTAACCCATGTCTCTCAATAGCCACTGCCAGCCTCTGCCAAATGGGGTATTTTGGAAGTAATTAACAATCTTGAAAAAAGAGAGATCATCAGTTGCACACATTCCCCTTATAATTCTCCTGTTTGGCCAGTCCGTAAATCAGGTGGAAGGTGGCGACTAACAATTGATTATAGGAGATTGAACAGTAATACCCCACCATTAACTTCTGCCGTCCCAAGTATTACCTCAGTGATTGCCCACCCTCTCTATGACTTGCTCCGAAAAAACAGAAAATGGGATTGGACTTTGCAACATACGGAAGCCCTTAACGCCCTGAAAGATGAGCTTAAGGCTTATCAGAGACTAGGTCCATTGCACCCACGAGATCCTTTAAGGGTGGAACGGGGATTTGCTGAACATGCCTCATACTGTGGTGTGTTTCAAAAGGGGCCACAGGGACCAGCCAGGCCTTTAATATTCTCTTCCACTGCATTCAAAGAAACGGAGCGCACCCAAACCAAGCTCTGGCCCAGCATATCAGACAAGGCAAGGCTCTTTGGAGCACGTGACAGGTTGATTACATTGGTCTTCTGAGACCATCTCATGGGAGTGGAAAGACTCAGCACATCAGTGCCCGGTGGATAATCCCAGACTTCTAACCCTGTGACCGGGTTTTAAGACCAAGGCCTAGTTTGTGCTTTTTTACAGGACCAAGAAGGAACGAGTCATTCCAGTCCTTTTGCTGACAGTGATGACGGTGACAGGCGTGAATGGTGAAGATCTGGATGATAATGTCGTGGCAAAATGATGGACATCAATATATCACGAGTCCTTGAGCTCGCATGAGAGCAATGTAACAATTATAGTTGGTCACCAGATGTGACTATATCCTCCAACTAACCCATGGGATCACGGGGTGGAGTTGGAATGGTACTATGCTATGCCCTGAAATTCCATGGGGGCAACTGTTTCTGCCACAGGGACCAACTGGTTGGGAAAATTTTGATATGTTCAGATTTTCTTTCACGGGGTGGGAGACCAGCCTTCTCTAATCTTTAATAATGCTTGTAGTTATGATTACTGTAATCTCTATTGCAATAAGTTCTATCAAACACTTGGTAGTGAAGCCTGTACTAATGGTTAAGTGTACTCCTTTAACTGTCCATACACTGAATAGTCCTGTGTTCAATATTCCACTTTAGTTCTAGACCAGAAGGGAACGATGGCCCACAATGAGCATCAAACTTGCCAAACTGCACCCCCTTTTAACTTTGGAGGGAAGAGGTGACTGTACCACCACTTCAAAGAAACCAGTCAAATCATGACTGTGGTCACGGGGTGGATTGTGGCAGTACATCCCACCCCCCACATCCTGCCAGCAGGAAACAAAACTTCTCCTGGCAGGGAGAAGGGGAAGGAAACCCTGGAGGCTGCAGGTTGAAATTTGAACTGGCCAGTTGAGATGCGCCAGGTACACCGAGATGACCCTCCTGGCCAATAGAATTAAATGACGACAGGTCAGATTCGACAGGGGTATAAACGGGGTCCCGCTGGAGGACACGTTGGCAGTCCTCCTCGGAGCAGCGGGTCTGCAGTCGGGGACTCCCCCTTGGGTTGGGGCACCGCCCGAGGTAACTCCTCGAGGGAGAGAGCCCTCAGCTTTTAGGTGAGTGATATGCACGTTTTGAGCTATCACTTTAAATCTTGGGGATTCTTAAGTCGGCCGTGTAGTATTAATTCCTTTTACATCATTGAGCCTGTGGTTTTATAAAATGTTACTGGACTTCTAACAAACTTTTGCTGAAGAATAGATCTGAGTTTTAACACCTGTTGGATTTGGTTAGTCGTGCATCTGTAACAGTGTCCCACATCCTCCCTGGCTGATGATAAAGCAAGACTGAACAGGATTCCTAACAAGAAGAATTGACAAGACACCTTTGCCATGGTGGAAGTCGAGGGGCCCATTTAAAGTCACACCATAACTTGTCTGCTCAATCATCTCAGTTACTTAAAAGCACCAACCTTTAATCACAGCATATACATGCATTTAAGTTTGATCTTTAGGGACTTTCCGTAATACCAACCAGAAGTTTCGCTATGTAGCTTTGCAAAAATGAACTTTATCGAGACAACTTCCATATGCAAGAAAAAACAAATCCCAATTAGTACACGTTACTGTTCTTTGCTAAGCTCCCTGACATTTCAGTCATACAATTCTTCTCAACTTTGTACCATTTCACCAAGATTTCTAGCCTGTTCTAATCCAGAAGTCAAGCAGTTCCCATCATTCATATAAGATGCATCCAAGTGAAAGAGAAACTTATCTCATCTTGTCCTCTCTTCTCCCTTCGAGACAGGGAATATCTATTGCTCTAATGCCTTCTCTGTAAACATTAAATAGAAGGAAGACCTATTTAAGCAAAACGCTGGCACAAGAACAAGCATGTTTAAGCTAGCTGTGACTATGTCTAGCTTGGAAATTAAAAGGTGTTGAAAAAACATTAGAGGTGATTGGTAACAGCCAACATGGCTTCACTAAGGGCAAATCATGCCTGACAAATTTGGTGGCCTTCCACGACGGGGTTACAGTGTTGGTGGATAAGGGAAGAGCAACTGACATCATCTACCTGGACTTGAGCAAAGCATTTGACACTGTCCTGCATGACATCCTTGTCTCTAAATTGGTGAGACATGGATTTGACAGATGGACCACTTGGTGGATAAGGAATTGGCTGGATGGTGGCACTCAAAGAGTTGTGATGAATGGCTCGATGTCCGAGTGGAGACCAGTGACGAGTGGCATTCCTCAGGGGTCGGTATTGGTACTGGCGCTGTTTAACATCTTTGTTGGAGACATGGACAGTGGGATTGAGTGCACCCTCAGCAAGTCTGCCAACGACACCAAGCTGTGTGGTGCGGTCGACATGCTGGAGGGAGGGGATGCCATCCAGAGGGACCTTGACAGGCTTGAGAGGTGGGCCAGTGTGAACCTCATGAAATTCAACAAGGCCAACTGCAAGGTCCTGCACATGGGTCAGGGCAATCCCAAGCACAAATACAGGCTGGGCAATGAGTAGATTGAGACCAGCTGTATACGGATGTGTTAAAAGATGGGATTTTGGTCTGTGGATGAACACTGGGGGAGAGGTAGATAGCCGAGGAAAACGCAGTCAGCACAGAAAATGGATGGTTTGTTGCCTGTTGCTTGGAATGCTGACCATGGAGATAAGAGGGCTGAGCAATACTGGGGGAGGACAGGCAGCAGGCTGTTGCACAGCACAGCTGTGTGCATGATTGGCGTGTGACTGCTGGATGATGACAATATGCCGCATGTACAAAGCCCATGAACCAATAGACAGGGTGGCTATGGCTTGTGCAGCGCGCCTGGCCAGCAAGCGCATGCGTCATAGGCTCCCTATGTTACAATCGAGGCATGTTTTGGCGCCTGCTGGGCACGTGTGCCGAAACCCGTTCCTCTGCAAATGTATAAATATCGGGATTTTTCCAAAGAGCATTGGGGCTGGTGTACAGCAAGGCCACCGTTGCCTCCGTGGGGACGCCCACATAAAGCTGGCACCTACCAATTGCTGGGCTGAGCTCACGGCGCAAGATGGCACAAGAATGTACAGATGGTCCATCTTCCTTACAGTCCTCGGGTCGGTATGTTAACTTGCTTTACAAGATACCCTTAGCATAATGCACATCTGTAGTTAATAAATGCTTGCTTTTTCCCCTTATAGTCAGTGTGTGTGTGTTCACCTTCTCAGGAATCCTTGAAACCACCCTAAAACATAATTGGCAACGAGGATGGGATTCCCGTAAAGGAGGAGGCACACAGACACAAGTGGGTGGGACGCGGATAGTGGAGCCGGTAGCTATCTGTCGGTGCGCCACTTGGTTGCAGAGGGAGTGAATGGGAGACTCTCTGCATGAAGGATTAGAGAGAAATCCGATAACAAGGTCTACCGTGGGACGGAGTCCTTGTTGCTTGAAACTGGAAGCAAAATTTGAGCAGCTGGAGAATCAGTTGTGGGATCTCAAAGCGACTACAGTCATACAACAACAAACCAACTGTAAACCCCATTCCCTGTCCCCCTGCGCCACTGGGGGGGGGGGTAGGTAGAGAATCCGGGAGTGAAGTTGTGCCTGGGAAGAGGAGAGGGTTGGAGGAAAGGTGTTCTGAGATTTGGTTTTATTTCTCATTACCCTACTCTGTTTGATTGGTAATAAATTGAGTTAATTCTCCCCAAGTTGAGTCTGTTTTGCCTGTGACAGTAATTGGTGAGTGATCTCTCCTGTCCTTATCTCGACCCACAAACTGTTTGTTGTATTTTCTTTCCCCTGTCCAGCTGGGGAGGGGGGAGTGAGAGAACGGGTTTGGTGGACACCTGGTATTCAGCCACAGTCAACCCTCCACAGTCTTTTTTAGTGCTGAAGCCTGGGAATGGGAGGAATTCAAGATAAGGATAGTAACTGAGAGAGGTAACAGGCAAAACATGGACTGAACGCAGCTAGAGAGTAAAGAGCTGCATGACAAGTAGGGAAATGTTTGCTGTTGTAATTGTGGTGAAGGGATGAGGGGTGGATTGTGTGTAAATTGTCCACTTCTTGTCGGTGTGGTGATGATATTATTTTGATTATGGTGTGTGGAGAATCCTTTTTTGTTGATGTGAGTGAAGTTTGTGAAAACTGTGAAGATTTTGTGTGATGAATGTAGATTTTAATGATAATTCTTAAATATGTGATGCGGAGAGGCAAGGGGTGGAATGTATTGGCTTTGTGTGGTGAGGTTTTGGTAGTGGGAGGGGCGGTTACAGAAGGGCTTCTGTGAGAAGCTGCTGGAAGCTTCCCCTGTGTCCGACAGAGCCAATACCAGCCAGCTCTAAGACAGACCCGCCGCTGGCCAAGGCCGAGCCAATCAGCAATAGTGGTAGCACCTCTGTGATAACACATTTAAGAAGGAGAGAAAAAAAAAAAAAAGTTGCTGGGAGTGTATTTGGGCTCTCCTCCGTCTGTGTATTTCATGTGGACGCACACACGAAAGAACAATCTGAGACACATTTGGGGAATGCACAAGCTGATGCCCTCGCAAAGATTCAATCAGTAAAGCTAGAGGAACAGAGTAATGCCGCATTAGCATGGTGGGCCCATGAGAAGGCTGGTCATGAAGGAAGGGATGCCACCATAGCATGGGCCAAGGCCCGGGGTGTACAACTTTCAGTAAAAGATGTTTAAACATGTATTGCTCAATGTGAAACTTGCCAACTGCTAAAAAGACATCCTTATTTAGATCAACCAGTAGGGCACATACGGCAGGGCACAACTGGGGGTGAAGTATGGCAGATTGACTATATTGGACCTTTGCAGGAACATAGGCGACAGCTCTAAATCTGCGTAGCTGTGGACACATATTTGGGACTAGTAGTAGCAGTTCCCAGCCTCTATAGTAATGCACATACCACAATTAAATGCTTAGAAATGATAGAGCTCTATTATGGTACCCCTGTAGAGATCCAATCTGACAATGGGACGCATTTCAAAAACACCAGAGTAGCACAGTGGGCCAGTGACCGAGGAGTTACGTGGACATGGCATCTTCCTTACCACCCCCAGGGGGTGGGATTAGTAGAGCACACTAATGGATTATTGAAAGAGCAGCTGAAGCGCTTGGAGGGTGGTACATTCACTGGGTGGGTAGACCATCTAACTGAAGCAGTACACATCTTGAATAACCGTATCATTGGCCAGAGCTCGACCCTCATCCTACGCATGAAGCAAGGGCAGATCAGAACCACAAAGGTTGCAAATCCAGGAATATCTGTCACACAAGGGACGGCCTTCACAGCTACACCCCAAGGCGGCGGATATGCCGTGCAAAGCACTACAGATATAACCATGGCTAGCCAAGAGACGCGGTGGTTCCACACTGATGTCACGCTGTATCCAGCCTCCGGCAGCTGTCTACGTTTATTGTGTTTGACCCCAGGGCTCTTGGCCCAGGGCCTAGTGTTACTGAATCCAACTCAGGAATCTGGAAAAAGACCACTCATATTTGGAATCAAAAACACCTCCTCGCGGGTGGTGATCCTACCTACTGCCCCATGGGTTTTGGTATATCATGTCCTGAATGCACCACCAACTACAGAGACCATGCGGTGGTTCGCTGGGGCATGGGTATGGTATCGGCCCCCATTAGGACAACTGGTTGCAGCTGAAGTTATAGCTGCTGATGACTCACAAGCTGTAACTATTGTGGTGCAGGGAGAACCTGCATGGTGGCGCGTGCCAGCACAACACCTAACGCGACGGGAGTAGGGTATGGGCTATGTTTCCCCTCCCCTCTTGTGTTCACAGATGGACGTAGTCGTGGATACCGCCACAACCCAAAGAAAACGTCTGGATGACCCTGGCCAACGTGACCGGACAAGATTCCTTATGCTTCAGTACAGCAACACCGAACAATCCCTTTTCCACATGTTTAATAGGGGTTCCGCTGGCATCGACAAAGTTTAAGAACCTATTGACGGAGACCCCCATGAAGCAGGCCATAGACTCGACGGATTGGAATGCCTGGTTTCCACGGATTGGGCATTCACCCTCATTGCCACCCCGGGAATCACAAATTCAGGGGTCCCTGAATGCAGATTGGTTTAGAATTATCTTATTTACTATTAGATGTAGATAGTATTAGACACACAACCTTACAGAATAGAGCTGCAATTGACTTTCTATTACTTGCTCATGGACATGGCTGCCAAGACTTTGATGGACTCTGTTGCATGAACTTGAGCGACCACTCCACATCTGTTCATGCACAAATACAGGAGCTACAAAGGCTAAGTCACCAACTTGTCGTACAGACAGGTTGGAACCCCCTTTGCAGGGTGGACATGGGGGTAGCCATGGCTACGACAACTCATCTTAGGTTTTGGTCTTGTATGTCTTGTATTTTTATGTATCATGTGTTTTGTCCCCTGTATTATTCAACTAATACGACAAATGATGGATACTCTGCTACAACAACGTCATACAAATAGTTGAATATTGTCGTGTTCCATCCACGGACCACGCGGTGGCGTGTATACAGATGTGTTAAAAGATGGGATTTTGGTCCGTGGATGAACACTGGGGGAGAGGTAGATAGCCGAGGAAAATGCAGTCAGCACAGAAAATGGATGGTTTGTTGCCTGTTGCAACAGGCCATGTGAATCCTCGAAACCACCCTAAAACACCAGACCTGTGGAGAAGGACTTGAGGGTATTAGTGGATGAAAAACTGAATATGAGTTGGCAATGTGCACTTGTAGCCCAGAAATCCAATAGCGTTCTGGGCTGCATCAAAAGAAGTGTGACCAGCAGGTTGAGGGAGGTGATTCTCCCCCTCTATTCTGTTCTCGTGAGACCTCACCTGGAGTACTGTTTGGCTCTGGACCCACTCCAACATAAGAAAGACATGGACCTGTTGGAGCGGGTCCAGAGGAGGGCCATGAAGATGATCAGAGGGCTAGAACACCTCCCCTATGAGGATAGGCTGAGAGAGTTGGGGTTGTTTAGCCTGGAGAAGAGAAGGCTCCAGGGACACCTTCTAGCAGCCTTCCAGTACCTAAAGGGGGCCTACAGGAAAGATGGAGAGGGACTCTTTAACAGGGAATGTAGCAATAGGACGAGGGGTTACAGTTTTAAACTGAAAGAGGGTAGATTTAGATTAGATGTAAGGAAAAAATTCTTTACTATGAGGGTGGTGAGACACTGGAACAGGTTGCCTAGAGAAGTTGTGGATGCCCCCTCCCTGGAAGTGTTCAAGGCCAGTGTCCTGGTTTCAGCTGGGATGGAGTTAATTGTCTTCCTAGTAGCTGGTACAGTGCTATGTTTTGAGTTCAGTATGTGAAGAATGTTGATAACACTGATGTTTTCAGTTGTTGCTAAGTAGTGTTTAGACTAAAGTCAAGGATTTTTCAGCTTCTCATGCCTAGCCAGCGAGAAAGCTGGAGGGGCACAAGAAGTTGGCACAGGACACAGCCAGGGCAGCTGACCCAAAGTGGCCAATAGGGTATTCCATACCATGTGACATCACATCTAGTATAGGAACTGGGAAGTGGGGGCGGGGGATCGCCGCTCGGGGACTGGCTGGGTATCGGTCGGCAGGTGGTGAGCAATTGCACTGCGCATCATTTGTACATTCCAATCCTTTTATTATTACTGTTGTCATTTTATTAGTGTTATCATTATCATTATTAGTTTCTTCTTTTCTGTTCTATTAAACCGTTCTTATCTCAACCCAGGAGTTTTACTTCTTTTTCCCGATTTTCTCCCCCATCCCACTGGATGGGGGGGAGTGAGTGAGCAGCTACGTGGTGCTTAGTTGCTGGCTGGTGTTAAACCACGACAGCCAGGTTGGATGGGGCTTTGAGCAACCTGGTCTAGTGAAAGGTGTTCCTGCCCATGGCAGGGGGGTTGGAACTAGATGATCTTTAAGGTCCCTTTCAACCCAAACCATTCTATGATAAACAGTTCATTAAAATCAACTAGGATTCACAGGGTGTGCAGAGGTCCCCAGACATCACAGCAGATGTACCTAAGGCAGTGTACCAAGATGGCTTTCTGGGGAACCCAAGAGGCTTTTCAGGGGTCCTGGTTTCAGCTGGGATAGAGTTAATTTTCTTCCTAGTAGCTGGTTGTCGTGGTTTCAGCCCAGCCAGTAACAAAGGACCACGCAGCCGCTCGCTCACTCCTCCCGCCCCCCTCCGGTGGGATAGGGAGGAGAATCGGAGGAGAGAAAAGGAGAGGAAAAAAAAAACAAACAAAAAAAACCGGAATCTCGAGGGTTGAGATAAGGGCAGTTTACTGGGACAACATAAAAAAAAAAAAAGAAGTTACAACAACAACGGTACTAATAAAAGAGTATACAAAAGGAGTGATGCACAGTGCAGCTGCTCACCACCCGGAAGCCAACGCTCTGCCACTTCCCCCACCGAAAGTCGAGAGAGCTCCCCCCGGCCCGCTCCACATATATATACTGAGCATGATGTCACATGGTATGGAATAGCTCCTTGGCTAGTTCAGGTCAGCTGCCCTGGCTGTGCCCCCCCACCTCCCAGGTTCCTGTAAAAATTAACTCTATCCCAGCTGAACCCAGGACACTGGTATAGTGCTATGTTTTGGGTTCAGTATGAGATGAATGTTGATAACACTGATGTTTTCAGTTGTTGCCAAGTAATGTTTATAAGTCAAGGATTTTTCAGCTTCTCATGCCCAGCCAGCAAGAAGGCTGGAGGGGCACAAGAAGTTGGGAGGGCACACAGCCAGGACAGCTGACCCAAACTGGCCAAAGGGATATTCCATACCATGTGACATCATTCCTAGTATAAACTGGGGGGAGTGGGGCTGGGAGGGATCGCGGCTCGGGGACTAACTGGGCGTTGGTTGGCAGATGGTGAGCAATTGCATTGTGCATCATTCGTTTTGTATATTCCAATCCTTTTATTATTATTATTGTCATTTTAGTATTGTTATTACTATCATTATTTTCTTCCTTTCTGTTCTATTAAACTGTTCTTATCTCAACCCACAAGTTTTACTTTTTTTTTTCCGATTCTCTCCTCCATCCCACTGGGTGGGAGGAAGTGAGTGAGTGGCTGCGTGGTGCTTAGTTGCTGGCTGGGGTTAAACCATGACATCAGGGTAACTAAATCTAGTCTCACACTACTAGAGATAATACCATGCAATCCTTTCCACAGTCAAACTCTGTCCTGAAGGTAAATTTATATTACTTGCTCCCATATCTTCTCTCTGCAGATAATTAGAAACATATTTCTAATTTTTCATTTCCTTCTATTCATAGGACAAATTTATTCAGTAGATTTATTGGCAGGTTAAAGCAAAGAGCATTGGCAAGTTAAATATGGTTATTTGCATTGAAACAGCGCAGTAAGGCCTCACAGGACTTGTCCAGTTACCTGAAGTGACAGCTGGACTTTAAGAGCTGTGCTCACTTGAGTCTTATTCTGCACTGTTAAGAGATGATGAGTAACATCTTTAAAAGCATCTAAGGATCTTTCATCAATGTGGCTAACAATATTTATAGCAACCAAAAAGTTCTCCCTGAAGATAATGAAATATGAAGAAATCCACACAAGCATCTGAGCAGTATAACTGGAAGAATTCACGTACTATGAAGGCTGTTAAGTGCTTTGCTCACGTTTTTACATAATTACTGAAGTTCTACTCTCTGAAGTAACTACATGAAAGCAACACCCTCTTACTTCAGTATCCTGTTCCCTGGATGTAAACAAAATCAGACCTGCCAATTATTGTGACCACAATACATTTTATTTACCACTTCTTTTATTTTTGCATTTTGGAACATGAGCCATATTCTACTCCTCATCTTGGTGCTTCATAAACAATTTCAAGGTGTCATAGCTTAATGTGCACAAACCTGCTGAAAACAACGTCTAACAAGAGGATTACTAAATACCCAAATTGCACTCAAAAACTTCATTTACAGGACTTCAGAAGACAGCAAGGTGCCACTTTACTGTCAAATTCCAAGCTGAGTTTACAGAACTACTAAGTGGGGAAAAAAAAATCATTTTCACTAACAAGGTCTTAAAATATGCAGAAGTCAAGTGACAAACCTTCACAATGGCATTTTCAGATTTCCAAACAGTAACACTAAGTAGTTGAGATGGTAAATATGTGGTTTTATTTATCAAAACATGTGCCAATCTACCAGAAATGAAACTGCACAGGGATAATAAGAAGCCTGGCTAACTGCAAACCGCTGAAAGAAAAGACGCATTGCTAGATCAATCATATTTGAACCTTGATGGAGGTAGATTAATCCAGAAGCAATAACCTTGGCCTGGCAATTAAATTTAAACATAATCATCATCTGGCAGGCTTAAAATCCTAGTGTGGGACGCCATCACAGCATGCAGAATATTCCCTCACTGCACCTGCACTGGCACCAGGCAAGACACAGTCACTGTAAACAATGCTACTTTTTGATTTCCTGGTTCCTTCAGCCAGGAGGGTTTGAGAAAGTTTTGATAGCCACGATTGTTTTATTCCATTTTATTCTCAATACTTGGGATATACATCCTTCAGCTGGCTCATTTTTAAATCGCTTCAGTACTTAAACTGTCACACTTGATGCATAATCTGACACCAGAGTCATAGTTTGAATATTTCAGTTCTATTACTTTTAATTCTGTACCAGTTAATCATATTTTATTTAAAGGTAAAATGTTAATCTTCTGATGTTAAAAACCATCATACTTTACCTTTTTATGGCCGCATATTAAAATAAGAATACTTGCCAATTACCTAGAGCCACCTTCTCAGGATTCAAATGAGAAGTTGACAAGAGGTCAGCTCAGAATCTCTGCAGTACAACAGTCTGCTCTGCATGCCAGAGGTGGTCTCTTTAAATTTTCTAGTACTTCACAGCTGAAATTAGCACATCTCACCAATTACTACCCCACTTTGGCGTGTCCTATTTTAATCCTGAGTAAAAGGTTTACCAAAAAGCACCTTGCTCCAAATTGTTTCCTATAAACTGGTTACATGCACTATTGCAAGCTCAAAACTGTAATAGAAATACTTTAAAAAGCCAATGGTTCTCTCTGAGATAATGAAAGCAAATTTTTAATTGTTGTTTTAATATTGCTACTTCTCGTGACTTAAAATATAGCTCTACTGTTGAAATTCACACACACCACCAGGATGAGGTCTTAGACTGCAAGCATTTCCCAGTAGGGATTTTTTGTCTCTATACTTGTCTGCAAAGCAACTAGCAAATTGTTAATCATCTATAATTAAAGACACCATAAGCCCAGAAACCATCAGAGTATATCTCCAGTTTGCTCACGTGGCCCTTTATGCATAAAATATGCCTTTTCATTTCAGTCTACCCTTTTGCATTTGGGTGCCTCCTTCAAACCTTCTTCTATGACATGCCCAAGAAGAGAGACATTTTTTAAAATTTATTTTTATATATAAAACACAATGAAAATGACAAATCTGTGTGACACTTTTCTCAGTCTTTTGCTTGACCTTAACATTTTTTGTTTTATTTAAGATTTTCAGAGACATACAACATTTGTATGCCATTTATGTGTAGGCTGAGGGTGTGCGTGAAATGCCATAAATAACCAACATGCATACATTCAACCTTTCATGTCACACAAAGGCCAGCAAGCAGTACCCCAAATTTTTACAGCAATGGTCTGCTACGAGGGAAGCCAGTCCATGGACCACTGCCTAGATAGGTAACTTCCTATATAAGGCTCTATGCTTTACACAAGGCAAAGGTTACAATCTTTATTTTAACACATCATTATCTTGAATTTTAGAAGACTTCCTCCTTCATGTGGAAGATAGTCTCGTATCTGTTACAACATTTGGAAGTGACTAGTAGTGGTGAAAGCTGTCCTGGTTTCAGCTGGGATAGAGTTAATTTTCTTTCTAGTGGCTGGTATAGTGCTATGTTTTGGATTCAGTATGAGAAGACTGTTGATAACACACTGATGTTTTCAGTTGTTGCTAAGTAATGTTTAGACTAAAGTCAAGGATTTTTCAGCTTCTCAAGCCCAGACAGCAAGAAGGCTGGAGGGGCACAAGAAGTTGGGAGGGGACACAGCCAGGGCAGCTGACCCAAAGTGGCCAATGGGGTATTCCATACCATGCAATGTCATGCCTAGTATATAAACTGGGATCGCGGCTCGGGAACTAACTGGGCGTTGGTCGGCAAGTGGTGAGCAATTGTATTGTGCATCACTTGTTTTTTTATATTCCAATCCTTTTATTATTATTATTGTCATTTTATCATTGTTATTATTATCATTATTAGTTTCTTCCTTTCTGTTCTATTAAACTGTCTTTATCTCAACCCACGAGTTTTACCTTTTTCCTTCCAATTCTCTCCCCCATCCCACTGGATGGGGGGGAGAGAGTGAGTAGCTGCGTGGTGCTTAGTTGCTGGCTGGGGTTAAACCACAACAAAGGATAAATTTTATTTCTTATAGATTCTTTAGAATGAAACAAACTATATCTAAAAAGCGCAGATATGCTTTTTTATTTCTTTTGCAGTTCAGGGGACGGGGAGAGGGAAAAGCATCTCTGATTTGTATATTAAAGTGCAAGCATCTGTCCTACTGATGATATTCTAGGGAAGCACATTAGCATAAAATTTAACAATTTCAAATAAGTGAATGTGAAATAGGGACTGTATAAAGACACTATTTCCAAGCCTGACAGGAACATCACTGTTTAGAAATGCAAATGAAACCATTATGTTCAGTAATTATATGAAAATATGAACATTTCAGCATGTTTTCCAGCCCTGATGGCAGTTAATGGGATGTACGCTTATATAAATAACTACTGTTAAAACTAATGCTGAAAAAACACTAGTAAATTCATGCTAAAGCAACTGATTTAGTATGCTTTTAAACCCCAGCAGTGCTCACTTATTTAGAAGGGAGTGCATTCTTATGTTTAGAACTCATTACTGTTACAAATCACTGCAACTCCATCAATTGCCATGCATTAATGAAAATGGGACACATGCAAAAATAATTATTGCCTCTCAGCAGTTTTCTTTAAAGACAAAATATAGGGGTATTACCATCATGCAGCCTTGAGGGGAACTTATCAGCCACATAATCTTTATTTCTACAACTGTACTCCCTATGCTATAACCCCGGGGTGTTTTTTGTCCCAAGAAGGGGCTAACCTTTATGTAAAACTCTTGACATATACACAATGAAAGTGACCATACTGTCATCAGTAAAAACTTACCATTTTCACAATTAAAAATACATTTAAACAAACATATACACACTAGTATGTGAACTGAGAAATGTGGATGTGAAATAAAAAACTACAATTCTTGAAACTAGAGCAAGGAGATGTAATGCGAATGGAATTAAGGATAAAAGGCACAGGTGGAAGTCTTCTATGAAGTTCTTTTATCTGGATAAATTCCATCCAGTTTTACACTCACACTTTTAATGACCTCCTAGAGAGCCATGGAATTAAGACTTCAAGGACACTATTCATTCCTCTTTGGATGTTTTCTCCAATTCCTTGGCATTATTTATTAATTTATTATAAGAAAGCTTGCTACCCTGGTACGACCCTCAGATTATTATCCATTATTGATTTTTCAGGTAGGCAGCGATGAAGTTGCAACAAGAAGTCCGAGGGCAATCAAGAGAGACTTCAGGGCCTTGGGACAACTGGTTAAGGGATCAGGAGCACAAGTAGTGTTCTCCTCTATCCTTCCAGTTGCAGGGAACAATGAGGGAAGAAACAGAGAGAGCCAGCAGATCAATGCCTGGCTCCGAGACTCATGTCACTGGCAGAACTTTGGGATTTTTGATCATGGGTCGGTTTACATGATGCCAGGCCTTCTGGCAACATATGGGGTACACCTAGCTCAAAGAGGGAAGAGCATCTTTGCACAGGAGTTAGCAGGGCTCAGTGAAAGAGCTTTAAACCAGATTTAAAGGGGGAAAGGGATAAAACCAGACTTGCTAGAGATAAGCCTGGGGGCGGCACGTCAATGTTTGAGGGATGGTGTGTGTTCTGGTTTCAGCTGGGATATAGTTAATTGTCTTCCTAGTAGCTGGTACAGTGCTATGTTTTGAGTTCAGTATGAGAAGAATGTTGATAACACTGATGTTTTCAGTTGTTGCTAAGTAGTGTTTAGACTATAGTCAAGGATTGTTCAGCTTCTCATGCCCAGCCAGCAAGAAGGCTGGAGGGGCACAAGAAGTTGGCACAGGACACAGCCAGGGCAGCTGACCCAAACTGGCCAATAGGGTATTCCATACCATGTGACATCACATCTAGTATATAAACTGGGGGGAGTGAGGACGGTGGGAATCACCACTTGGGGACTAACTGGGTGTTGATCGGCGGGTGGTGAGCAATTGCCCTGCGCATCATTTGTACATTCCAATCCTTTTATTATTACTGCTGTCATTTTATTAGTGTTATCGTTATCATTATTAGTTTCTTCTTTTCTGTTCTATTAAACCGTTCTTATCTCAACCCACGAGTTTTACTTCTTTTCCTGATTTTCTCCCCCATCCCACTGGGTGGGGGGAGTGAGTGAGCGGCTGCATGGTGCTTAGTTGCTGGCTGGTGTTAAACCATGACAGTGTGCTAGTGAGGTGCTTTGGTCTGCCATCTCAGTAGAGGTAGGGGATGGAGAGCCATGCGGCAGCAAAGACACAAGGGTTATTAATGCGTTAGAAACCACAGAAGCACCCAAGAATGGTCACGTAGGAATTAGGGCTTCTCCCCCCAAAAAGGTGGCGGGTTCAGTAGCCCAACTGAAGCACATCTACACCAATGCATGCAGAATGGGCAACAAACAGGAGGAGCTGGAAGCCACTGTGCAGCTGGAAAACTATGATATGGTTCCCATCACAGAAACATGGTGGGATGACTCGCACAACTGGAGTGCTGCAATGGATGGCTATAAAATCTTCAGAAGGGATAGGCAAGGAAGGAGAGGCGGTGGGGTAGCCCGGTATGTTAGGGAGCGTTTCAATTGCCTAGAGCTTAATAATGGTGATGAAAGGGTTGACTGTTGATGGGTAAGAATCAGGGGGAAGGCCAACAAGGCAGATATCATGGTGGGAGTCTGTTATAGATCACCTGTGACAGTCTGACAAATTATAGTCAATGTCTCAAACATTCATTAAAGAACTTTGGTGGAGAAGATGGCCTCTGTAAAAGCGCTGGAGTTATGTGAACAGGAAAATGTGGCTGGAGGAGAAGGCCCCACGGAGGGTGGGACTGCGCTTCTCCAAAGCCACAATTCCTTACTGTGGCAGTAAACTCCCCCCCCAGCCAGAAATGAAACTTATCCAGGCAGGGAGAAGAGGACAACAAAGCCTAAACCCTGGAGGCCGCAGGTTGAAATTTGAACTGGCCAATTGAGACGTGCCAGGTACACTGAGGTGACCTTCTTGGCCAATAGGGATTAAAATGACCACAGATCAGATTCAACAAGGGTATAAATGGGGTCCTGCTGGAGGACATGTTGGAATCAGTCCTCCTTGGAGCAGTGGGTCTGCAGTCGGGGACTCCCCCTTGGGTCGGGGCACCGCCCGAGGAAACTCCTCGAGGGAGAGAGCCCTCATCTTTTAGGGGAGTGATATGTGCATTTTAAAATGTTACGGATGCACGACTAACCAAATCCAACAGGTGTTAAAACTCAGATCTATTCTTCAGCAAAAGTTTGTTAGAAGTCCGGTAACATTTTATAAAACCACAGGCTCAATGATGTAAAGAGAATTAATACTACACGGCCGACTTAAGAATCCCCAAGATTTAAAGTGATGGCTCAAAACGCGTGTATCACTCCCCTAAAAGATGAGGGCTCTCTCCCTCGAGGAGTTACCTCAGGCGGTGCCTGACTGCAGACCCGCTGCTCCGAGGAGGACTGCCAACGTGTCCTCCAGCGGGACCCCGTTTATACCCCTGTCGAATCTGACCTGTGGTCATTTAATTCTATTGGCCAGGAGGGTCACCTCAGTGTACCTGGTGCATCTCGATTGGCCAGTTCAAATTTCAACCTGCAGCCTTCAGGGTTTCCTTCCCCTTCTCCCTGCCTGGAGAAGTTTTGTTTCCTGCTGGCAGGATGGGGGGGGGCGGGATCTACTGCCACACGTCTTCTGTCTTAACTTGCTCAGTCACAGTTCTTAATGCGTTCAGATTTCTTTTGGTAAAAGCTCAATTTTTACTAACATTTTTGTGGTGGGTTGACCCTGGTTGGATGCCAGGTGCCCACCAAAGCCGCTCTATCACTCCCCCTCCTCAGCTGGACGGGGGGGAGAAAATATAACAAAAGGCTCGTGGGTCAAGATAAGGACAGTTTAATAAAGTGATAGCAAAGGTTGCGCGCGCGAAAGCAAAGAAAAAAAACAAATGATGTTATTCTCTACTTCCCATCAGCAGGCGATGTCTAGCCACTTCTCGGGAAGCAGGGCTTCAGTACGCGTAGTGGTTGCTCCGGAAGACAAAATGCCCTCCCTCTTCCGTCTCCCTTTACTTAGCTTTTATATCTGAGCTGACGTCATATGGTATGGAATATCTGTTTGGTTAGTTTAGGTCAGCTGTCCTGGTTATGTCCCCTCCCAAGATCTTGCCCTGCCCCAGCCTGCCAGTGAGGGGGGGGCAAAAATGTTGGAGAGACAGCCTTGATGCTGTGCCAGCATTGCTCAGCTGTAGCCAAAACACTGGTGTGCTATCAACACCTTTCTAGCTACTGATGCAGAGCACAGTGCTATGAGGGCTGCTATGGGGAGTATTAACTCCATCTCAGCCAGACCCAATACAATCTCCACCCCTTATTCCATACCATTTGCGTCCTGCTCAGGTTCCACATAACTTAATACAGATATCTTCTAACCATACTATTGTATTTAATTCTCATTACTGAAATCCTTTCTCACCAACACTTACAACTGAGACTACATACTTAAACCACTTTTATACCCAACGTACGGATTTATACATTCTTATTAATTACTATCCCCTGTCCTTTAAGAGATAGATATTCCATGGGCTTCTTCCACTCTTCCTGATGTTCACATACAGGTTATGACTTGAGCCCCATCCATCAAGATGAGTGGTCAGGACAGGAGAAGCAGTATGTTCGATCGTTGGGCCCCAACACCAGCTTGGTTTGGGTCACTGATGCACTTGTCTGGTTCCTTGCGAAGTTCACTCTTCTGCAGTTCAGGTCATTCCTGCTACATTACTTCCTACAACATACAACTCACATCACAGATTATTTTTCCCCCAAGGTTAAATGTCCTTGAGGCACACACTGGGTCTCCCCATCCTTCCGCATTACCCACCAAGTACACCCAGGTCCCTGAGCAAAGACAATCCCACGAATGGGTTTGCCTTTTCCCATGGGAGGTGCAATCCACACCGCCTTCCCCAGCCACTTCCCCATGTGCACTACGGGGACCTTATCTCCTCCCACAGTATGTAGGGGTTTTGTTTGGGCAGGACCAGGACGGTTAGCAGATCCTCTGGTGTTAACTAGCCAAGTGGCTTCTGCTAAATTTGTATCCCAATGCTTCCATGTCCCATTGCCTAGCGCTCTCAACATAGTCTTCAACAGTCCATTATATCTCTCAATTTTCCCAGATGCTTGCGGGTGATAGGGTATGTGGTACACCCACTCAATGCCATGTTTCTTTGCCCAGGAGCTTATGAGGTTATTTCGGAAATGAGTCCCATTGTCTGATTCAATTCTTTCTGGGGTACCGTGTCGCCATAAAATTTGCCTTTCGAGGCCTAAGATGGTGTTTCGGGCAGTGGCATGGTTTACAGGATATGTTTCTAGCCAACCAGTAGTTGCTTCCACCATGGTGAGTATGTAGCGCTTGCCTTGGCGTGTTCGCGGCAGTGGTCCAATGTAGTCAATTTGCCAGGCCTCGCCATATCGAAAACCCAGCCACCGCCCTCTGTTCCAGGGAGACTTTACTCTGGTAGCTCGTTTGATTGCAGCACATGTTTCACATTCATGAGTGACCTGCGTAATGGCCTCCATGGTCAGGTCCACCCCTCGATCACGAGCCCACCTATATGTTGCATCTCTCCCTAGATGTCCCGATGTCTCATGGGCCCATCGAGCTACAAATAGCTCACCTTTACGCTCCCAGTCCAGGTCCACCTGAGCTATTTCTATTTTGGCAGCCTTGTCTACCTGTTCATTATTTCGATGTTCTTCAGTGGCACGGCTTTTGGGCACGTGAGCATCTACATGACGTACCTTTAGAGCCATGTGTTCTACCCGGGCAGCAATGTCCTGCCACAATGCTGCTGCCCAGATGGGTTTACCCCTGCGTTGCCAATTGGTCTTCTTCCACTGCTGTAGCCACCCCCATAGGGCATTAGCCACCATCCAGGAGTCAGTATAGAGGTAGAGTACCGGCCATTTTTCTCGTTCAGCAATGTTTAGGGCTAGTTGGATGGCTTTCACTTCTGCAAACTGACTTGACTCGCCTTCTCCTTCAGTGGCCTCAACGACTTGGCGTGTGGGACTCCACACAGCAGCTTTCCACTTCCGATGGTTCCCTACCACACGACAGGATCCATCAGTAAACAAAGCATAACACCTTTCGTCTTCTGGTAACTCATTATATGGTGGTGCCTCTTGGGCACGAGCCACCTCCTCAGGTGATGCTCCAAAATCTCTGCCTTCTGGCCAGTCCATGATCTCTTCCAGAATTCCTGGGCGGTTAGATTTCCCCAGTCGAGCCCGTTGCGTGATCAATGCTATCCACTTACTCCATGTAGCGCTGGTTGCATGATGTGTAGAGGGGATGTTTCCTTTGAACATCCAGTGTAGCACAGGCAATCGTGGTGCCAAGAGGAGATATGCTTCTGTACCAACAACTTCTGAAGCGGCTCGAACCCCCTCATATGCTGCTAGTATCTCTTTTTCAGTCGGGGTGTAGTGGGCTTCTGATCCTCGGTACCCCCGGCTCCAAAACCCTAATGGTCGACCTCGGGTTTCTCCTGGTGTTTTCTGCCACAGGCTCCAGGTGAGACCATGCTCCCCAGCTGCAGTGTAGAGTACATTTTGTACATCTGGTCCTGTCCGGACAGGCCCAAGAGCTACTGCACGAGCTATTTCTTGTCTGATATGCTCAAAGGCTTGTTGTTGTTCAGGGCCCCATTCAAAATAGTTCTTTTTCCGCGTTACTCAATAGAGAGGGCTCACAAGCTGACTGTAACCTGGAATATGCATTCTCCAGAACCCCACAAGGCCTAGGAAAGCTTGTGTTTCTTTCTTGTTAGCTGGTGGAGACATAGATGCTATCTTGTTAACCACATCCATAGGGACATGACGGCGTCCATCCTGCCATTTTATTCCCAAGAACTGAATCTCCTGTGCAGGTCCCTTGACCTTGCTTTTCTTTATGGCGAAACCAGCTTTCAGAAGAATCTGAATTATTCTTTTCCCCTTCTCAAACACTTCTTCTGCCTCATTGCCCCACACGATGATGTCATCTATGTATTGTAAATGTTCAGGGGCTTCGCCTTGTTCCAGTGCTGTTTGGATTAATCCATGACAAATGGTAGGGCTGTGCTTCCACCCCTGGGGCAGTCGATTCCAGGTGTATTGGACGCCTCTCCATGTGAAAGCAAACTGTGGCCTGCACTCTGCTGCCAAAGGAATGGAGAAAAATGCATTGGCAATATCAATTGTAGCATACCACGTGGCTGCCTTTGATGCCAGTTCATATTGGAGCTCTAACATGTCTGGTACAGCAGCACTCAGTGGCGGTGTCACTTCATTCAGGCCGCGATAATCTACTGTTAACCTCCACCCTCCATCAGACTTTTGCACTGGCCATATAGGACTATTAAAAGGTGAATGAGTCTTGCTGATGACTCCTTGGCTCTCTAGGTGATGAATCAGCTCATGGATGGGAGCCAGGGAGTCTCGGTTTGTCCGATATTGCCGACGGTGCACCGTCCTGGTAGCGATTGGCACCTGTTGTTCTTCAACTTGCAACAATCCCACAATGAAGGGATCTTCCGAGAGGCCAGGCAGAGTAGATAGCTGTTTGATCTTCTCTGCATTTACAGTGGCTACACCAAAAGCCCATCGGTACCCCTTTGGGTCCTTGAAGTACCCTCTCTTGAGGTAGTCTATGCCAAGGATACAAGGGGCCTCTGGGCCGGTCACAATGGGGTGCTTTTCCCACTTGTCCCCTGTCAAGCTCACTTCAGCCTCCAGTATAGTCAATTCTTGGCATCCCCCTGTCACTCCAGAGATCCAGATGGGTTCCGTGCCCCTGTATCCTGATGGCATCAGTGTACACTGTGCACCAGTGTCTACCAAAGCCTTATACTTCTGTGGGTCTGATGTGCCAGGCCATCAAATCCACACAGTCCAGTATATCCGGTCATCCCTTTCCTCCTCCTGGCCGAAGGCAGGGACCCTCTATTGCTGTTCCTCATCAC
Organism: Haliaeetus albicilla; assembly: GCF_947461875.1. Taxonomy (NCBI): domain Eukaryota; kingdom Metazoa; phylum Chordata; class Aves; order Accipitriformes; family Accipitridae; genus Haliaeetus; species Haliaeetus albicilla. The sequence continues at coordinate 9,786,464 of NC_091515.1, read as the reverse complement.
AGTATTCACTGTCCGATCCTTGTGGTGCCAGACCAGAAGTCCCCTCACCAGAATCAAGGGAGGTAGTTTCAGTTCTTCTATGCCTGGAGGATCGCTGAGTGCTTTCTTGGGCCTCTACAGCAACTACGCTGACAGCCTTCTTCTTGGGTGACCCCTTCTTAACAGCTGTCTTCCCTCTCAGTTCACGCACACGGGCTTCCAGCTTAAAGGTGGGTTCACCATCCCACTTCCTCATGTCCTCCCCTTGGTCACACAGGAAGAACCAGAGTGTACCACGTGGCATACGCCTTAGGCTCCCTTTCCCTCTGACCGGGGCAGGAGAGGACTGATTTCTTGGAGCATCCCTAACAGCCAAGGCACTGTCCTGTAGGGATGAGGAAACACAGAGATTTTCCTCAAAGTTTTGGAGCCAAGACGACACTTTCTCCACAGTTGGTGTTTCCATATCTGGACAATACATTGCTGCCAAGCTGTTAGAATACGATGCTGGGGCACCTTGAATCACCTTTCTCCACATGGCCCGTGTGCACAGGACATCCTCTGGATCTTTGGAGACTTCCTCATCATCTAGATCACTGTAGATGACTTCCAGCACTGCTAACTCTCTCAGGTACTGGATGCCTTCATCTGCGGTAGTCCACTTTTCTGAGGAATTCACAAGATCTTCCTTGAATGCATATCTTGCCCTCACACTTGAGAGGAGCCATCTCCAGAGACTGCAAATTGCTGCCTCTTTTCCAATTCCTCTTTCAATTCCCCGGTTTCTAGCGAGGGATCCCAGCTGTTGGGCTTCCTTGCCTTCCAATTGCTGACTGTCAGCCCCGTTATCCCAGCATCGGAGCAGCCAGGCAGCAATCCGCTCACCTGGCTGCCGGCTGTAGTCTTTCCGCAAGTCCCGAAGTTCTGAGGACGTCAGGGACCATGTAGTTTCCGCGTCCTGTCTAAGTTCCCTCACTCCTTCCTCCAATTTCTTTATTGAAGGACCAGCTTCTAGATTAAGCCTTTCCTCTTCTTCTTCTTCCCTCACTAATCGATGGTATGGACCCGTTGATCTCCTTGTCCACTGTTTCCTTTTCACTATTGGGGCAATTACTGTAGTTGTTGTTGTTGTTTGGGTCCCTATCTTGAGCATGGTGTCCTCAGATGCAGTCTGGGTCCCTGCCTCAACCGTGGTCCTCTGAGAGTGCTGAACTATGGCTCGGTAGGCATAGGCCAGGCCCCAGTACAGTGCGAGAAGCTGCTGGTTTCCATTGGGATAGGCAAGGCACCCTTCTATCAGGTGGCATGTCAGTTTGTCAGGGTTGCTTGCCTGTTCGGGTGTAAGGTCCCAGATTATGGGAGGTGATAACCGTCCTAGGAATCTGCCCAAATCCTTCCATACACCCTGCCACCCAGGGACTGGTCGTTTGAGGGCACATTTCAGTATTGCCTCACCTGAAACTTGTCTTCTCTTATACCAGGACAAGACCAGATTCCACAATACCCATAATATACCACCAGTATTAATTATTAGTATTGAACAGCTCACATAAGGGTGAACAAGGACCTTGGGAGCCTGCATAATAAAACTATTCACATCAATGCCCGGTAGGGAGAGGGAGATGTGTTCCCTCATCTCCTCCACAAAATAGCTCCCACAACACAGCAAAGCCATCAGTGCCAGGACAAAGCACATAGACATTATTTGTATTACCATGTTCCCGAGTTCCTTCATTCTCCCCACAAGATAGCTCCCGCAGCACAACAAAGCCATCAGTGCCAGGGCAAAGCACACAGCCATTATTTGCATTACCATGTTCCCAAACTCAGCAAGATAGAGATAAGCAAGCAGCCAGCAAGCTCTGTGATCTGCACAGGAGCTTGCCACTTAATAACTAGCTATAGAACGCTTAATGCAAAACTGCCGTTGTCATGTCCCACCTGGGTTGCCAAAAAGGACTGTGGTGGGTTGATCCTGGCTGGATGCCAGGTGCCCACCAAAGCCGCTCTATCACTCCCCCTCCTCAGCTGGACAGGGGGAGAAAATATAACAAAAGGCTCGTGGGTCAAGATAAGGACAGTTTAATAAAGTGAAAGCAAAGGTCGCGCATGAAAGCGAAGAAAAACAAATTATGTTATTCTCTACTTCCCATCAGCAGGTGATGTCTGGCCACTTCCTGGGAAGCAGGGCTTCAGTACGCGTAGTGGTTGCTCCGGAAGACAAAAAATGCCCCCCTTCCGTCTCCCTTTACTCTAGCTTTTATATCTGAGCTGACATCATATGGTATGGAATATCTGTTTGGTTAGTTTAGGTCAGCTGTCCTGGTTATGTCCCCTCCCAAGATTTTGCCCTGCCCCAGCCTGCCATTGAGGGGCGGGGGGGCAAAAATGTTGGAGAGACAGCCTTGATGCTGTGCCAGCACTGCTCAGCAGTAGCCAAAACACCTTTCTAGCTACTGATGCAGAGCACAGTGCTATGAGGGCTGCTATGGGGGGTATTAACTCCATCTCAGCCTGAACCAATACTGGAATATTGTACAGATAGTTTGAGCGCTTGATTCAGTCACTGCACTTTCCCTCTCTTAAATTCAATCCTCAATGGGCCACCTCCTCCGGAGGGAGTAGCCCAAAAGGCCACGGTTAGGAAATTGTATGCATACCTAGAAGGGATAAGCCAATTGCTCCCACTAAAGGAGGGTCCGACTAAGGTTTTCAAAGTACAGCAACCTGTAAACCCCGATCCAACCTTGTTGGGTCGACCTTATAAACCATCTCCAATTGAGGAGGCACCTGAATTTGTGGCAGGCTCAGATGTGCAGGGAGTGTGGTTCACGGATGCGTCTGCCTGTCGAGTGGGATCTAAATGGCAATATAAAGCAGTGGCATTGGAAATTGGTACTGGGAAGACAGTCGAGGAAGAGGGTGAAGGTAGTGCACAAGTAGGAGAACTATGGGCTTTATTACTGGCTGTAGAGAATGGTGCTACCATTGTCTATACTGACTCTTACGCAATCTTTAAGGGTGCTACAGAGTGGATGTCAGTGGGAATCTAGTAAGTGGCAAGTAGATCATGTGGAAGTGTGGAGGACAAAGGACTGGCAAGGTCTCCTGGTAATAGGGACATCCCAACCTTTAAAGGTGGGATGGGTGAAGGGACATGCTTGGGATGGAACCCCAGCTGTGAAATGGAATCAGCAGGTGGACCACCTGGCCCAAATCAGGATGGTCACCAGTGAGAAGGAAGATTGGGACAGACTAGCAGAATGGTTGCATATTAAACAAGGCCACTCAGGGAAAGCAGATCTCTATTATGAATGCCGATCTCGGTGTTGGCCAGTGTCTATGAAAACCTGTGAAGCAATTCTCACAGTTTGCCCACAATGCCGAATAAAGCTTAAAGCTAATCACCCAAACCAAGCTCTGGCCCAGCATATCAGACAAGGCAAGGCTCTTTGGAGCACGTGGCAGGTTGATTACATTGGTCCTCTGAGACCATCTCATGGGAGGAAATATATTTTGGTAGGAGTGGAGGTAGTATCAGGATTGTCTATGGCAACGGCTGTTGGCACAGACCAGACAGTCCAGGTTTTGTGAGAATGGTTTGGTATTCCACCTATTCCTGAATGTGTTCAAAGTGACAATGGATCACATTTCACAGCCACAGTGGTACAAGACTGGGCGCGAGGGGAAGGCATCAAATGGGTGTTTCACACACCATATTACCCCCAAGCTAATGGTATAGTTGGGCGAACCAATGGCTTGATTAAAAAACATGCTGATGTCTCACGCCATAACTGGGACACACGATTACCACAGGCAGTTTTTACTGTTAATAACCAATGGGGAAATTATGGAAGTCCAAAAATTTGAGCATTTTGTCCTATGGAACCATTAAGGGGCAAGGACTCTATACCAGACAATCAGAGACACCAGTTCCCACTGGAGATATATGTGGGCCAACCTGTCATGGTGAAACTGCCCTCCATTGGTATTGTTCCTATGACCTTAGCAAAACCCAGAGGCTTATATGCCTGGGAAGCCTTAGATGGGAGTGGAAAGACTCACCACATCAATGCCCGGTGGATAATCCCGGACTTCTAACCCTGTGACCGGGTTTTAAGACCGAGGCCTAGTTTGTGCTTTCTTACAGGACCATGAAGAAACGAGCCATTCCAGTGCTTCTACGGGCAGTGATAAACATGGCAGGCATGAATGGTGAAGATCTGGATGATAATGTCGTGGCAAAAATGATGGACATCAATATATCACGAGCTCTTGAGCTCACATGGGAGCAATGTAACAATTATAGTTGGAGTTTCAGATTATATGGGGGAGGAGGTTATACTCATATTGTTTATAGTTGGTCACCAGATGCGACTATATCCTCCAACTAGCCCATGAGATCGTGGGGTGGAATTGGAATGGTACTACATCATGCCCTGAAATTCCATAGGGGTGACTGTGTATGGTACCCAAGGAAACACCGACAGAGCACTCTAGAACTGAGTTTACAACTATCAACCTTAGCCAACGTTACATCTGATAATTTGGGGACTCTTAAACAATCAGTTATGACACACCTGTAAAATTACTATCAAAAACTGGGAAAGAGAAGGGTGCATGTGAAGTTTGAATCTGTTGATGGACAACTGCTGTGTTCACTCCAAATGTGTCAATATAGCTTCAAGATTAAATCAACAAAAGAAAATGGCAAGAGACCTAGAGGCAAATGCTTCTGTACCAGGGACTAACTGGCTGGGGAAAAGGTTTGGATTTTCTTTCACGGGGTGGGAGACCAGCCTTCTCTAATCTTTAATAATGCTTGTAGTTATGATTACTGTAATCTCTATTGCAATAAGTTCTATCAAACACTTGGTAGTGAAGCCTGTACTAATGGTTAAGTATACTCCCTTAAAACCTGTTCATGCGCTGGATATTCCTGTGTCAGATATTCCACTTTAATTCTAGACCAGAATGAAATGATGGCCCACAATGAGCGTCAAATTCATCAGACTGCGTGTCTTCACCATGGGCTGCAGGGGAATCTCTGCTCCGGTGCCTGGAGCACCTCCTCCCCCTCCTTCACTGACCTTGGTGTCTGCAGGGTTGTTTCTCTTACATGTTCTCACTCCTCTCTCCGGCGGCTGTTTCTCTCCGTCCCAACTTTTTTTCCTTCTTAAAAATGTTATCACAGAGGTGCTACCACTGTTGCTGACTTGGCCTTGGCCAGCGGTGGGTACATCTTGGAGCCGTCTGGCATTGGGTCTATCAGACATAGGAGAAGCTTCTAGCAGCTTCTCACAGAAGCCACCCCTGTAGCCCTCCAGCTACCAAAGCCTTGCCATGCAAACCCAATGCATCAGTTATGCTGAAATCTTAGTTTTGAGAATAATACAGGAAGATCTAAGATATCTTGTGGTAGATGTTGAGAATAAGCATGATCTGTGGGGTATCTTATCCCTATCTTAAAAAGATATTCCATATTTTCCAACTTTGCCTTCTGTTTGCAGATGACCATTAAGAAAATAAGTGAAGGTAGGATATTTAATAAATGTTCCTCCTATAAGTTTCAAGACAGTTCTTTATCAGAAATTGATCTTTAGCATTCTTTGTCTCATAATGGAAGTTAAAGATGACAGTCATAGTTTAGGACCTTCTCGTGAACTCCAGCCTGTCATACTTTCATTTGCATCCATCTATACTTTGAACCAAAACTCAATTATTTACTGAAGCCTTATTTCCCATATTGTGTACCCTGATCTCTGAATGTGGCAGATTCTTTACAGAATGAACAGCTTCAACGTTATTGCTTTGGATGATGATCACTTTTAGAAAAGCAAAAAGAAAATTCTGCCACTCTTCCCGCCCCAAAGCTGTGTCCTGTGTGTACTTCACTCAAAGATACTGTTTTCAGACAGAGTTTAGCTTTCTATTTGTGCTGGTTTTGGCTGAGATAGATAGAGTAATTTTTTCCATAGTAGCTAGTATGGGACTATGTTTTAGATTTGTGTTGATAATACAGGGATGTTTTCATTATTGCTGAGCAGTGCCTACACAGAGTCAAGGCCTTTTCAGCTTCTCACACCACCCTGCTAATGAGTAAGCTGGAGGGGCACAAGAAGTTGGGAGGGGACAGAGCCAGGACAGCTGACCCCAACTGACCAAAGGGATATTTCATACCATATAACATCATGCTCAGCAATATGAAGCTGGGGGAAGAAGATGGAAGGGGGGACATTCGGAGCGATGGTGTTTGTCGTCCCAAGTAACCATTACATGTGATAGAGCCCTGCTTTCCTGTAGATGACTGAACACCTGCCTGCTGGTGGGAAGTAGTGAATGAATTCCTTGTTTTGCTTTCCTTGTGTGCATGGCTTTTGCTTTTCCTATTAAACTGTCTTTATCTCAACCCATGAGTTTTCTCACTTTTACTCTTCTGATTCTCTCCCCCATCCCACTGGATGGGGGAGTGAGCGAGTGGCTGTGTGGTGCTTAGTTGCTGGCTGGGGTTAAACCACGACATTTTTGGTGCCCAACATGGGGCTCGAAGTGTTTGAGATAATGACATGTTTGATTGGAATGTTCTTTTCCAAATTTATAGCTGTTACAGCTGTTTAGCTACTAATTGGCAGGCTCCTGTGCTTGCCATGAGGCTTGCTTGCCTTACTGTATATTAGAGTCTAGTGCTCATTAGTGGCTGCTTTTTGCTTTTGCTGCTTTCTGTACTGCTTATCATCTTACTCTGCTGTGCCTGGGAATATTTTGATAACAGCAATGGTGATGCGCCTGGGCTGGCAGATGGCCAGGGCATCGCTGCTGTTTCTGTGCTGCTGTACTGGACATGCTGGAACTCCAGTGTGAACTTAAGTCAACGGGACTGACCTGTGGATAAGTCCATGCGGGAGCAGGATGCCTGTTTTGGGTTTGTGTGGCAGGGGTTTGGTAGCAGGGGAGGGGCTGCAAGGGTCACTCCTCTGAGAAGATGCTAGAAGCTTCCCCAGCTCCAAGTCGGACCTGCCTCTGGCCAAGGCTGACCCAATCAGCGACAGTGGTAGCACCTCTGGGAGAACATATTTAGGAAGGGAAACCTGCAGCGGAGGAGGGGAGTGGAATGTGAGAGAAACACCTACGCAGACACCAAGGTCAATGAAGAAGGAGGGGGAGGAGGTGCGCTGGAGGAGGTGATGCCCCTGCAGCCTGTGGTGAGATGGCAGGCTGTCCCCCTGCAGCCCATGAAGGAGAATGGTGGAGCAGATGCCCACCTGCAGCCCATGGAGGACCCCACGCCAGAGCAGGTGGATGCCCCCCAAGATGGCCGTGACTCCATGGGAAAGCCTGTGCTGGAGCAGTCAGTGCCTGAAGGACTGCACCCTGTAGAAGGGACCCATGCTGGAGCAGTTCATGAAGGACTGCAGCCTGTGGGAAGGACCCACGCTGGAGAAGTTTGTGGAGGACTATCTCCTGCGAGAGGGACCCCACGCTGGAGCAGAGGAAGAGTGAGGAGTCCTCCCCCTGAGGAGGAAGGAGTGGCAGAGACAAGGTGTGATGAACTGACCTCAACCCCCATTCCCTGTCCCCCTGCGCTGCTGGGGGGAGGAGGTAGAGAAAATTGGGAGTGGAGTTGTGCCCGGGAAGGAGGGAGGGGTAGGGGGAAGGTGTTTTAAGATTTGGTTTTACTTCTCATTATCCTTGTTTTGATTTGATTGGTAGTAAATTAAATAGATTTTGGTTTTTTCCAAGTTGAGTCTGGTTTTTGCCCATGACCATAACTGGTGAGTGATCCCTCCCTGTCCTTGTCTCGACCCACAATCTTTTCTTTATATTTTCTCCTCATCCTACCATGGCTGGGGGGGAGGAGTGAGCGAGCAGCCTCATGGTGCTTTGTTTCCGGCTGGGCTTAAACCAGGACAATGCCCCAAAGCATTTGTGGCCATGGATAAATCCATGCCAAAGCAGGTACATCTCAAAGCATCTGTGGCTGTGGTTATGTCTGTGCCGCAGCAGGTATACCTCTGAAGGGATTGTGGCCCAAGGATAAGTCCACACTGGAGAAAGTACACCTCGAAGAATCTGTGGCTGCAGATACGTCCATGCTGCAGCAGGAACACCTTGAAGCAACAGTGGCTGTGCATGAGGTCATGCTGGAGCACCTCAAAGCGTGTGGCCCTTGACACTATAGCAGTAATCCCAACAAGGATGTGTAAGGCTTTCTTTAGTGGTTGTCTTGTCAGCCACACTTAGTTAAGATTAGCCATGTCTTTCTACATCAAATAATATAAACATTACCTCCATGAAACATTACCCTTATGAAACTGAATTCCTCTTTTAAGAAACAAGAGAGTATAAGTAGATAATAATATGGTAGTATTAAATTTGGAAAACTACAGACTAATACAGTTGGGAAAAAATAATCCAAGTTGTATAGTATGTATGTATAAATGGTATCAAAAGTATTAGACACTTCAGACTGGTAATAACCCTGAAGGGTTTAGAATTTAAATAGATACTGGAGGTGAAATTTGGGGGCTGAAATGTGACAAAATACCCCAAACTAGGTAATGATGTTTATGATAGATTGTCCTGGTTTCAGCTGGGATGTAGTTAACTGTCTTCCTAGTAGCTGGTACAGTGCTATGTTTTGAGTTCAGTATGTGAAGAATGTTAACACTGATGTTTTCAGTTGTTGCTCAGTAGTGTTTAGACTATAGTCAAGGACTTGTTAGTTCTGTGTTTGAATGAATACCTCTGGTGATGCTTATCTTCCTGGCTAAGTGTTGCAGGACTCTCAGGGAAAATCTGTATTTTAGGAAGAACTTGAAATGGGATGACTGTGCTTTAAAAAAAAACATCAACTGAGAGAGAGAGATGTGATTAACAGAATGCATGAAGATACTCAGTTGAAATGGAGTGCAACTTATAAAGAAGGAATATGTGGGATATATTAGTCATTAATCTTGGTTATTGACTAAGCTGAGAATGTGTAATGTGTTATTGCAGGAAAGAGCAGATATTTGGGGCATCCAAGGAAGAACCCCATTTGTGGAGTGAGAAGGTAGTCCTCTCTGGAAAAGAGACATCTGGAAAAGACTCTTCATTTTTATAGCCCTGAAGTTCACATTTGTAGTGAACAGACAGATAAAATAAACAAGCAGAGGAAAAAGGGTAGAGAGGAGATGGACTTAGAAAAACAATAGGACAAGTAGGCATTTTTATCCTGTCAGGATAGCAATTACAGCTCTATGGGCTGTTGTTGGTTTGCAAATTTACTGTATGCATTGAGGGAGAAGAGAAATTCTGATCTTTATAATTTAGAATCATGATGGTGATTAGCCACAGAAGAAATCAATACGTTTCATGTTCAAATTGAGTTTACTTGATTATTACACCCCCTACTTGAGATTTATTTTGAAAGCCAATTGGAATATTCTGCTAGAGCACTGCTTGCTGCTTGTTGTAGCAATGTGAGCTATATTGAGCATGGTACACTGGAGATCTACTGCCTTGTTTCATCTGAAATTTAATTCAAAGTACTGGTGTTTTACTTCTGTAGTCTTATGTTTTCTGGTTCAAATGTGACTTGTTTGGAACTGTATTTCTGCTTTTGTGTTAATATCGTGTGTATTTACAGTGGTTTACAAGTACATTTGCTGTCCAAAGGTCTTGCAAATCAAGATAATTAAAAATGGCAACTTAATAGATGAGTTTGTAGAGTAACCATTAATGAAGAGGGCAAGCTGATGTTAATTCCTATGCAGAATGTCTTTGAAAGCAGATGTAGGTTCTCTTTGAAGTCCAAAGAGCAATGAGAGTAAAGGTTAAAAACAATGTGGATAGCAAGGTAGAGAAGCAAAGCACTGAAGTGATAGGAAGAGGTGGAGAAGCCAAGAAGTGACAGCTGAGATACAGATACAGTCAAGATTGAGCATTAGATCAAACTAAGGTAATGGATTCCTTTAGATGACTTAATTCAGGATAGGATTGGGGAATCTTGTTCAGAGAAGATACAAACTTCAGCAGTTGTCTTTATGATCATGATGAGGAGAGAAACAAGGTGGAGAGCTTACTGCAAAGCTTACATTCAAGTGTAAATTATTTGGAGCAAGTACAATCTTTCCATTTTGTGTCTCAATTTCTAAGGCAGTAGGTACTTAGGCAGAGTGATGCAGCCAGTGAACAGTGATAAAAGTTTACTTGATTCTGACTCTCTAGTAAGAGTGGTAGAAATCTGAGTTTAGTGATTGTGACCAAAAAATGGTGGTGAAAACAGTTACATCAAACTGACGTACCATATGGAGTAAAACACTCAATAACAAGATTGTAGCGGTACAGGGTCCCCAAGAGTTGCAGAAATGGGAGAACAATTGCTTGTCTTGTGGTTCCAATTAAAAACTTACAAATTGAAGAGGACATTATAGATTTAAAACAATGGAAAACACAGCAAGCTGAATGTGCTATGGAGACCTGCTGAGGGAAAAGTGATTTGATTTTGATTGTCCTCCTGGCTTGTGACATTTTTTGGAAATGAAGGGGCACCAGAATGAGGATACAGGGACTGTGTGCTGTATTGAAGGATGCAGCGAGTTCATAAGGAAAAACTGTTCTGTTTCACTTAACCAAAGGAAGCATTTTAGTGACCAAGGTCAGCCTATTTTTTGAGAATTAAAAGAAGAAATAACTTGCTAGTCATAAGAAACAGAAATCAGAATTAGAAAGGCCTGTATTGCACCAGTAAGGCTTTTCATATCTGCAATATTTAAATTACTTAGAAAAATCTGCATGTGCTTTACAAAGTCCTTCCCTCCATACAGTTAAAGAAATAAGCCTGGCATAAATCACCTTATTTGTATTTTTTGAAGCTGGAGCTAAATCACAGGATCTTAATTTTTATTATTTTTTATTTATTTTTTTATTCAAAGTGCTTCAGGCTTGACAGGCCCTTTCACTAAAAAGTAAAGAATAGTTGAAACTTAAAAGTGATAGTTGCTTGGAGCCAAGTTTCAAAGAGGATTTTGTGGCTTCAAAGCTTTGTCATTCATGACAATCTTTGTGGCACCACCACTGTAAAACTGACTGCATCAATAATTTTTTTAAATTTGATGCTTCATCTATGGTATAGTTCTTACTACTTTCTTCTGACTTTTATTCTAAAGTGTTACTCTGTTGGCCAAAAGGATTTTTAAGCAACTATCTTATAACTATGTTGTATTTGACATGAAAAGGCACTGTGCAGAAAGTGGGAAGTTGGATCTAAGCATCATCTAGATAATAGGCCTGGGATGCTGCTTAGCTTTCTTTTAACTATGTCCTTATTTCATTTCAAGCTTGTAGTACATTTTCTTAAAACTTTAACAAGCTGTGGGTTTTGTAGGCTTTTGTTTATCACTTCCATGAGCGGGAAGGGTATAGATGCTGTGAATCTGGGAGGGTTGTATGCTTGAGTTGTGGAATCAAGAGGAGTGCTCCAGCTTTTCAGAAATGCCCCTGCATGGGGAAGGGGATCCTACTGGTGCCTGGGGAGATGTGGTGAGGAGCAAGTACATTATTCAGGTTAAGAACACAAGAATGTGTGGTGGGAAAGGACATTGATGTACCTAGTTAAATTCCTTTGGGAGGCTAGTGAAATGCAGAATACTGTAACGTTCAGTTAAGTGTGATGTGGCTAAATAATACCTCTGAACCTGCCCTTGATAGGAAGCTAAAGACTCTTCCAAATAGGAGCTGGGCTATGGGGGTTACCAGTAAATAGAATGGCAATGTATAACCTTTCTTATAGGCAGGTTGAGAGTTGCTGTTCTTACATTTACAGATTAAAGGCTGGAACCTGGCTACTAACCTCTCTTTGATCTGGTTTTGAAGTGGCGTTCTGATGTACACAGCTCTCTGTTCTTACTGTACAATTCTTCTTGGGTTCCTTCTGTCCTGTCTCCAAAGAGGTATCTATTTCCCCTGCTTATTTTACTCAGAAGGATTTGTTAAGATATGAAACCCTTTCTGTTGGTTTAAATGGTTATTTCATCTTGCTAAATTTCCTGTGGCTCTGTAGGTAAGGCTTATGCACTCATATATATGTTCTCTTTAAATAGCTAGAAATACCTGACTTCCTTGGTATGTATTTGGATAAGCTTCTCTTGGTTCAGCAGTATTACCTGTGACTTTGAGGCATTTTTTGTTAATTGATCTTGAAGCAGGCTCAGTGGCTTTAGTTTGAATTAATTTTAAAAATGCTCTTTATCTACTTCCTAAAAATCACATGCACAGCATTTTATTCTGTTGAATGTGGCTTGTTTGTGTTTTTTTTAATTTTTGCTTAGTAGAAACAGTTTATTTAAAACACTCTGATACGTCTATTTGTAAGGATTGTGGAAAGCCATAAATATAAATTGAAAAGGAACCGGAGAGGTTTTGTTTTTTTCAAATTGGTGATCCAGGAGATACTAGTTGTGGAAGAGAACAGTCTGGATAATACTCCTGAAAATTTATTTTTTACAGCCAGAGCTGCATTGCCATTACATGTAGACAGCAGATGGCATCATTAGACAATGTGTGCTTTGTCCAGGTAGCCAGAAATCAAATGATTGCTTTTTGGGTTTCTTTTGTTCTCCCCCTTCCCGTTTTTGTTTTATTTCTTCGTTATACAAAGTAATTGGGAGCTCCAAAATTGAACAAACTACAGGTTTCATCCTTCTCTTACAAAATTAATTTGTGAAAGGATCTGTGTTTGTGCATGGTGCAATGTGCTAAGAAATTGTTCTCTGGAGTGAAAATTAAATTTCTTTGCAGGAGGGTGCAGAGTGAGAGGAGACACTGCTTTTTCACTTGACTCAGGAGGTTCTGTCTTATCCCAAATCACATATATCTGTCCTTCCTATACCTACTTACAGTACAAAATGTCATCTGGAAAAAAAAAAATATTAGTCATAATGTAGTGGCAAAACTGTTGCCTAGAGAGCATTCCTGCTGAGAGCCAGATGCAATTTGGAAACAGTAATAAGTTTCCCTTGATATGATTATTTTCACTCTGCTTTAAGGGGAAGAGAGGATGGAGAAGTGTTTGTTCCTAATGGGAATGCCCTTGAAAGAACAAGTAGGCGCAATCAAGGGAAAAATATACATATTGTGCAGTTAAGATTGCAGTTCTTCTACAGACTAGAATAGATTCTAGTTAAATTAGAGAAGAGGTGGATTATGCGCCTAAGTTCAGTGCAGCAGTACTAGCCCTGCAGCAAATGTCAGCATCTCAGCTGTGATGAGCGGTGTGTGGTGTTTGTGGCATGAGATTATTTTAGGGTGGTTAGTCAATGTCTTCATTAATGTAGTGAGAAATGCAAGATACTTCTACCAAATGTATACTATCCTTAATGCAAATAATGCATTAAGCACCTTTTTTTCAATACTGCTTCTTATGAGTAAGACGCCATCATTTTTTTGGAAGCAAAATGAAAAATGCACCTATGTAGCATTACCTACACTGGATGTTGAAAATCGTCTTTTGGTTTTGCTGTCTCCCCAGGCAGTATCCAATCCCTCCTGCCTTAAGGAAACTGAATAAAATGCTATTGTCCATTTCTGGAAGTCTATAAATAAGGTTGCTGCAAAGTAAAAGAAAATTATTTTGATGTCCTAAATTGTGTAGTTATAATTATATTTTTTTAGCATGTAAAGGGTAGTTGGGGTAGTTCCTTTTGTACTCTGGAAATATATCATGACCAAAGTGGGAGGCTTTGAAAATGGTTTAGGAGCTGCGAAATATCAAATTCTCCCTTCAAAGAAAGTCCAGGTAGATTTGAAGGGGGGTAAAACTGCAGGTGTGAATGATCCTTCCACCAGCCAGTGAAAGAAAACAAAAAAATCAGAGATAAATGGAGTGATTTTTAAATGTTTATTACTTGTTCACAGTGTAAATTCCCAATGCCGTAGCTATGACACTGTCAGTATTGTACTGGGCCTGATGGTAATGAATGTTGTAATGTTTATCTTTGCTTTTTTGTCACTTATTTTATACCTTTTTTTACTTTAAATAATTCCTGATGAGATAATCCTTGTTAAATCAGGGCTGCGTATTCCAAGTTGCCTATTACATTAGTGCGAGTCTGATGTATTATTCAAGCAAATCAGTAATAAAAGATTTAAGCTTTTGTCGGTTAGCTATAGCAACTTCTAGCCAAATTTCTAACTGTAGTTCACCCAGTGATGTGCTGACCTGTCTTGTCCCTTCCTCTAATATATGGAAGGGTTTTCCCATGAAAAAGAAAATAAGAGGAATATCTTCCCTGAGTTGTTAGGAAGGTGGCAGCAGTACAAGTGGATTCTGAAGGGGTTTGTACTGGTTATTATAGTCCAAAAGAAAAGCAAGTTGTGGTTTTCAGACTTCTTTGAATTTGTGGCATGAGGCACTAGGTGGCCATATATGATCCGTTCCAGTCTTGATTAGCCTGATGTAAGTAAATCTGCTTCTGCTTTGGATACCTGCTGCAGAAGTGCCGGCCTCCATACATTTTCTCTGGCATGGTAGTGTGGAGTCCCCCATAACTTTCCTGCCAAACACCAAATCAGGACATGTTGTAAACAGCTGATTTGGATCACTCCCTGTTTGGGACTGAGGTTCAGAAGTCTGTCCTGAAAAGCATTTATTCTGTGTCTGCAATGCATTTTCTTTTAATTGTAATTTGCCCAACTCTTACTTGTTAGTTGTGACCATTTTTAGAGTTCTGTCATTGCCTGTATGTGTTTCTGCAGGATTTTTAGCATTTGTACATTAAAAACAGTGCGAGAACATATTATCCAATATCAGTGTAAGGTTGACCAAATTAGCACAGGTTAAATTGTATATTGCCTGTATATACTGGACTTTAAGAATATTATTTTTTTGTGACATTTTCTTTCAATTTCAAAACAGGCTACAGGAAACAAAGAATAATTTTTAAAAACTTCTTCAACTAAGGTCAATCTTTGGTCAGTCAAGATGTTCTTTTATGGTTTTTTTTTCTGTGTTTATGGCTTTACTGTTTGTGAATTTGTTATCTTGACTCTTGCTAGGAAAGAAAAGATTATTGCTAGTTCTGTGTTTGGGCTCAGACTCTTCCAAAAATGTGATCATCTTTTTGCAAGGGTGGGGGATTTATGAAGAATTGTGAGGAGAATTTCATACTTCAGGTGACAGCCAAAAAATATTTGTCATTTAAATGAGAACATATAAATCTGTTGGATTTGAGCATGATTTGATGAATTTGGCTTCTGGGTTGCATGTTACATGAGAAAAGCTGCAAGGACTGACATAATATTGACATCAGAAAAGCTGGGCAAACTTATATTAAAAAAAGCCTAAAACCCCAAATACTAATACTTTCCCAGTGCAGCAGTATACAGACTTACCAGTGTCAATGAATATTGTTCTGCTAGTATATTTCTTATTTCATGCTTCATTTTCTCTTCTCCCAAAGCTAGAAGTATCATGAAGTGTTTTGCATTATAAGTACTAGGGATATTGTGTACAGACAGTATTTGCCATGTTCTAAGAAATAGAAGGTGCACAGTGAAATCTAAGAAATTGAACAGACAGTTCCACCTCTACCATTTTCCAAAAGAAATCAGCAAGTAGTAAATGTGTGGGCATCTGGAAGAAACTGTGTTTGTATTTCGATGCCTTCTTCTCTTCTCTTCTCTTCTCTTCTCTTCTCTTCTCTTCTCTTCTCTTCTCTTCTCTTTTCCCTTCTTTCTTTCCTTTTCTTTCCTTTCCTTTTCTTTCCTTTCCTTTTCTTTTCTTTTCTTTTCTTTTCTTTTCTTTTCTTTTCTTTTCTTTTCTTTTCTTTTCTTTTCTTTTCTTTTCTTTCCTTTCCTTTCCTTTCCTTTTCTTTTCTCTTTTCTTTTCTTTTCTTTTCTTTTCTTTTCTTCCCTTCTCTTCTCTTCTCCTCTTCCCTTCTTTTCTTCTCTTTTCTTCTCTTTTCTCCTCTTTTCTTCTCTTCCCTTCTTTCTTTTCTTTTCTTTTCTTTTCTTTTCTCCCCATGCAACAAAACTCATAGATGTACTTGCTATAGATAGGTCTGTACATAGGCTTTGCATATTAGTGTTCACAGCAGTTAATGATATTTAAGTTCAGCCTAGCTATCAAGAGGCAGGGAAAGGAAAAAAAATACAGTAAAGTAGTGGCTCAGCTTCTCTCAAATGGGTTTTAATTGAGGTTTTTGTGATGAAAAGCTAATGCTATCTGTTTCCTAGAGATGACTAATTCTGTGTTCCAGTTGTAAACTAAGGAGACAGGACTGTAGTCAGAGAAGACTTGTAAAAAAATATGGGAGCAGGCATTTGGTTGTTGACTAAATATTTTAAATACATTAAGTTATGCTGGGGGTAGGAAAAAAGCTACCTATTTTTGTTACAGGTTGTACACTTAAGGGTAACAAATAGGAACAACTATGGCTGGTGCTAGACAAATATTTTTAACAGGGCTGTTTCCTGCTGTAGTTCTTGAAACAGGAAGTAAACATCTGTTTCAGAGAGGATTTGCTATTTTCTATGAAAGCTACTTAACTCCAACAACATATTTAACTACATATTCTAACATATTTGTATATGTGAGGAATTCGAGATAAGGATAGTAACTGAGAGAGGTAACGGGCAAAACATGGACTGAACACAGCTAGAGAGTTAAGAGCTGCTTGATGAGTGGGAAATTTTTATTGTTGTAATTGTGGTGAAGGGACGAGGGGTGGATTGTGTGTAAATTGTCCACTTTTTGTCGGTTTTGTGATGATATTTTGATTTTTGGTGTGGGGAATTCTTTTTGTTGATGTGAGTGAAGATTTTGTGTGATGAAAGTAGATTTTAATGATAGTTCTTAAAAATGTGATGCACAGAGGCGAGGGGTGGAATGTATTGGCTTTGTGTGGCAAGGTTTTGGTAGCGGGGGGGGGGTTACAGGGGTGGCTTCTGTAAGAAGCTGCTGGAAGCTTCCCCTGTGTTCTAGAGAGCCCATGCCAGCCAGCTCTGGGAAGGACCCGCCGCCGGCCAAGGCCGAGCCAATCAGCGATAGTTGTAACGCCTCTGTGATAACATTTTTAAGAAGGAAAAAAGTTGGGACAGGGAGAAACAGCCGCCAGAGAGAGGAGTGAGAACATGTAAGAGAAACAACCCTGCGGACACCAAGGTCAGTGCAGAAGGAGGGGGAGGAGATGCTCCAGGCGCTGGAGCGGAGATTCCCCTGCAGCCCATGGTGAAGACCAGGGTGAGGCAGGCTGTCCCCCTGCAGCCCAGGGAGGTCCACGGTGGAGCAGATATCCACCTGCAGCCCATGGAGGACCCCACGCCGGAGCAGGTGGGTTCCCGAAGGAGGCTGTGACCCTATGGGAACCCTGCGCTGGAGCAGGCTCCTGGCAGGACCTGCGGATCTGTGGAGAGAGGAACCCACGGAGCAGGTTTTCTGGCAGGACTTGTGACCCCATGGGGGACCCACGCTGGAGCAGTGTGCTCCTGAAGGACTGCACACCGTGGAAAGGACCCATGCTGGAGCAGTTCGTGAAGAACTGCAGCCCGTGGGAAGGACCCACGTTGGAGAAGTTTGTGGAGGACTGTCTCCCGTGGGTGGGACCCCATGCTGGAGCAGGGGAAGAGTGTGATGAGCCCTCCCCCTGAGGAGGATGAAGCGGCAGAAAATAACATGTGATGACCGTAAACCCCATCCCTGTCCCCCTGTGCCGCTGGGGGGGTTTGGTAGAGAATCCGGGAGTGAAGTTGTGCCCAGGAAGAAGGGAGGGGTGGAGGAAAGGTGTTCTGAGATTTGGTTTTATTTCTCATTACCTTACTCTGGTTGATTTGTAATAAATTGAGTTAATTTTCCCCAAACTGAGTCTGTTTTGCCCGTGACGGTAATTGGTGAATGATCTCTCCTGTCCTTATCTCAACCTGCAAGCTCTTTGTTATATTTTTCTCTCCCCTGTCCAGCTGAGGAGGGGGGAGTGATAGAAAGGCTTTGGTGGGCACCCGGCGTTCAGCCAGGGTTAACCCATCACAGTATGACGTACATACAAATAAGGTCTATTTTCAGTAGTATTCTATACCTCTTCTCTGCATTGATCAGCTGTAATACATTGAGTACTTCTGTATATCATTGAAATTAAAGATTTTACTGCATCTTAAGAATGAACGTTTATGCTTCCAGCTTCTTACATATTTTTTTTTCGAAGGATTCTTTGATCTAGATATGGTGAGGTGGAGAAAAAGCATAGTCCCAGAGACCAATGGTATTAAAAATACCAGTGTCTGAAAATGTTGCATCAGATTGGTAAACTTATTCAAGCAGAACAAATGAGAACCAAAAATGCAGATTTCATCAATAAATCTGCACTTCATGTCTCTCTGAAGCAGGGAACATTAATAGATCTCCTCATGTTTCTCTGTCTGATTAGCTATATCTGGAAAAAATGAGCCTTTCCTGCTGATGAGTTAGAGGTATGTGCTTTAATAGTCACAAAGGAAACATAAAAATGTTGGACAGTGTTTTCTAACCATTCCTATTGTTTATATTCTTATTTGAGTACATTCAAAAAGGGTCAGAATATTTATTTGTGAATACCTTGTTCTTAGAGCTGGGGAATTTACTCACAAGGGTTCCAAGGTAGGAAGTGGTAATATTGGCAATAGTGCTCAATTTGTTCTTATCCTCCAAACTGGAAAATATTTACCTCCTAGAACACCACTTAAGTTTAAGTGTGGTCCCCCCCTCTATTTTACAACCTTGGAAACTGGTAGATTGATAGGCCCAAAACAGTCACACAAGAGTGGATCTTATTCAGTGGAGTGAGTGTAAATGGAAGCGACTCTGTTAGTGAAAAAGCAAAACACAAGAAAATCTTTGTATCAGTTCCTACATGTCTGAGTCTGTAGTGATCTTCAAAGGTTTTGCATCTGAGGAAAATGATGACATGAAGAAAGTATTCAGTGTGGAAGATCATGTAGAGATCAAGAGAATTGGAAATGAAGTCAGCAAAGTAATATTTCTAAAGAAAGCCTTGTATAAGAGCGAAAATAGAAGATAAGTTGAAAACAATGTCTAATATTAAAGGTTTTAGGAACAGAAGGCATGAAGGTGAGAGCTCAAGGAGGAACCAAAAGGAACAGTTAAGACCATAAATATGTGATGATGACTGTAGCAGGATATGAAGTAAAAGAGAAGCTGGATTTTGTAGGACTGAGTGAGTAGTGGTTCATGAATTTCTGCATAAGGTACTGGGCAGAGAAGCATTACATCACTGATGAGGTTAGGCTACATCTAGCATTTATGTTATGAAATCTGAGGGCATGTATTTATACTGGGAGCAGATCTGCTGTTACATTTAACATTTCTCTTAGGGGTATGTACACAGTCTTTTTGATTTGGTGCTGATTTCAGTAGAGGCTGCTTTTCTAAGTGAAACTCAGCATTGTCAGTCTTGCTATAAGAACCATGCCTCACTAATAGATCTATTTCTAGCTCTTCTAGTTGTGAAGAAGGTGGCCCTTCCTCTCTCAATTAGTATGCTGCTGAGTTGCATGGCCTATGGCTATGCAGACTGCAAAAATATTGAAGAAGTCTGAACTTCAGCATTCATCTTTGAGAGGTGACTAGACTTCCTTGCCTCTGTCCATCCATTTCAACACCAAAACTTCCACTGAAAACAAAAACTTGTTTTAAACATAATTCAGAGCCTCATAATAAAACATGTCATGTGGTTAACCTTTAATACAATGTAACATTTAAAGAATAGTTTGCATCTTTTGCTGGTAAATTACTACATAAATATTTAGATTAGGTGTGAATAGGAATGTGGCATTATTTATGGATCCATATTTCTCTGGCATTTCAGATGCATGGTTGTTTTGCTCCTTAATAAATGCAGACATTAAAAGAACAAGCACACACAAAGTGATAATTTTAAAGCTTTGCAGCTCAGGGGATAAAAAACTCCACATATTTTGTTAGAACTGCTTGTCGTCTCCTGTTGCACGATAGAGAGAAATCATTTAAAACACTTGCAGTTGCATTAAGCTCCTTTATTTCTGATAGTTGTCATGGAGTGATGTCTCACCTGCTAGTGCAGATTGGTAGCACAGCAACCTGTCAGATCTGAAGATGTTTTGGTGCTGTCTGTTCCCTCTCACTTCAGAGGCAGATGTGTTATGGTACAGTTACTGCTTTAATTTTTGCCCCATCTTGCTTCAGTTCTCTCTCATCTTAATCCTTGGAAGGGAAAGAATATATGAAGTATCTTACCCGTGAAAACTGTTAAAAAAAGAGGAAAGCACAGGTTCCTTTTTTTCTGGTTTAGCTAGAGATCAGACTGTTAGGGAGACTGGCCACAAAGCTACATTGACAGTACAGGGCACAACAGTTCAGAAAATGGTCCTGAAATAATAGCATTGCAAGCTGTTGTGGAAGTACTCTGAGATCTAATACACATGAATTCTCTTACTTGTGCTGCACAGACTTCTGTGAAGTTATGTAAATCACATACCTTCTCTGTAGCTCGCCTTCTCCTTTATGAAATGTGACCTTCCTTGTAGAGTGAACATACAAGGATGATGACAGTAAATCCATTGATACCTGTAAGCTATTCAGATACTGCAATGATGAAGCTTCCTAGTTATTTTATTATATATTAGGAGTAAATATCCATTTGAGATGGAAAAGGTATGGGTGTTTCCTTATCTGCTGAAATTAAGGAGAGGTACTGACCAGCTCTGCTGCAGTCTTGGCTTCTAAGTTAATCCTGCACTTCAAAAGTTAATTCTTTGGGGGCTATCACTCTTCCATGGTCTCCCTGATGTTTATCAATGAGAACACCTCACTGAATGTTCATACTTTTGTGCCTGGGGCTTAGCAGAAGTATCACTTGAGACCTGTAGGATCTTGTATTCCGGTTCACTGAACTGTTCACTGAACAGTTTCCTGTCTTGTGTTTTGAACCTCTGTGAGGAAAGTAGCTCTCTAGATTTATTTATTTATTTATTTATTTAATTTTATTTATGGTCCTCTTTTTGAAAGCCAGTCACTTCTAGTCTAGGGCCCTTACAAGGTGTTCACATACACTAATTTTCCTTTCCTACTTGTTGGCAAGAAACAGGTGTTCCCATATAGCTTGGCATGCAGGTTACCTTGATGACCTGTTGGTCTGGAAAATACCCCTAATTTTTCTGATTCTTATAGGCCCCTATTGTATAAAATCTTTTAGTATTGAATATTTTTCCCCATTTCCTTATAATGTCTTTGGTTTGATGGCTCAGAAATTTATTATAATCATGGAAATGTATTTTACAAGAAGGGCTTTTCAGTACCTGACTTGACTAAGCTCTTCCAAGCATCTGTGGTGAGCCCTGCATTATCTGCAGACCCACTGGATCACACAGTTTTTTCTGGTTTTGTTTTTATGGAGAGTGGCTGCATGCATGGAGGCATCTGACTGTGATTCTGACTGTATTCCATAAGTAAAGAATTTACCAAAGAGCTATTTGCTTACTCAAATATTAATCCCGTGAGAGGAGGATATCTGAAAGTATAATTTTCTTGCTGCCAGTAACTGTCTTTATGCAAATTCTTTTTAGCTATTTTTTCTTCTGATGAGCACTTTTGAGTTTAGATTTCAGAATTCCTGTCTTCTGCAGTAATGGCCCTCCAGCATTGATATCCTCAAGGCTAACACTTACCAATGTTTCTCTAAGAGGAATGGAGAACTGTTAAGGGGGAAAAAAAGTCCTAGCTATGGAGAAGAGGTTTTCTCTCTTCCCTACCAATACATTAGACTTCCTTGGCTGATATGCGTCCAGCTAGATATCTTGGCATGCTCCGTGTAAGAAGCCGAGAAGACCTCCAGAATGCCAGCTATTCTTCTGCAGCAATAAATGTGAGGATATAGAGATGAAATGAGTTTTTCTTCCAGGAGATTGCACTTCCAGAGCCTCATGAAACAAGTTTTTACCTGAAGTCATGTAAACTTCCAAAAAGACAACAGTAAACGGGAATGGGTCAGTTTCACTCTGGGGATAGGCCTCTCCTGGAAAGACCCTTTTTCTAATACAAAACTAATCAGCCAGAGTAAACATCTTTGTCTCCAAGAACAGTAGAAAATCCCAGGAGCTGTACATTTGGCTCCTGGAAGTTAAGTCTTTGCTATCACTACTTCACAATAGAATTTTCTTCCTCTTCAATAAATATTAACAATTTGATTTGGAAACCTTTTTGTTGGATAGGGTAGCTTCAGAAAGTCAAGTGTAAGGGAAAGGGAATTTTGTTAACGTGTTTTCTAACAATTTATCAGTGGTAGCAATTCTCTTCAGATGATTGGAGAAAAGGTATCTTCACTATACTTAGCAAGTTTTAATATATTTTACCTGTTAATTGTATTATGATGAGAACATAAAATGTATGTACTGGGTCAAACCACCAAGTTTAGTGTTTTAGCTCTGACAGTGGCCATAACCATGTGGCAAAATATAAGGATAGGATAAGCAAATAGTAATATTTGCCCCAAAGAGTCTCCCAATGTCCAGAAACCTGTAATTCAAAGATGGAGTCAGAATGTGTCTCTCTGTTTGATAGTACTAGATGGATTTTTTTGTTGTTGTTATGAATTTGTTTAGCTGAGTCCATGTAAACTTTAAACAGTCACAGCTTCCTGTGGAGAGCTTAGGGGAACTCTGAAAAATCACCTCTGTTTCTTTGTCTGGAACCTGGTGAGTAGAAGTACAGAAGAGCTTGTAAATGCCTGAATCTGTTCAGTTGCTGGACAAATGCATATTGTCTGTCCTAAAATGCTTCCAATAGAAATTTTCTGTCTTGCTGAGTCCTATATTCATCTGGCTCATAACAGTTCTCCTGTTTGTGCAAGAATAAGGGCCAACGTGGTCCCTTTGGTCTACTGAGAACGTAAAAATGTATATTTTTCCTTATCTGATTCCCTCCCCTCCATATAATATTAAGGTACATTGTTCTGGTCTGTCCTGGTGTATCTGCAGGCACAAATGTATGCAATCTGGGAAAGTGGTGTACTGTTTGTACCATACAGCTTCCTTTTCTTCTCTGATGATCCAGTTCTGAAGAATTTTAAAATGCCTGTTAATTTGAGGAGCCATGGTTTACTTTACCTACTTCAGGAGGAAAGAATGTCATTATTCATTAAGTTGGGAAGGTAGAAGTTTCCTGTCTTACAATATGCGGGTGTGTCACCTTTTGGTCTGGGTGTGAGGGAACTGAAGTCAAGAAATGAAATCCGTAGTGTTGGCAAAAAAAATGATTTTTATTTTTAATTTCTCTCAGTTTTAAACAGCCCTGTTTAGTTTGCCTAGCCATGTCTTCCATTTTGAGCTGAGGCTTATTTTTGAGTACTGTTACTGCAAAAAGAGCCTACCATGAGGAAGAGCAGCAGAACATACCCTGTTTCAGACAATACTATTTGAGACCTTAGTGCTGTAAATGAAGTAGAAATGTGCATGTATTAATGAGGGGTATAATAGGTTTCAGTGAAAGTGGGAGATAAGATGTGTTAATCTTGTATATTAAATAGTCCTACAACAATGAACCTTATAATGAGGCTGTTATTAAATCTTTCCTTCACTGGTTTCAGTTCAGTGAAACCAGTGCTTTTCAGTTTGTCATGTTTAAGGCCAGTTTTTACAAGAAAGGACCAACTTTCTGAGATGGCAGATGTCATTCTGAAATACTTATCTAATTAGAGATGTATACAACACATGATGGAAAAGAAAATCTTTGGAGCGCTCCGACATGGAATACTTTCCTTTTTTGGGTTTGGGGACACCTCCTTTAAAATTAGTATTAGTGAGCTTGTATGGAGTTTGATTTGACCTCAGCTGCCTTTTAGGAAAAGGAGCATTGCATTTCTTTCATGAAAACAGTGTGCAAACATTGTGTTCTAACAAGGTTAGAAAGACTGTCAAAATAGCAATAGTTTTAAAAGAAAAATTAAATTATCTGGAATGATCTGCTATTTTTACATTCTGTGCTGTTCTAGCTATAACACTGAAGGCAGTTTCATAAGAAGGGCAAGATTTCCTGGCTCACTGGTATTTATTTTTTTTCTGTTTCGGTCCAGCAACATTTACAGATTTTTCATCTTACCACTTGCACCCTTTGCAGATAGTCAGATTAAAATCTATGTGCTCCTGTCTGAGTATGTTCTAGTTTAAAAGGGTAAAAAAAGAAAGTTAAAATACCCAAGCCTGATGCGGACTGTGAAAGATACAGAGAGGCAACCACACGAGGAAGCAGCAAACAAAAGAATTCACTGTAGAGGCCAGGTTTCCTTTCCAGTATGGGCCCGAACGAGGAATCTCTTGCTCTGAGAGTGGTGGGAGCTTGGCCGAAGGAGAGTCTGCTTTTCTCTGTCAGCATTATTCCCATTTGAGGGCTGTAAGGAAAAGGTTCAGTGAGAGACATCAAATATATAAAATGAAGAGTGATGATTGATTGTTTCCTGCAAGGAAACAAGACAGACACCACTGTGTATTCTCAGGTGATCTCCATTCTGATAGTAACCAAGACCAAACTGATTAGCTTTGTTATAAAACAAGTTGATGTTTTGTGATCTTACATTCTCATTCCCTGCAAAGCAGACACCTTTTTGATTTACTATGCATGTTCTTTAATTGAGATGGAGGTGCTGTAGCTCTGCTCTCAGTAAGTTCAGGTTTTAGATTCCATTTCTCTTTTGCCTCTTCATCCCCTTTCCTCAATGCATCTGACTCCAAGCTCACATTTATCCTGTTAAATAACTCCTCTTACTGTGTCTAAACATAACAGGCTGAGCATCCTTTCTCAGATACTTCAATTCCCATATAGGGAAGCACCTCATCTCTCCTCCGGCTTCTGCCAGGAGCTCCATTGTCAAATTAAAGAACATGGCTGTTTTAATATCGAGTAGTACTGATATGAAAAATGGCTTTGTGTAAACAGTAGCAGTGGCAACTGTGAAAGATTTATTATTTTTTTTTTAATTCTCACATAGGCCTGCAACTAAAACAGCAAATATTTCCAGTGATACATATTTTATGTAAAGCTGTGACTGCCTGTGTGGGTGGAGGGGAGTGTAATTTGAGGAAGAACGGTAGCAGGAGGATTGCATGGCAGATTTTCATGTTTCAAAGTGATGTGTTAGATCCCTCTCTGTAACAAATTTAACCTCTAAATTTGACAAGCTCTCTGTGCAAGTTGTTAGGAGAGCAGTAATATCCAGCAAGGTCACTAGGTGGAGCGACAGGTCCATTTTTTTCTTGTCGCAGGGACTGACCAGTGCTTTTGTCGGCTTTGCAGATGCACATATGGTAGAATATTATCATTTTATGGTTACAATTATAAGCAATTTGATAGAAAATTAAAGCTAAATTATGCAGTGTTCCTTTTATTTGTTTAATTTTGCACTCTAAATATGTAAAAGGAAAAATAGCACTCTCTTTGTGTGGATGGTGATAGGTGCAATACCTTCTTTTGGCTTCATATTCTCACACAGCACAGGTTGAGATATTATTTTCTGTCGTACATGATGAAATGTGTGGTGGTGTTCTCAGATGCTGAGACTGTTTTGCACAGAAATTGTATATGGCTGAATCTCCAGGCACCTTTTTTCCATAAGAAAAGGATCATACATTGACTGGCTGATAGACAAATACATAAGTAACAACTTCCTTAAGAGTTTCCAGTGGAAGAGGCTGGGTAGCTATGCCATCTAAGCTGTATTGGCTTTGTGTGGCAAGGTTTTGGTAGCAGGGGGGGTTACAGGGGTGGCTTCTGTAAGAAGCTGCTGGAAGCTTCCCCTGTGTTCAAGAGAGAGCCTATACGAGCCAGCTCTAAGACGGACCCGCCGCCGGCCAAGGCCGAGCCAATCAGCGATAGTGGTAACGCCTCTGTGATAACATTTTTAAGAAGGAAAAAAAGTTGGGACAGATGGAAAATGACAGCCGGAGAGAGGAGTGAGAACATGTAAGAGAAACAACCCTGCGGACACCAAGGTCAGTGAAGAAGGAGGGGGAGGAGATGCTCCAGGCGCTGGAGCGGAGATTCCCCTGCAGCCCATGGTGAAGACCAGGGTGAGGCAGGCTGTCCCCCTGCAGTCCATGGAGGTCCACAGTGGAGCAGATATCCACCTGCAGCCCGTGGAGGACCCCACGCCGGAGCAGGTGGGTTCCCGAAGGAGGCTGTGACCCCATGGGAACCCTGCGCTGGAGCAGGCTCCTGGCAGGACCTGCGGATCTGTGGAGAGAGGAGCCCACGGAGCAGGTTTTCTGGCAGGACTTGTGACCCCGTGGGGGACCCACACTGGAGCAGTGTGCTCCTGAAGAACTGCAGCCCGTGGGAAGGACCCACGTTGGAGAAGTTCGTGGAGGACTGTCTCCCATGGGTGGGACCCCACGCTGGAGCAGGGGAAGAGTGTGATGAGCCCTCCCCCTGAGGAGGATGAAGCGGCAGAAAATAACATGTGATGACCGTAAACCCCATCCCCATCCCCCTGTGCCGCTGGGGGGGGTTTGGTAGAGAAATCCAAGAGTGAAGTTGTGCCCGGGAAGAAGGAAGGGGTGGAGGGAAGGTGTTCTGAGATTTGGTTTTATTTCTCATTACCTTACTCTGGTTGATTTGTAATAAATTGAGTTAATTTTCCCCAAACTGAGTCTTTTTTGCCCGTGACGGTAATTGGTGAATGATCTCTCCTGCCCTTATCTCAACCCGCAAGCTCTTTGTTATATTTTTCTCTCCCCTGTCCAGCTGGGTATGGGGGAGTGATAGAAAGGCTTTGGTGGGCACCTGGCGTTCAGCCAGGGTTAACCCATTACACAAGCAAATGCCAAAGGAAATCTTTAAATCCTGAAAGTCGCTATAGAAGTTGGCAGAGCTCCCCTGAAAGCAGCTGGTATGTTCTAAACAAACTCTTTCTTGCCAGTGAGGAAAATCTCCTGCCGTTGCAGTTCTTAAGCCAAAAGTAAAAATTTTTATGGCCCATGCCAGGACAAGTAGCATGTTATGATGATCTGTGGGTGTCTGTTTTTTGTGTATTCAGGTTCTTATTTTTTCTGTCATCAGATTCCTTATGTTCATTATTATGAAAATGCATGTTTCACCAGTGTGTGTAGTGGCTTAACTTGCCTTTTGTATTGCATTCTTCCCTTCTTTTCACTAGAAGAAAGTTGTTAGCACAGCCAGGCTGCAGAATATACCTTTATTTTCTTTTTTCTTTGCTTGTAGGTATTCTTTTGTTTGTATTCATGAAGATAATGCTGGAGATGTGTTTTCCACTTGGAGTGGAAAGTGCAAGCTCTGAGATGGTATTTGCATTTTATTGATCCAGGCACATCTGCTGGCATATGATGGCATGTCATATTTTTGTCCTTACCCACCTTTGAGCCAGAGAACATGGCAGATAAGCTGTCCAGTTTGATCGGCATATCCTGTGGAAAGGATTTTCAATACATAGGATCAAATCTGCTACCCTAAACTGTGTTTGCATTTTGAAAGTATGATAGAGACTTCTCTGAGTTCATGTGCTATGTTGGGAGTTAGTTTTAGGTTTAAATGCTTTCCTTGCTCTCTTTAAATCATACTGGCTATCTTTTTGTTCTGCCAATTTTAGATGCACTATATTTATATTGTGCATTTCAATATTTTTCAATATCTTTAAAGTGAACTTGGGGAATTTCAACATCTGGGTGGAACAGAGCATCTTGGTAGATGCTATAAAACTCAGGCTATCTATAAAAGAAATAAAAAAAATTACAAGTACTAGGAATAAATCATACTGGCAAATTTAACCAGGGTAGAAAATCTTGTATCTTTTATTGTTTTTTCTTAGGATCAATTTTAACAGTTGCCCTACAAGTGGTATGGGTGGAGATGTGTGAAGGACTGAAAGAGTTAATGTCTCAAACATTGTGGTGGGGCAAGTTCTGCATAACAAGGAACCCTGCATAGCAACAAACCCCAGGTGAGAAGTTGGTTAGCAACAGGGCTCGGTGGGCATGCTGGAGGATGCGCAGTTCCGTGTTCTGATATGCTGAGCAGGGCAGCTCACCATATATGGCCAAAGGTCAAAGAACGGTCATGCCTGCAGGGAGGGCAAAGTTACTCCCCAAATGACCCCCAAGCCCACCAACCCATTTCCTGAAGGTTCTCAAAGCACAAACCACACATGACACCTAATTAGCCTAATGAGTTTGAATACCCGCCCAAAGGAGGGGCAAGGAGATTATAAAAGGGCACAAATTGAAGCCCCACATGCGTGCGCCCACTGGAACTGGATCCCTCAGCTGGCTGGACCAACGCTGGACCCAGGACCAGTGAAATCTTTCTCTTTTCTCTTTTAATTTTTTCTCTCTCTCTCTTTTTTTTCCGTAATCCCTACACCTTGTCCC
Source organism: Haliaeetus albicilla (assembly GCF_947461875.1). Taxonomy (NCBI): domain Eukaryota; kingdom Metazoa; phylum Chordata; class Aves; order Accipitriformes; family Accipitridae; genus Haliaeetus; species Haliaeetus albicilla. Next base: position 9,758,105 of record NC_091515.1, on the reverse strand, counting down.
TTTAGACAGAAACCGTTGACCAAGTCTGGGACTAGGAGTGGATCTAGTCGCCCCTAGGCTCCTCTCTGAGAGGGAGTCTAGAAGGCAAGGGGGGCTGCTCTGAATCTCATGACTCAACAGGAGGGCTCTCCTTATTTTCTTCCCTGAACTGATCCCCAAATAAGCAAGGCTTGTAGTATATGTTTGGCGACGTATAGTTAGCACATTACATAGTTTACTTATGTAGTTTCATGCCAATTCTTGTTGTGAGCGAATAAAAGTTGAGTTTTGTGAGTTAAAGGATCCCTGGTGTCATTTCACCTTAATCCTGACCTGGGAATTGGTGAACCCGAGTCATCGTCCTGGGAAATTGGGACGTGACATTTTAATTGGCTTTACGGACAGGATTCCCTGAGTCGAGGAGGATCTGATGGGAATACCAATGATCCACTGTAGGGCAAGACTTGAAGGAATCAGGCAGGATGGCGGGTACTGCTCCGTTGTTAGAAGGGGACGTGCTGGAACTTGTAGGCTATAGACCTTGGGAGGCCTGATAAGGGAAATAGGCGCCGATGTGGTGGAGAATTGCTGACCCGTGAGTCATGCTCGATAAAGGGCTGCAAAAGAAGAAGCCAACGGCGCAGAAAGGAAGGAACTTAGAGTCTTTTGCAAGAGCAGCTTAGTTGCTAACAGTCCAATTGCTGAAGTTTAAGTAGCTACCAATCAGCGCGTGCCGATAAGAATTTTGAAGCATAACAACCAATCAGTTTAAAAAACGCGTCTTCTGATTTCCTATATAAACGAGTGTTATATGCAATAAAGCGACTCTCTGCTTGCATCAAGCTGTGTCCCGTCTCTCAATCAGGGCAATCCACCCGATTTATGGGCAGGGAGTGTCGGGAAGTGACTTCTCAGCTATTGGCTGGGAGAGGTCCAAGCAGTGGCAAGCCATGGCTGCCCAGGAAATGCTGGAGCTTGACTGCTTTCCCCTTTCTGAACAATTGGAAGAATATAAAGCGCGTCCCACCCCACTGGGGATGATATGGCCTCACAATAGTTGGCATGATCCTAAATCAGTGGCAGAAAGGATTACAGTATTAGCAAAAGAACAAAAACGGATTCCAGGAAAAGGAAAAGCAATGGTATGGGGAGTATTGGGAGCCACTCTAATGGCAGCCCAACAGTATAGGAGTATAAGCAAATCTGCTGAAAGCATAAAATCTCTCCAAGACTTAGTGAGGGAACTGCAAAATCAATTGGTGGAAGAAAGGGCTAGAAGGGAAAGAGCAGAGACCCTGTTAGATGTGGAATGCAAGGCGAATCACCAACTTCGTACCGACCTGTTTGACTTATGAGATAGGGAGAAAATACTGTGTGAGGCGCTTAAGGACTGGAGCGGAGCTAGTGACTCTGATTCTGAAAGCGAGGCTTGTTTTCCATCCGTAGCAAAGAGAGATGAATGAGAGTCCCAATAACCCAAATCACTTTACCCTTTAAGAGATTTCAAAGATTTTAGGAAAACCTTATCTCTTAAGGAAGGTAAAGCAGTATTACGCCCTTTGATAAAAACTGAGATATCCTGACCGAATGACCCTGCTTATAAGAGGCTTGCCAGACTCCCTAAAATTATATGCAATTCAGTTGCAAAGACTGATTAAGGGACACCCTGACTCTGCAAGCAGGAAATCCTGCCAGGCCAAGAGCGGGCAGAGCCCTAACCTGGGGGGATGTCACCCAGGAACCAGTAAACAACAGGCAGTGGTACAGAGAATAGAACCAAGAGAATAACCACCACCCCCCGAGAAATCAGGGAGTCAGGAGGAATTTATTATGGGCTGAAGGAATTCAGAGGGGAATTCCCCGAGATTTAACAGAGGGGATGCCCACCATGGCACTGGAGAAGCTTGTCCGTGCGTGGAAGGGAAAGGGGGAAATACCCCCAAAAGAAGGACCACCTACTCAAGATACTACTAGGGCAGAACCTAAAGCGAGCTTGCAGACAAACACTCCCTCAGCCCCAGAGGGAGATCTAATTGACCTGAGGTTTGGAAACGAGATGCGCTGTCCCCAGTAAGTGAGCTGGGGGACAGCGGGTTGGTCTATATAAGGAGGCTCACGGAAAACAGCTGAGGGGATTTAATGATTACTTTACCCCTTAGTCACCTTAAAACGATACAATACACCCGCTCCACTATCCCGGACACCCTGTTCTGGTAGATTTACCTACTGTAGGGGAAGTACCTATGACACTAAAAACCCCTTTGAACTTGTCTGCGTGGATAGCAACCAATGTACTTGGAAAAGACCATGAAATCCTCACATGATGGATAATACCCTCGTTTTAATGTATGATTATGCTTTATATTTGTACTTTGTAGAACCAAAGAGAAATGGAGAAAGATGGCAAGGGACCCATGTTAGTCCTGACTATATTAATTGTTATTTGTGTTATCAGTTTATTGTTATTTGTAATTTTTGTCTGTTATTACAGGGAAAAGATTCTCCAAATTTAGCTTGGAATTTGATTCAAGGTTTTATGCACCTCTGGAATGACACCAATCAAGGTGTTTGTATACCATTACCCTCCCCGCCCCCGCCCATTCAGGGGACCTTTTATGGCTCCAAAAACTCCCACTGACAATTCAAAGATTTATCTTCTTCCCTGAGGAGGAAACCTTGAATCTCGTGACTTATGAAAAAGTGAATGTTGGGAATTGAAAATGGGTGGAACCCAAGTAGTGCTTGTAATTTTACTGGGGAAAAACACTATTGGGAATCTTAAAGCATATGGAATTTTTAAGGGACATGGTCATTGTATTGGGTGTGGCTGAGATGGAGTTAATTCTCCCCATAGAAGTCCTCGTAGTGCTGTGCTCTGTATTGGTAGCTAGAAAGGTGTTGATAACACACCAGTGTTTTGGCTACTGCTGAGCAGTGCTGGCACAGCATCAAGGCTGTCTCTCCAACATTTTGCACTCACCTCACCCGCAGGCTGGGGCTGGGCAGGATCTTGGGAGGGGACATAGCCAGGACAGCTGACCTAAACTAACCAAACAGATATTCCATACCATATGACGTCAGCTCAGCTATAAAAGCTAGAGTAAAGGGAGATAGAAGGGGGGACATTTGCTATTTTACATTTGTCTTCCGGAGCAACTATTATGCGTACTGAAACCATGCTTCCCAGGAAGTGGCCAGACATCACCTGCCAATGGGAAGTAGAGAAAAACATCATTTGATTTCCTTTGCTTTCACGCATGACCTTTGCTTTCGCTTTATTAAACTGTCCTTATCTTGACCCATGAGCCTTTTGTTATATTTTCTTTCCCCTGTCCAGTTGAGGAGGGGGAGTGATAGAGCGGCTTTGGTGGGTACCTGGCACCCAGCCAGGGTCAACCCACCACAGTCCTTTTTGGCACCAAATGTGGGGCTCGACAACGGCAGTTTTGCATTAAGCGTGCTATAGCTATAGTAGTTATTAAGTGGCAAGCTCCTGTGCAGGTCACGGAGTTTGTTGTCTGCTTTGTTTATCTCTATTTTGCTGAGCTTGGGAACATGTTAATACAAACAATGGCTATGTGCTTTGTCCTGGCACTGATGGCCTTGTGCTGTGGGAGCTATTTTGTGGAGGAGATGAGGGAACACATCTCCCTCTCCCTACCAGGCATTGATGTGAATAGTTTTATTATGCAGGCTCCCAAGGTCCTTGTTCACCCTTATGTGAGCTGTTCAATACTAATAATTAATACTGGTGGTATATTATGGGTATTGTGGAATCTGGTCTTGTCCTGGTATAAGAGAAGACAAGTTTCAGGTGAGGCAATACTGAAATGTGCCCTCAAACGACCAGTCCCTGGGTGGCAGGGTGTATGGAAGGATTTGGGCAGATTCCTAGGACGGTTATCACCTCCCATAATCTGGGACCTTACACCCGAACAGGCAAGCAACCCTGACAAACTGACATGCCACCTGATAGAAGGGTGCCTTGCCTATCCCAATGGAAACCAGCAGCTTCTCGCACTGTACTGGGGCCTGGCCTATGCCTACCGAGCCATAGTTCAGCACTCTCAGAGGACCACGGTTGAGGCAGGGACCCAGACTGCATCTGAGGACACCATGCTCAAGATAGGGACCCAAACAACAACAACAACTACAGTAATTGCCCCAATAGTGAAAAGGAAACAGTGGACAAGGAGATCAACGGGTCCATACCATCGATTAGTGAGGGAAGAAGAAGAAGAGGAAAGGCTTAATCTAGAAGCTGGTCCTTCAATAAAGAAATTGGAGGAAGGAGTGAGGGAACTTAGACAGGACGCGGAAACTACATGGTCCCTGACGTCCTCAGAACTTCGGGACTTGCGGAAAGACTACAGCCGGCAGCCAGGTGAGCGGATTGCTGCCTGGCTGCTCCGATGCTGGGATAACGGGGCTGACAGTCAGCAATTGGAAGGCAAGGAAGCCCAACAGCTGGGATCCCTTGCTAGAAACCGGGGAATTGAAAGAGGAATTGGAAAAGAGGCAGCAGTTTGCAGTCTCTGGAGATGGCTCCTCTCAAGTGTGAGGGCAAGATATGCATTCAAGGAAGATCTTGTGAATTCCTCAGAAAAGTGGACTACCGCAGATGAAGGCATCCAGTACCTGAGAGAGTTAGCAGTGCTGGAAGTCATCTACAGTGATCTAGATGATGAGGAGGTCTCCAAAGATCCAGAGGATGTCCTGTGCACACGGGCCATGTGGAGAAAGGTGATTCAAGGTGCCCCAGCATCGTATTCTAACAGCTTGGCAGCAATGTATCGTCCAGATATGGAAATACCAACTGTGGAGAAAGTGTCGTCTTGGCTCCAAAACTTTGAGGAAAATCTCTGTGTCTCCTCATCCCTACAGGACAGTGCCTTGGCTGTTAGGGACGCTCCAAGAAATCAGTCCTCTCCTGCCCCGGTCAGAGGGAAAGGGAGCCCAAGGCGTATGCCACTTGGTGCACTCTGGTTCTTCCTGTGTGACCAAGGGGAGGACATGAGGAAGTGGGATGGTGAACCCACCTTTAAGCTGGAAGCCTGCGTACGTGAACTGAGAGGGAAGACAGCTGTTAAGAAGGGGTCACCCAAGAAGAAGGCTGTCAGTGTCGTTGCTGTAGAGGCCCAAGAAAGCAATCAGCGATCCTCCAGGCATAGAAGAACTGAAACCACCTCCCTTGATTCTGGTGAGGGGACTTCTGGTCTGGCACCGCAAGGGTCGGACAGTGAATACTGTGATGAGGAACAGCAATAGAGGGTCCCTGCCTTCGGCCAGGAGGAGGAAAGGGATGACCGGATATGCTGGACTGTGTGGATTCGATGGCTTGGCACATCAGACCCACAGAAGTATAAGGCTTTGGTAGACACTGGTGCACAGTGTACGCTGGTGCCATCAGGGTACAGGGGCACAGAACCCATCTGGATCTCTGGAGTGACAGGGGGATGCCAAGAATTGACTATACTGGAGGCTGAAGTGAGCTTGACAGGGGACAAGTGGGAAAAGCACCCCATTGTGACCGGCCCAGAGGCCCCTTGTATCCTTGGCATAGACTACCTCAAGAAAGGGTATTTCAAGGACCCAAAGGGGTACCAATGGGCTTTTGGTATAGCCACTGTAAACACAGAGAAGATCAAACAGCTATCTACCCTGCCTGGCCTCTCGGAAGATCCCTTCATTGTGGGATTGCTGCAAGTTGAAGAACAGCAGGTGCCAATTGCTACCAGGACAGTGCACTGTCAGCAATATTGCACAAAGCGAGACTACCTGGAACCCATGCATGAGTTGATTTATCAACTGGAGACCCAAGGAGTCATCAGCAAGACTCACTCACCTTTTAATAGTCCCATATGGCCAGTGCAAAAGTCTGATGGAGGGTGGAGGTTAACAGTAGACTATCGCGGCCTGAACGAAGTTATGCCACCACTGAGTGCTGCTGTACCAGACATGTTAGAGCTCCAATATGAACTGAAGTCAAAGGCAGCCACGTGGCATGCTACAGTTGACATTGCCAATGCATTTTTCTCCATTCCTTTGGCAGCAGAGTGCAGGCCACAGTTTGCTTTCACGTGGAGAGGTGTCCAATACACCTGGAATCGACTGCCCCAGGGGTGGAAGCACAGCCCTACCATTTGTCACAGACTAATCCAAACCGCTCTGGAACAGGGTGATGCCCCTGAACATCTGCAATACTTAGATGACATCATCGTGTGGGGCAACAAGGCAGAAGAAGTGTTTGAGAAGGGAAAAAGAGTAATTCAGATTCTTCTGAAAGCTGGTTTCACCATAAAGAAAAGCAAGGTCAAGGGACCTGCACAGGAGATTTAGTTCTTGGGAATAAAATGGCAGGATGGATGCTGTCATGTCCCTATGGATGTGGTTAACAAGATAGCAACTATGTCTCCACCAGCTAACAAGAAGGAAACACAAGCTTTCCTAGGCCTTGTGGGGTTCTGGAGAATGCATATTCCAGGTTATAGTCAGCTTGTGAGCCCTCTCTATCGAGTAACCCGAAAGAAGAACTATTCTGAATGGGGCCTTGAGCAACAACAAGCCTTTGAGCAGATCAGACAGGAAATAGCTCGTGCGGTAAGTCTTGGACCTGTCTGGACAGGACCAGATGTGCAAAATGTACTCTACACTGCAGCTGGGGAGCATGGTCTCACCTGGAGCCTGTGGCAGAAAACACCAGGAGAAACCCGAGGTCGACCATTAGGGTTTTGTAGCTGGGGGTACCGAGGATCAGAAGCCCACTACACCCCGACTGAAAAAGAGATACTAGCAGCATATGAGGGGGTTCGAGTCGCTTCAGAAGTTGTTGGTACAGAAACATATCCTGTAAACCATGCCACTGCCCGAAACACCATCTTAGGCCTTGAAAGGCAAATTTTGTGGCAACATGGTACCCCAGAAAGAATTGAATCAGACAATGGGACTCATTTCTGAAACAACCTCATAAGCTCCTGGGCAAAGAAACATGGCATTGAGTGGGTGTACCACATACCCTATCACCCGCAAGCATCTGGAAAAATTGAGAGATATAATGGACTGTTGAAGACTACGTTGAGAGCATTGGGCAATGGGGCATGGAAGCATTGGGATACAAATTTAGCAGAAGCCGCTTGGCTAGTTATCACCAGAGGATCTGCTAACCGTCCTGGTCCTGCCCAAACAAAACCCCTACATACTATGGGAGGAGATAAGGTCCCCGTAGTGCCCATGGGGAAGTGGCTGGGGAAGGCAGTGTGGGTTTCTCCTACCATGGGAAAAGGCAAACCCATTCGTGGGATTGTATTTGCTCAAGGACCTGGGTGTACTTGGTGGGTAATGCGGAAGGATGGGGAGACCTGGTGTTTGCCTCAAGGAGATTTAACCTTGGAGGAAAAATAATCTGTGATGTGAGTTGTATGTTGTAGGAAGTAATGTAGCAGGAATGACCTGAACTGCAGAGGAGTGAACTTCGCAAGGAACCAGACAAGTGCAATGGTGACCCAAACCAAGCCAGTGTTGGTGCCCAACGATCGAACATACTGCTTCTCCTGTCCTGACCACTCATCTTGATGGATGGGGCCCAAGTCATAGCCTGTTTGTGAACATCTGGAGGAATGGAAGAAGCTATCTGTTAAAGGACAGGGGATAGTAGTTAATGAGAATGTATAAATCTGTATGTTGGGTATAAAAGTGGTTTAATAATGTAGTTTCAGTTGTATATGTTGGTAAGAAGGGATTTCAGTAATGAGAATTAAATACAATGGCGTGGCTAGAAGATATATGTGTATTAAATTATGTGGGACCTGAGCATGACACAGATGGTATGGAATAAGGGGTGGCTATTGTATTGAGTCTGGCTGAGATGGAGTTAATAACCCCCATAGCAGCCCTCATAGCACTGTGCTCTGCATCAGTAGCTAGAAAGGTGTTGATAGCACACCAGTGTTTTGGTTACTGCTGAGCAGTTCTAGCACAGCATCAAGGCTGTCTCTCCAACATTTCACACTCACCTCACCCGCAGGCTGGGGCTGGGCAGGATCTTGGGAGGGGACATAGCCAGGACAGCTGACCTAAACTAACCAAACAGATATTCCATACCATATGACGTCAGCTCAGCTATAAAAGCTAAGTAAAGGGAGATAGAAGGGGGGGCATTCGCTTTTTTATGTTTGTCTTCCGGAGCAACCACTACGTGTGCTGAAGCCCTGCTTCCCAGGAAGTGGCCAGACATCACCTGCTGATGGGAAGTAGAGAATAAAATCTTTTGTTTTCCTTTGCTTTCGCTCGCGACCTTTGCTTTCACTTTATTAAACTGTCCTTATCTTGACCCATGAGCCTTTTGTTATGTTTTCTCTCCCCTGTCCAGCTGAGGAGGGGGAGTGATAGAGCGGCTTTGGTGGGCACCTGGCTCCCAGCCAGGGTCAACCTACCACAGTCATAAATGAAGAATGGTCCACCCAAGAATGTAGATTTTCAAAGGCAATAGCACCGAACCATACCAAGTGTACTTGGGTCCCCTGGTGGCCATCACCTATGCAAATATCAACCCCATTTGAATTTGATTACCACATAGAATCTAAACCTTCATGGTGTATCAAAATCCCCAAAAAACCCCAACCTTGACCAGTGGGTCTGGGAATGGCAGTGGGACAAAAGTTGTTAGAAGTACATGAGGTATGTGGGATGTTGTGAGAGACTGAATTGTTACCTTGAGTTGTTTGTCTCAAAGATTGTTAGGTGTGAGAGACTGGACTGTCATCTCAAGCCATTCATCTCAAGGAATTGTGAACTGCTTATCTCGAGCCCTTTGTCTCTGAGATGGCCTGTCTAAGCAGGACATTCCTCTGTCCATAAGGACAATTACTAGGCCACTGAGGCATCCAGGAGAGGAAAGGGGCTGAAGCTGACAACCGTGCAAGAATGTGGAAGCTACCATTCTCATGGAAACTGTAGTCTTTGAGATAAGATACTGGTTCCCTTTATCGTGGAATGCGCACCTGTGTTTTTCTAATTGGGATCTTTCTTTTTCTGTCTTCTTGTTTATTCTGTTCAAGGCCTTCTAAAGGCGTCTGGAATGCTCTTGCGACCATGAGCTACTTTCAGGCCCAGTCACTAAGTTCCATATAATTGAACCCTACAACATAGGTTCATGCCACTTATTTTATTTCTCTTAATTTTAAAGGCAGAAGAAACATGTTAGGGTTGACTTTGATCTGTGCCAGGATAGTTTGATTTCTGAAATGCAGTCCTGTTGTTGCTCTTCTGAGATGAGATTGTCAAAGCACAGGACTGTATAGGTATTAAACACAAGTTGTATTTTAAAATTAAATATGGGTCAGCTTCCAATGAAGTATGTAATTGTTTAATGTTAAAGGAAAGAGCTTAGAATATCTTAGTTTATATTTTAAAGTGTTCCTTTTAGTTGTTAGTTCATTAATACCAGCAGTTTATTTTTATTCATATGACTTTTCATATGTAAGTATTTTAATCCTTCCTTTGGTTAGGAAGAAGAGAACCTGCAGGTAGAAATCAGGATGACATACATATTGCTTCTTTTCCAAAAGGCATGGTATCTTTCTCCTATTGATACGCAAAATATTAAGGTAGAAAATAAACCTCATTGACTCATGTCAAAATACTGAAAAATATATGCTTCGGTGATGCATGGAAAAATGTGGGCCCACTTCAAACTGAGCACACTTGTAGTTGAGTTTGCCACGAACCTGTCGTGAGCCTTTGGGGCTCTGCAGACTCTGCAAATTCTGTTCCCTTGTATTATGAGCATTTAAATGTAGCTTGAGCCTTAGTTGCAGAAACAGGGATAGTATTATCTGGAGACCCAGCTATGTTGGGTCTTAACCTTTGCTTGAGTTTGGTGAAATGCTTTCTTACTCTTGCAGCAGCATTTTAAGGCATTTTTGGGCTACTGAGTAACAGTGCAGTGGGATGCCATAGTAGTACAAGGTGCCAAAGTTCTAGATGCAGAGGTGTGTCTATTAAACAGATGTGAGCTTGCTTTGACATTGTTCAAGTTGCCAGACACAGTCCAGCTGCATTCTGGAAATGGTGTAGTGTTGGTGTTGCAGCCAAACTAAAAAAACAAACCAAAACCAAAAAACAAAAACATCAAAGCAAGGTACATTAGATCAGGCATGAAGTGCTTGATACTGTGCTACTGTGGCTGTGCATGGCTCCTTGAATCGGTCTGGCTTATACACACCGAGTTGGAGGGCAGGCAGACAAGATCAGGTCTGCCTGCAACTTATCTGAATAGATTATTCTTTGGAGACAAAAGACCTCTCAGCCTAGCTTCAGCAACCTAGTGTCAGTGGTACTTCCTCAGCGTCTCCTTCTCAGTCTAGTTTTTTCACAGCCTTTGTCTTGAAGGGACTACCTGAGGCAGTGATGAGAGTTCAGTCTTTGCTGAAACTGCCAATATGATGATAACTAGTCAGCTTTCTAGATGCATGTCCTTAAGCATGGATTAAAAAAAAAAAAGTGTTTTGTGGCTGCTAGATCATGATTGCAGATATCAAAAAGCTTTCTTCATCACGTGCCGAAATCATATCCCTAAAGGTTTCTTGTATCTCTACCACAAAGTGTAAGTTATTGCTATCTTATTTAAATTTAAATCTAACTTGTGCCTGTTTGATTTTTCCTTCCTTTGCTTGCTTTATTCATCTTTGCATATCTCTGTAATAGCTCTGAGTCTCTAGAGAATCTTCCATTGGATAGAGGCTGATGACACTGGAGCATCTTGTTGATGAAGATGGAGATTTAGCTATTGTGTTCTCTTCTGGACATGGATCAGAGTATGCAGCCTTGAATTAAAGGACAGTCCAAGGATCAGAGTATGCAGCCTTGAATGAAAGGATGGTCCAAGTCGAGGAACAAATGGCGTTCCTCAGGGGTTGGTATTGGGTCCAGTGCTGTTTAACATCTTTGTTGGCAACATGGACAGTGGGATTGAGTGCACCCTCAGCAAGTCTGCCAACGACACCAAGCTGTGTAGTGCGGTTGACACACTGGAGGGAAGGAATGCCACCCAGAGGGACCTTGACAGGCTTGAGAGGTGGGCCCACGTGAACCTCATGAAGTTCAACAAGGCCAAGTGCAAGGTCCTGCACATGAGTCAGGGCAATCCCAAGCACAAATACAGGCTGGGCAATGAGTGGATTGAGACCAGCCCTGTGGAGAAGGACTTGAGGGTATTAGTGGATGAAAAACTGAATATGAGCCGGCAATGTGCACTTGTAGCCCAGAAAGCCAATAGCATTCTGGGCTGCATCAGAAGAAGTGTGACCAGCAGGTTGAGGGAGGTGATTCTCCCCCTCTATTCCGCTCTCGTGAGACCCCACCTGGAGTACTGTGTTCAGCTCTGGGGCCCCCAACATAAGAAGGACATGGACCTGTTGGAGCAGGTCCAGAGGAGGGCCACAAAGATGATCAGAGGGCTGGAACACCTGTCCTATGAAGACAGGCCGAGAGAGTTGGGGTTGTTTAGCCTGAAGAAGAGAAGGCTCCAAGGACACCTTCTAGCAGCCTTCCAATATCTAAAGGGGGCTTTACAAGAAAGCTGAATAGGGTAGTGATAGGACAAGGGGTAATGGCTTTAAACTGAAAGAGGGTAGATTTAGATTAGATGTAAGGAAAAAATTCTTTACTATGAGGGTGGTGAGACACTGGAACAGGTTTCCCAGAGAAGTTGTGGATGCCCCCTCCCTGGAAGTGTTCAAGGCCAGGTTGGATGGGGCTTTGAGCAACCTGGTCTAGTGGAAGGTGTGCCTGCCCATGGAAGGGAGGTTGGAACTAGATGATCTTTAAGGTCCCTTCCAACCCAAACCATTCTATGATTCTATGAAGTCAGAGCTACAGTCAGGGACTATAGGAATCGGTCATCCCTGGACATTGTTTGATGCTTGGGAAGTCTATTAGGGCTTGTCTGCATGGGTGAATGCAGGCAAACTTGCACTCTAAGCTAATCAGGCGCAAGATTAATCTGGTCTGTTAGTGCTGTGCCTAAGCTGTGCTAACTTACCCTACAACTACAAGACTCGTGTCCTGGAGCTGGCTTGTGGAGTGTGGGACTGCTGGGCTGCACCTGTGTGCACAGACATGCCCGAAAACTCCCTGTGCCACAGTTTTTCCATGTGTAAAAAGGGAACACTAGAGCTTATGCCTGTCTCAAAAATGCTTGTGACAAGCCACTGAGGAAGGAGTCACTAGGTGAGTTCTCACAAACACTCTGAAAATACAACAGGGCCTTTGTTATTAGTTTCATTGCCAAAAAATCTCATTAGTAGCGTTGTCTTCCCTTGATAATAGCTTCTAAAAAACTTTTTTCCAGCCCCAGATTCCATGATTAGAGGCTGCTTGAATTTTTTTTCTTTAAAGTGAGGTAAAACTAAACATTTCTTCTTGAATGATACAGGCTAAAAAATCCTTCTTTGTAAAGAGAAGGTCCTCTACCTTATTTCTTTTTTTTTCCTCTTACAAGAAGTGATTTAAGAAAGGGAGAACTTCAGCAAATAACCCTTGTGGAGTAGCCTGGTGTTGGCTTCATTTGAAAATCTCAACTGTAGGTGAAGAGACCACTGGGTGTTTGAACTGCTGTAGCGTGAACATTGCTCACAGAAGGATGTGGAGGCTGATGTGTAAAATTCAAAATCTTTCTAAGTTGCTGAATGCTCTAAACTAAAACACTTCAGATTTTAAGCTGGGCTTCACTTATAGTCAGAGGCAGTGGAAACAGTGTACTGGGAACAGTGCAGGAGGTCAATGGGTATGCTAGAGATTGACACTTTTTCTCCCACCTCTTCTCCCCCACCACTAGTTTCTGGGAAAGCAAGGAACTGTAGCTGTCTGTTCTACTTCAGCTTGTGAGAGGGCTAAAAGTATTTCAGCAAGGAGTAAGCTGGGAGTAGTTGGTGTAGTCATAGAGCAGACTTAAAAGCCTGAGGCTTAAGAGCGGAGCTGGAGAAAGAGCAGGATTGAGGCTTCGCAAGGTGGATGGACCCTACCAGACAGGTCGTTGCTGCTGGAAGAGGTGTTGCCCTCTCCCAGCTGCCAATTCCCTCTGCTTGCTTCATGCCAGCTCTTGTGCTTGACTGAGCCTTTGCATTGCTGGTTCAGTTTGCTGAGCCCTTGGGGTAAGTGAGGGGTTTGGGAGAGCTGAAGAGCTGGTGTGGATGGAGGAAGTGAGACTCTGCAGGGTGAGCAGGAGTGTGTCTTTGGCAGCAGTTGAGCATTACGTTAGCTATGCCTTCTCATGAAGCTTTGCCCCTAAGAAAAAGCTCTTTGTTCCCTGCCTAACATCCCTCTCCCTGGAAATCTGTTCCTGGCCTCTGTAAGCATGTCACCACTGCATGCTAGCAGTCCCTCTTCTCAAAGTCAACTCTATCTCCACTGAGGTTATGTCCTGGTTTCAGCTGGGACAGAGTTAATTGTCTTCCTAGTAGCTGGTATAGTGCTATGTTTTTGAGCTAGGTATGAGAAGAATGTTAACACTGATGTTTTCAGTTGCTGCTAAGTAACGTTTAGACTATAGTCAAGGATTTTTCATCTTCTCCTGCCCAGCCAGCAAGAAGGCTGGAGGGGCACAAGAAGTTGGCACAGGACACAGTCAGGGCAGCTGACCCAAACTGGCCAAAGGGGTATTCCATACCATGTGACGTCCCATCTAGTATAGGAACTGGGGAAGGGGGATCACTGCTGGGGGACTAACTGGGCGTCGATCAGCAGGTAGGGAGCAATCGCACTGTGCATCACTTGTATATTCCAATCCTTTTATCATTACTGCTGTCACTTTATTAGTGTTATCATTATCATTATTAGTTTCCTCTTTTCTGTTCTATTAAACCGTTCTTATCTCAAACCATGAGCTTTACTTCTTTTCCCCATTCCCTCCCCCATCCCACTGGATGGGGGGGAGGTGAGTGAGCAGCTGCATGGTGTTTAGTTGCTGGCTGGGGTTAAACCACGACAGTCCATTTTGGCGCCCAACGTGGGGCACAAAGGGTTGAGATAACGACAAACCTGACCAGAGCTTGTTAAAACAAATTTGTTATAAGCATTCATTATATTGGGCTAATAGTTGCTGGTCACTATGTTGATTTATGTGTTCTTAGAGTTGCTGCTCTCGTTTTTAGAGTTCTGTTATGTATCACCTTGCTTGCTGTATGTAGTCCCTCTTCTGCTGCTTATCATCCATGGGAGGTGGATTAAGGTTTTCGCTTTGATGTATTGTATAACACTGGTTTATGGTATGATTAAAGTCGTCGGTTGTGGGATTAATCTGGTATTTGCACTCAGCATTGTCACCTCTATATGTCAAGAGACATCTGTAGGAAACTATTAATAATTACAATATTTACCCTTCCTCCTTGGAGAGTCAGTCTATGGGTGGGATACCTTTCTTCCCTTTTCCCTTCTCCTCCAGTCTAGTTACAATGGCGTTTGAGAAGTTTGAAAAATTTGAATACCCTTGGGAAGTTGAGACCAGCACAGTCCTATCCCTACTGCTAGGAATTAGCATGCTTCTGAATGTGGTTCAGCTCTTGTTTAAGGTGAAACAAATTTTTAAGAAGATCACGCAGAGATCTGCCCCGAGGCTGGATAATTATGAGAGGCAGGGTGTGTGGGGGTAGTATGGGCAAGTACCCAGAACAGTGGGCACCTCCAATGTTTTGGAAATTCACCCCCGAACAAGTGCAGAATCCGGAAGAACTAGTAAAATATTTGGAAAAAGTATGCGGTTACCCTGGCAACTCCAGAGAGACACAAATCACTGCAACATGCTGGGGCCTGGCCCATGCCTATCGAGCCCTGTTTGACACTACTCAGAACCCTCAAGGGGAAGAGAAGGTCTCTGAATCTGACAACAAAGCGACAGGCACTGCGGCCACCCAAACCTTGGCAACGGGCACTGCAGCCCCTCCAGCCCCAGCGACTGGCACTGCAGCTACGCAAACCTTGGCATGCAGTACTGCAACTGAACAAGCAGACCAACCTGCACCAGTATCAGTTGCCCCCACACAGAAGAAGAAGTATACAAAAAAAATCAATTCGCTTAGCGAAGGATGAAGGTGAACCAGGGTCATCACGGGAACAGGAGGAAGAGGCAGAACCAGAGGTAATCACCCAATCCCCATCCTTGAGTGAGTTGCGGGATATGTGAAAAGATTTCAGCCGCTGTATAGGTGAGGACGTTATCACCTGGCTCCTCCGATGCTGGGACAATGGGGCTAATAGCCTGGAATTAGAAGGTAGGGAAGCCAAGCAGCTGGGATCGCTTGCCAGGGAAGGTGGCATTGACAAGGCAATTGGAAAAGGGACACAAGCCCTCAGCCTCTGGAGGCGACTCCTGTCAAGTGTGAAGGAAAGGTACCCCTTTAAGGAAGATGTTATATGTCAATCAAGCAAGTGGACCACCATGGAAAGAGGTATCCAATGTCTGAGGGAATTAGCTGTGCTAGAGACGATTCATTATGACCCAGACAACCCACAATTACCCAAAGATCCAGACGAAGTCCAATGCACAGGACCCATGTGGCGGAAGATTGTGCGGAACACACCATTGTCCTATGCCAACACATTGGCAATAATGACCTGGAAAGACGAAGAGGCACCGACAGTGGATGAAGTGGCTTGCCAGCTCCGTCAATACAATGAAGAAAATCTTTCCTCCTCCCTACAAGCTTGCATTTCAGCTGTGGAGAAGCTGTCCCAGGATTTCCAGCAATTCAAAGAGGATATGTCCTACTCCCCCACCTGTAAGGACCAATGTCTCAGCTATTAGGAGTGAGCGTTCTTCTGCCCAAGAGAGAGAATATAGAAGGGTACACACCGCGAGGTGCCCTGTGGTTTTACCTATGTGATCACGGAGAGGACATGAGGAAATGGGATGGAAAACCTACCTCAGTCCTAAATGCACGGGTCCATGAGTTGTGAGGAAAAACCACCACAAAAGGGGATACTACCAGGAAAAATGCCACTCCAGTTTCCAAACAGAGTAGAAGGGCTGATCTTATTTCTGATCCTCTTGAAGGGAATTCTGAGCCAATTTTACGAGAAGTGAATACTGGATACTCTGACCAGAATTAGAGGGGCCCTGCCTCCAGCCAGGTGGAGGAAAGGGATAACCGGGTCTATTGGACTGTGTGGATTTGATGGCCTGGCACATTAGACCCACAGCAGTACAAGGGTCTTGTAGACACCGGCGCACAGTGCACTCTAATGCCATCAAGTTACAAAGGGGCAGAACCCATTTGTATTTCTGGTGTGGCAGGGGGATCCCAAGAATTAACTGTATTGGAGGCTGAAGTAAGCCTAACTGGGAATGAATGGCAGAAACACCCCATTGTGACTGGTCCAGAGGCTCCGTGTATCCTTGGCATAGACTACCTCAGGAGAGGGTATTTTAAGGACCCAAAGGGGTATCGATGGGACTTTGGTATAGCTGCCTTGGAGACGGAGGGCACTGAACAGCTGTCTACCCTGCCTGGTCTCTCTCAAGACCCTTCGATTGTGGAGTTGCTGAAGGTTGAAGAACAACAAGTGCCAATTGCTACCACGACAGTGCACCGGACCAACCGAGACTCTCTGATTCCCATCCACAAGTTGATTCACCAACTGGAGAGCCAAGGAGTGATCAGCAAAACTCGCTCACCCTTTAATAGTCCCATATGGCCAGTGCGAAAGTCTAATGGGGAGTGGAGACTAACAGTTGACTATCGCGGCCTGAATGAAGTTACGCCACCACTGAGTGCTGCTGTGCCAGATATGCTAGAACTTCAATACGAGCTAGAGTCAAAGGCAGCCAAGTGGTATGCCATAATGACATTGCTAATGCGTTTTTCTCAATCCCTCTAGCAGCAGAGTGTCGTCCACAATTTGCCTTTACTTGGAGGGGTGTCCAGTACACTTGGAATCGACTGCCCCAGGGGTGGAAACACGGACCCACCATTTGCCATGGACTAATCCAGACTGCACTGGAAAAGGATGAAGCTCTGGAACACCTGCAATACATTGATGACATCATCATATGAGGTGACGCAGCAGAAGAAGTCTTTGAGAAAGGGAAGAAAATAATCCAAATCCTTTTGAAGGCTGGTTTTGCCATAAAAGAAAGTAAGGTCAAGGGACCTGCACAGGAGATCCAGTTTTTAGGAATAAAATGGCAAGATGGGCATCATCAGATCCCAATGGATGTGATCGACAAAATAGCAGCTATATCTTTGCCAACTAATAAAAAGGAAACACAGGCTTTCTTAGGTGTTGTGGGGTTTTGGAGAATGCATATTCCAAATTACAGTCTGATTGTAAGCCCTCTCTATCAAGTGACCCAGAAGAAGAACGATTTTAAATGGGGCCCTGAGCAACCACAAGCCTTTGAACAAATTAAGCAGGAGATTGTTCATGCAGTAGCCGTTGGACAAGTCCAGGCAGGACAAGATGTTAAAAATGTGCTCTATACTGCAGCTGGAGAGAATGGCCCTACCTGCACTCTCTGGCAGAAAGCACCTGGGAGACCCGAGGCCGAACCCTGGGGTTTTGGAGTTGGGGATACAGAGGATCCACGGCCCGCTATACTCCAACTGAAAAAGAGATATTGGCAGCATATGAAGGAGTTTGAGCTGCTTCAGAAGTGGTTGGTACTGACACACAGCTGCTGCTAGCAGCCCGACTGCCAGTGCTGGGCTGGATGTTCAAAGGGAGGGTCTCCTCTACACATCATGCAACTGATGCACATGGAGTAAGTGGGTGTCATGGTTTAACCCCAGCCAGCAACTAAGCACCACGCAGACGCTCACTCACTCCCCCCCACCCAGTGGGATGGGGGTGAAAATCGGGAAAAGAAGTAAAACTCGTGGGTTGAGGTAAGAACGGTTTAATAGAACAGAAAAGAAGAAACTAATAATGATAATGATAACACTAATAAAATGACAACAGCAATAATAAAAGGATTGGAATGTACAAATAATGCACAGTGCAATTGCTCACCACCCGCCGATCGACACCCAGCTAGTCCTGAGTGGCGATCCCCCGCCCCCACTCCCCCCATTTATACACTAGGTGTGACATCACATGGTATGGAATACCCTGTTGGCCACTTTGGGTCAGCTGCCCTGGCTGTGTCCTGTGCCAACTCCTTGTGCCCCTCCAGCTTTCTCGCTGACTCATGGATGGTGGCAAATGCCCTGTGGGGGTGGCTACAGCAATGGAAGCAGAGCAACTGGCAGCGCAAAGGTAAACCCATTTGGGCTGCCACACTGTGGCAAGATATTGCGTCCCGGCTAGAGAATCTGGTTGTAAAAGTACGTCATGTAGATGCTCATGTACCCAAGAGTCAGGCCGCTGAAGAACATCAAAATAATCAACAGGTGGATCAGGCCGCCAAGATTGAAAGTGGATCTGGACTGGCAACATAAGGGTGAGCTATTTATGGCTCTGTGGGCCCATGATACTTCAGGCCATCAGGGAAGAGATGCAACATATAGATGGGCTCGTGATCGAGGGGTGGACTTGACCATGGACACTATCGCGCAGGTTATCCATGAATGTGACACGTGCTGCAATTAAGCGAGCCAAGCGGTTAAAGCCCCTGTGGTATGGAGGGCGATGGCTGAAATATAAATATGGGGAGTCCTGGCAGATTGACTATATCACACTCCCACAAATTTGTCAAGGCAAGCGCTATGTGCTTACAATGGTGGAAGCAACCACCGGATGGCTGGAAACATATTCTGTGCCCCATGCCACCACCCATAACACTATCCTGGGCCTTGAAAAGCAGGTCTTGTGGCAATACGGCACCCCAGAAAGAAGTGAATTAGGCAACAGGACTCATTTCTGAAACAACCTCATAGACACCTGGGTGTCGTGGTTTAACACCAGCCAGCAACTAAGCACCACGCAGCCGCTCACTCACTCCCCCCCCACCCAGTGGGATGGGGGAGAAAATCAGGAAAAAGAAGCAAAACCCCTGGGTTGAGATAAGAACGGTTTAATAGAACAGAAAAGAAGAAACTAATAATGATAATGATAACACTAATAAAATGACAACAGCAATAATGAAAGTAATGGAATGTACAAATGATGCACAGTGCGATTGCTCACCACCCGCTGACCGAAACCCAGCTAGTCCCACCAGTGGCGATTCCCCACCCCCACTTCCCAGTTTCTATACTGACGTGCGGAAAACAGACTCCACAATCAGTGAGATTGTAAAGTAGGTATGTTCATTCAGCGCTGGGCAGCACGGGGGGTAGTCCCACCAAAGTCCTGCACGCCTGCCTCGGCAGTTCGCTTTAAATTTATACAGTCAAGTGTTACATATACATAGAGTTTTGCAATATGCCTATACATAGGCATGACCTATCCCACTTCATATTAAAATTAGCTCCAGGAGGTCATTTCCATAGTCTCCTCTCAACTGCGCTTGCGCAGTGCCTCCTTATGGTAGTCTGGTGGTCGTGAAGATGAAGGCTGTATGTCTTCTTCACGGTGAACTCTTAACCTTCTGTCCCCGCGCAGACTCAGTTGTCCCTTGGCATTTGTCCAAATCACAAGGCCGGTCTTGGCTGGTTCTTGGGGTCAACTGCTGCTTCTTATCAGGGACTATCTCCTGCCCCAGCCAGCCTCAACAATGCAAACGTTAAACATCACCTCTCATCCCCTTGGGCCATGTCTACCTCTACTGAAATTTCTTT
Organism: Haliaeetus albicilla; assembly: GCF_947461875.1. NCBI lineage: Eukaryota > Metazoa > Chordata > Aves > Accipitriformes > Accipitridae > Haliaeetus > Haliaeetus albicilla. The sequence goes on along the minus strand of NC_091515.1, from coordinate 9,738,414 downwards.
AACTTCATTATAAGCTAGATAATTATTAAAGAGTTCCTATCTACATCCATATATCTACTATATCTACTAAGGTTCCTTTGGTTCCCCGTCTCAGTCCCCCCTTTTCTAGAAAATAGTATATTCTTTTACTATATCCAGCTCTAGTACTTTTAATGCATTGTTTCCTTATCTAGCATTCTCTCAAAATATTTGTTGGACTCGAGTTTTCGTCACAACTGATTCTCTTTCCATTCGCTGTAAGAGTCTCCTGTACTCTTACAGCACCAAAAGCCACATTGAACCACTATGCAAAGGACTACAGGCAAGAGAATGATGATTATTACAGTGACAAACAATTGCTTCAACCATGCCAAATTTGGCAACCAGGAGGTTAATTTTTCCCATATCTCAGTGAATCCCCATGAAGTGTCATCTTGTGACATTAAATGTAAAAGTTGGGTTTGTTTCCAAATTTGAGAGAGATCTGTTTCTATTCGTCTCTTTTGGTTAACATAGGTGCAGCAGCGTTCATTAATTACAGTGCACAGGCCCCCTTGTTGAGCGAAGAGCATATCTAGACCTAGTCGATTCTGGAGCACCATTTTTCCTAGGGAAGTGGTTTCTTCCTGGAGGGTCTTTATAGCATCGATTGTGGCATTATTAATAATTTCCATAGTGGCATAAAGATTTACCAGAGCTTTCTCTAACTCACTAACTCCCAATGATGGAATGAGCCATCGTACAAAACTATGAAAGCTAGTTGGTCTTTCCACTAGGGGATTGCTGGTGCGTTTTTGTCTTATTACTGGTTTCATATAAGTCCGTAAAAAGTTTTGGGAATCATGGTCAGTCAAATTTTTAACCATAATGGTATTAGGGGCTATGGTTCCTACGGCACATTGGCCAGTCCAACCTAGAGGCAACACTTTATATCCTGTCTGTCCACAAATCCAATACCATCCTAATCCTACAGGAGTGGGCCATCCCCTGGGTCTAGTAGAATTATGCCCCCGAGTTCTTGCAACCCGGGTTTGATTGGAGTTCCACATGTTTGTGCCACCATACTTAATATATTCAGTACAATTGGGGTAACTCCTAACAAACAACTTGACTGATCCACATTTAGGGTCCCTGCTATTACCTCCAGAATTCTTAGTTGTATTTTTCAGATGGCATCTTTGAACACACATGGAACCCTTTGGGTTTCATTCCACAATTCGCTCAAATCTGTTTGCCATTGAAGGTTCTCAGGGGGTATTTCAGTGTACTTTGTGAGGGACATGTTATTAAAAGCTGCTGCTATCACAGAGGTGTTAGAAAAGACTGTAGCAATTACGGGGTAGCCCCGTCCGAGACCCTTAAGAAAACGTGAACATATCCAGCAATCAGTTTGATTCACTATTTTTGCAATACTCTCGTGGAGTTGAACAAACATGTTCCCATCCCATGTTACGCTCCTTGTCCCCATGGTTTCCCATATTACCGCATAAAAACTAAGTGTCCATCGGGTTTTGTGGTGACTTTCCATGGAGTTTTGGGTGTCTTTTTCACTCTGGTGTGATGAATCCAAGCGTTCTGTTCCTTGATTCTGATTGCAGTAAAGGAGGTGAGTAGTACTTGGAATGGTCCTTCCCACTGTGGCTCCAGGGTTTTTTCTGTAAGAGACTTTACATATACATAATCCCCAGGTTGTATATTATGTATAGGTCCATCCAAACCTCTCCCTCGAGTCCCAGCCACATGCTTCCTGATTTTATTGAGCTGCTTACTCAATGCTACCATGTAAGAGGTCACAATTTCATCCCCAGCTTGCACAGACACCCCTTTCTGTATTTCATAGGGTTTCCATATAACATTTCAAAGGGGCTCAGTCCTTCCCTCACCCTTAGTCTTGTTCGTATACGCAAAAGGGCTAAAGGGAGAGACTGAGGCCATGTCAGATTTGCTTCTTGTCCCAATTTTACAATTTGCTGTTTGATTAAGTGGTTCATTTTTTCCACTTGACCACTTGACTGGGGGTGATATGGAGTATGAAGCTGCCAATCTATACCCAAATGGCAGCTAATTTGTTGTACTATCTTTGAGACAAAAATGTGGTCCTCTGTCAGAGGACATGGTTGCTGGAACCCCAAAACGTGGTATTATCTCTTGCACTAATATTTTAGTTACCTCCCGAGCTTTAGCCGTTCTTGTTGGGAATGCTTCTGGCCAACCTGAAAAGGTATCAGTTAATACTAGTATCAATACCTCCCTTTTCTTGGAAGTTCTGTGAAATCAATTTGCCATTGCTGTCCAGGCCCATTGCCGTCCAGGCCCATTGCCTTTCCCAATCTGACCCATTTCTAGTTTGGGGGTATTCTTAGGATTAGTCTGAAGGCAAAGATCACATTGTTGAGTCACCTGTCTCACCGTGGTATATAAATTTCTAGCCACAATTTCTCTTATCAAATGTTTATACAGAGCCTCTGTCCCCAATGTCTTTTCCTATGTTCCTCCCGTATCAAATGCCACAGTAAGCAAGAGGGAACGATTAGTTTTCCTTGTGGGGTATGAGCCCACCCCTCTTCATTATATGACCCTTCTAAATCTGTAATGAGCTTCTGATCTTCCCTGGTATATTCTGGCTTACCTTTTAGGGAGATTTGTCTATCAGGAATTAAAGCCCCTTCTATTTTTACCTTTGTTCTGGCCACTTGTTTTGCCTCTCTGTCCGCCAGCTCATTTCCTTTTTCCAAATCTGAGCTCACTTTCTGGTGTGCCTTAATATGCATAATTGCTACTTTCTTAGGGAGCTGGGCAGCTTCCAGTAACTTCAGAATTTCTTCTGCGTGTTTGATATTTTTCCCCTGGGAATTCAATAGTCCTCTCTCCTTCCAAATTGCTCCATGTGCGTGTACAACTCCAAAGGCATATTTTGAGTCTGTATAAATGTTCACAACTTTGCCCTGGGCCAATTCCAGGGCGTGGGTTAGAGCAATTATTTCTGCCTTCTGTGCGGAGGTGTTCATGGGCAAAGCCCCTGATTCTATTATCTCTTGGCTGGTGGTGACGGCGTATCCCGCATGTCGATTACCATTTAGGACGTAACTGCTTCCGTCTGTGAACCAAGTTTCCCCGTTTTCCATGGGGCTGTCTTTCAGGTCTGGGCGGCTTGCGTATGTTGCTTCGATGGTTTCCAAGCAGTCATGATGTACCGGTTCTCCTGTGTTCCCGCTGAGAAAAGAAGCTGGGTTGACAATGCTAGTAACTACAATCTCCACATCATCCTGCTCTACCAATATAGCTTGATATCTCAGGAATCTTTGTGGAGAGAGCCAGTGTCCACCCTTTGCTTCCAGTACTGCTGATACTGTATGAGACACCAGAACAGTCATTTTCTGGCCCAGAGTAAACTTTCGGGCTTCCTGTATGTTCAGTATCACAGCTGTAACCGCCCGCAGGCATCCAGGCCAACCTTTTGCAGTCATGTCTAACTGCTTAGAGAGGTAGGCAACTGCCTGTCGATATGGGCCCAGGTTTTGTGCTAATATTCCCAGGGCAATGCCCTGCTTCTCGTGGGAGTAAAGAAGAAACGGCTTACTCACATCTGGGAGTCCCAAGGCCGGGGCCGACATCAAAGCCTTTTTCAGTAGCTCAAAGGCTCGTTCGGTCTCCTTGTTCCACTCAAGGTGTTTCTGCTCAGTGACTGTCAGCGCATACACTGGTTTAACAAGCAATCCATAATTATAGATCCACAATCGGCACCACTCTGTCATTCCCAGAAAAGTCCATAACCCTTTCACTGTCTGAGGTCTCCGAGTTTGGCATATTGCCTCTTTACAGGCCTGTCCCAAAGTTCTTTGTCCCACACTAATTTCATAGCCCAAATAATTCACTTTACGCTGCATTACCTGTGCCTTTTTCTTGGATACCCGGTACCCCTGGAGTCCCAGGAAATTCAACAGACTCACCGTCCATGTCATACAATCTTTCTCTGTCTTGGTGGCGATCAGGATATCATCCTGTCGTGGTTTAACCCCAGCCAGCAACTAAGCACCACGCAGCCGCTCACTCACTCCCCCCCCATCCAGTGGGATGGGGGAGAAAATCAGGAAAAGAAGTAAAACTCCTGGGTTGAGATAAGAACGATTTAATAGAACAGAAAAGAAGAAACTACTAATGATAATGATAACACTAATAAAATGACAACAGTAGTAATAAAAGGATTGAAATGTACAAATGATGCGCAGGGCAATTGCTCACCACCTGCCGACCGACACCCAGCCAGTCCCCGAGAGGCGAATCCCTGCCCCCCCACTTCCCAGTTCCTAAACTAGATGGGACGTCCCATGGTATGGAATACCCTGTTGGCCAGTTTGGGTCAGGTGCCCTGGCTGGGCATGAGAAGCTGAAAAATCCTTGACTGTAGTCTAAACACTACTGAGCAACAACTGAAAACATCAGTGTTATCAACATTCTTCACATACTGAACTCAAAACATAGCACTGTACCAGCTACTAGGAAGACAGTTAACTACATCCCAGCTGAAACCAGGACATCCCCATACTGCAACAGCTTCCCCTCCTCAGACGGGGCTTCCCAGGATTCTAAGTCTTTCGCAAGCTGATTGCCAAAAATGGTAGGACTATTCTTAAATGCTTGGGGCAGCACCGTCCAAGTGAGCTGGGTCTTTCGACCACTCTTGGGGTTTTCCCATTCTAATGCAAATAATTTTTGACTGGCTTCATGGAGAGGGAGGCAAAAGAAAGCATCCTTCAAATCTAAAACAGTAAACCAAGTCAATTCAGGTGTTAATATGGTCAACAGGGTATATGGGTTTGCCACTACCGGGTAAAGATCTTCAGTTATCTTATTCACCGCCCATAAGTCTTGGACCACCTGATACGACCCATCGGGCTTCCGAACAGGTAATATAGGGGTATTGAATTCAGACTCACACTCTTTTAATAATCCCACCTGCAAAAATTTTTCTATCACTGGCCGGATTCCTTCTCTGTCTTCCTTCTTTAGGGGATATTGTTTAATTCTTACTGGCTTTCGGCCTTCCTTGATCCTAACTTCAACAGGGGGGGCACTTTTCGCTCTTCCAGGTGCATCGGTAGCCCATACCCCCGGGTACACTTGGTTTAAAATGTCCTCGTTAATGTTTCCTTCTAGGGGGAGACTGGTTAAGGTTAGGCTCGATATTTGAATATATTGCTGATCTTTTACCTCCAGAGTAATTTCTCCCTTTTTGAATACAATTTTTGCTCCCAATTGTTCCAACAAGTCCCTTCACAAAAGTGCCTTTGGGGAGTTGGGCATATATAAAAATTTATGAATGCCCCACTGTTTTCCTAATTATTATTCTAAAGGTTTACAAAAATATGCCTTTTCACTTTGGCCAGTTGCTCCTTTCACCATGACATAATCATCTCCCAGGGGCATCAAAGCTTGGTTCAGAACCGAGTATGTTGCCCCCGTATCTACCAAAAATTCTACCTCTTGTTGTGTTTTCCCTAGCTTAATTATAACCAGTGGATCCGCTAGGGTAGATTCCTCAGGTTCCTGTCAGTCTCCCTTCACATGGGCTACTGTTCTTCCTGTTTGAGCCCTCTGATCCTCCTTCTTGTTCCTTGGGCATTCCTTTTTCCAATGACCAAATTTCTTACACAAAGCACATTGATCCTTGCCTGTCGGGAAGAGCGGCCGGAGTCAAGAATCACACTCAATATGAGTTAACATCTTGCTCATTTACTGTTCAGATGTCTTGACATTTATACAAGACTGACTTGTCCACGCGCCTTATACAATACTCTAATTGGTACAATACCCCGGTTCACGCGACACTATCTTATTCTCTATTGGCTGCGCAAACTTCTTCACGAGGCGTCCAGCAGTTACTGATCTCATTCTTCAGCATCCAGGTGTTGTTTGTCAGGCTCTTCTTATCTTCCTTTTTCCCAGCGTACAAGGACACAGTGTCCTTGTCTGCTCCAGTATTTTGTAAACTTATGCTTCGTTCCCACATAACGGCTGGATTGCTCACATGCCTTCGCCCAGCCAAGAAATCCTCAACAATTCCCCCTTTTTGTTTTTGAGCAATCCAGGCTTGCTTAATAACTTGGGATGCCATTTTTCCTCAACAAGCTGAACAAGGTAAAATTATTACAATAGCTAAAATCACAATAACTACAACAATGCCCATAATTCTTTAAGCCAACCCGTTACCCCTAATGACCCGAACCATGAGGACTATGAGGAAGATGAACCATCCATACATTCTTGTGCCATCTTGCTCCGCGAACTCAGCCCAGCAATCGGTAGGTGCCAGCTTTCCGTGGGCGTCCCCACAGAGGCAACGATGGCTTCACCGTACATCAGCCTGATGCTCTTCGGAAAATCCCGGTATTTATACATTTGCAGAGGAACGGGTTTTAGCACACGTGGCCAGCGTGTGCTAAAAGTCTGCGTTGGTTGCAATCTATGACGCATGCGCTCGCTGGCCAGGCGCGCTGCACGAGTCATAGCCATCTTGTCTATTGGTTCGTGGGCTTTATGATGCGGTTGCGGTGCACAGAGAATCTTGACCTGTTATGTTAACCAAGGTGACCTATACATTAGTTTTTGGCTGAGGTGGTATTCATATTGCCACACCATCTATGATGCTCCAGATGATGATGGTCGTACAGATCGAACGGAAGTCCGTCGTGGGCCTGCATCTGTGGAAACACAAGCAAAATCTCGCCCCCAGGTTATTAATGAAAATAGATTTTCTTAATGCCAAGTTTCTTGTTTTACTTATGTCAGGGAGAGCTCAAGGACACTCTTATTCTATTTCCAGACCTGAGTTATGTGTTCCCATGGGAAATCCATGTCCTCTTTCTATCAACCAACTCTCCACAACTCCCCCTTTTTGTTTTTGCACTAACCAAGCCTGGCTCGTGAGGCGGAATATCAATTGCTTAATACAAGACATCACACATCCCACTAAACAAAGCCCAATTAATGCCACGATAATAATGATAAGGCCATATTGTAACAGCCCTTTAAACCAACCTGATAATCCTAACCAATTTGTCAAAGCTTCCAACCCAAAAAATCCGACATCTTGCTGGATCTTTTTTGTGTGTTCTATCAAACCTTGTATATCCTTATGAATAGAATGTGAGTGGTCTGTTATCGTCATACAACAGAGTCCGTCAAAATCTTCACAACCATGACCGTGTGCTAATAAGAGAAAGTCGATAGCAGCCCGATTCTGCAATACCGCATGTTGCGTTGCCGAAAGATCTTCCGTGAGCGCAGACAGTACTTGACTGGTCCCATTCGCCTGCTTTATCACCCAACAGGCAAATCGAGCCAGGGTACTGTGTGTTTTCGCTGCTGCGACTCATGGTGTGAAGAAGGAGGCGGCCCAGACCTCAAATTGGCCCCACAGGCTTACTGTATCATTGCAGTTATTAGACAATGTCTGGGCAACGTCGCGCTTCCAGCGAATTCGATGCGAACTATTCGGGCGATGGTGAGGGAGAGCCAAGCTTAATTTCCCAATGGTACAAGGACCACCTACAGGGACAGAGGGTATTCCGGACCATGCCCGATTACCACATATCAAAAAGTAACCTGAGGGCAATCGTCGGGGATATCTTGTACCTGGGGCAGGATTGGAGCTATTTCTAGACTTGATTGAACACCAAGCATTTTGCCAAAAACTATCGCTACCTCTCGGACTAACCCATGTAGCTACTGTGATGTTATCTACACATCCCCTTTGTGAGCCTTCTTGACAGTTGGGCGATGATGCGTTTATAAAGAGGCAAAAACTGGCATTTAGCGAGTCCCATAATTCTATTTCTTGTGGCTCTGGTCCAATAGGAAGTCTATCATCCCACTTATCATAATCCTCCATGGCCTTGCTCATGGTGCGTTTGAGAGCAAGCTGGGAAATGTTTGCGGCGTCTACAAAATTCCCCCATGCCCCACTAGTCAATGGCACACCCACCAAACATGTCAAAAAAGGGGTACTAGGAGTGGCTAAGCTTGCACAAAAGGTGGTTGTATTAAGAGCTCGCGCCAAGGATACCCACACCTTTTCTCTAGGATCATGTAATTTGCGTGAAAACAAGTCTAAAACTTTCCCGCTTGTTATACTACACAGCCCTAACCATCCAATCAACCACCATAGACCTTTATCTTTCTCCATCTTTGGTCGCTGGTCCTGCCCTGCCAGATGGACTTGCACGTGTCCACTTGCTAGGCACCCACAGTGGTCCTGTTGGAGTAGAGACACACATATAACCACGACCATTAAACATTACTGGTGCAGGACCCTCCCATATGCCCGTTTTAGGATTATGATAGTATACTGACATATCCAATTTGGGAAGGTCTGTGTTTGCACAAGTGTTGTGTACAATTGCTGGCGGCTCATTATTATCCCCAAAAACACATAAGTGATTCATTACAAATAATGCCTTATGTAAACGCTCTTTAGGGTCAGTATAACTCATAAATTTGTGCAGATAGTCCTTCAATGTTCTGTTCGTTCTTTCTACAATCGCCTGCCCTGTTGGAGAGTTGGGGAGACCTGTTTTGTGCACAACTCCCCAGGTCGTCATAAATTGTCGAAAGCCGTTGCTGCTATACACTGGGCCATTGTCTGTTTTTATTGCCTCTGGTACACCCATCACCGCAAAACAAGCAGTTAAATGTCGACACACATGTATAGCTCATTCTCCTGGTTGAGCTGTGGCCCATACAAACTTTGAAAAGGTATCCACTGAAACATGAACATATTTTAACCTTCCAAACTCGAGCACATGAATAACGTCCATCTGCCATAATTCCAAGGCCTTTAGTCCCCTAGGGTTTACTCCGATTCCAAGACCTGGCCCGTGGTGGCTACATTGGGGACAGCTACGCACTATACCCTGTGCTTCATTCACGGAAATGTTAAATTGGCAGTGCAGGCCTTTCGAATTCTGGTGGAATTGTTCATGCAATACTCTAGCAGCTTCAAACTGATTCAAAGGAGCACATAGTCGAGACACACTGACTAGTTGGTCTGCTCGATGGTTGCCTTCACCAAGGCCCTCCTGCCATTTGTGGCTACGAATATGGATGACACAATATGGTGCTGTTCTTTGCATAAGAGCTCTTTGAAGGTGTTGAAAAAGCATAAAAAGTCATTGGTTTTGTATTTCCCGCAAAAAGGCATCCTCGATCCGCCGAACCACCCCGGCTACATATAAAGAGTCTGTCACTACGTTTAGTGGCACGGCCATCCAGTTTGTCAATGTCCAACATACAGCTGCTAATTCTAATGTTTGAAGGGTGTCACTTGACTGGGCAACGATCATATGTTCATGCCACTGTCCATCTTTGTACCATGTTGCCGTGGCTCGTCGAGAGGCCCGCCCTGCATCGGTGAATAGTCAGACCATTTTTAACAGGTATTTCCGAACATTGAGGTATCGGAACCCATGTATAGTTTACAAGCATGTGCCCATTCTTGCCTGTTGGCATATCGGTCAAAAGAACGCCAGAATAATCCAGAAATGCCAACTGCAATGGAGTGGAATGACGCAAGGCCCACTCCCAGTCGGCTGCTGACATAGGGACATGTATACTATCTGGTTCGGCACCTGTCATAGCTAGGACCCTAGTACGTCCTTTCTTGATAGCCTCTCCTACCGCTTCCAGCCGTGGTTGTACACTTGTTCTGGGTTGACTGGCCAAAAATACCCATTCTAAGATTCGAAGTCTCTCTTTAACAGCTCCTCCTCCCCCTTTTTGTTTTTTCCACTGCGTGATGACTGCAAAAATAGAGCGGGGCCGGGAGATAATTAATAATTGGATCGGTATATCTAGTCGTCTTCGTGAAGCCCACCGTGAGGCAATCATTTCACCCAATCGCCGAACGCACTCCTGCTGTTCAGTGGTGAGACGGATTCTCTGCGCAGCGTCAGTACCGCGAAGTAATGTGCGCAACAGAGCTAAGTCATCATTTGTAATGCCCGTAACGGGTCGAATCCACTGCAAATCACCCATCAAGGCTTGAATGTCCGTAAGCGTACGAATGTCTGTCGTAATTGTAACCTTCTGAGGTGTGATAATACTGTCCGTTATTTGCCATCCCAGATACTTCCAAGGGGCTTGACACTGTACCTTTTCGGGTGCCACTTGCAACCCAGCTTTTGTTAAAACGGCGGATAGCTGTTGCAAGTCTAGCTCTGAAAATGGTTGTTCTCGTGCTACAAGGATATCGTCCATGTAATGATAAATCATCGCAGCAGGCCATAATTGTCTTAACGGTAGTAGTGCTGAGGCAACAAAAAGTTGACACATTGTTGGACTATTTTTCATGCCGTGGGGGAGCACAACCCATTCATAGCGCTCGGCTGGTCTATCCTTATTGATGGCAGGTAATGTAAAAGCAAAGCGTTGTGTGTCAGACAGGTGTAGGGGTATGGTGAAAAAACAGTCCTTCAAATCTACTATTAACAGTGGCCAATGTTCCGGTAACATCGAGGGAGACGGCAAACCTGGTTGCAAGGCACCCATGGCTTGCATCTGTTCATTAACCTTGCGCAAATCATGTAACAGCCGATACTTGCCCGATTTTTTTAGTATGACAAAAACGGGAGTATTCCAGGGGCTGGTAGAGGGTTTGATATGATGTGCAGCTAACTGCTCTTGTATTAATTGATGTGCTATAAGCAGCCATTCCTGGTTTAGCGGCCACTGCTCCACCCATACAGGCTCGTCCGTAATCCAGGTCAATTTCAGGGTGGGGGGCTGCTGTGCAGGGGCCGCTGCCAGAAAACCGTATCGGGGGTAGTAAGTATCACCCCCCACTGGGTCATACACTCTCTGCCAATCAACATATTTACACCGTCAGGAAGAGGTAAAATCATTACTGATAGGGTGGCTGTCCTTTTTTCCGAACTAATTTTGACAGGTTGTGCACTGACCATTGCCGTTGATGTTCCTCCTATTCCATCCACTCCGCTAAGGCTCGGTTTCATCGGCCAGTGTGAAGGCCATACTCTAATAGAAACAATAGTAACATCGGCTCCTGTGTCTAGCAAGGCTTTTAATCTAAGAGTTTCTGAGCCGCTTGATAAGGTAACCGTCGTGACAGGCTGTTGTGACATGTTTAACGTAAGACATACAATATCTCCCGTTGAGCCAAAGCCAGAGTTACCTCTGAGTGGCTGGAATATCTGTGTCTCTCCTGTAATTTGTTGGGTAAGATTAGCCAAGGGTACAAGCTGTGCAATTTTACTACCGCTGGGGATAAACAATGGTGGATATAAGGTATAGGCAACTATTTGTACTATGCCTGTAAAATCTGCATCAATAATACTTGGGAGTACTAGGATACCTTTTAGCCCCGAGGATGAGCGCCCTACTAACAGGGCTCCTAGCTTGTAATGCGAGCTATGTAAAGGACCATGAGTGGTCGTAGGGATCTTGACTGGCTGATTATTAACTAATGTAACGTCTATTGCTGTTGCCAAGTCGACACCCAGGCTCCCCCTTGTGGCTGGTTGTTCAAGCTTTGTGGGGCTGCCATTGTTGTCTGCGCGCGGCTCCCCTCTGCACTCATTTTCCTGTTTCCTGACCGCTTACAAACAATACTAGAGTGTGTTCCAGATTGGCAATGTTTACACCATACGGATGCGCGACAGGCACGACGCATGTGTCCTGACTGTCCGCATCGGTAACACACCCCCCGATTATTGTTTGGTGGTCGTGCATTCCCATTTCGACTACAGGGCTTTGAACCCCCTAAAACGAGTTTTAATGCGGCTGCCAAGGCTTTTGTTTGCGCTTGCACTGTTTCCTTTAATGCTTCAGCGACAAAGGCAGCCTGTTGCCCTACCTCACTATTGGATACTCTCTCTAACATCTCTTCTATCGGCGCAGCCTTAGGTAAGGTTGATAAAAGCATTTTTGCCTTTGAGTTGGCATTTTCATGTGCTAACATGTGCAATAATTGTGCCCTCATCTCATCGGTTAAATCAGGAGCCCGTTCTAATGCCTGCACCAAACAATTAACAAAATTCCCATAGGGTTCTTGCACCCCTTGCTTAATGCTCGTAAAAGGAGGTGGTCTCTTTTCAGAGGGAACGAGGAACAATGCCTGTCGGGCAGCATCTGCTGCAGCGTTATGCATTTCTGTCGGAAAAGTGAGTTGTATGTTCGGGTCCGCATACGGCCCTCGGCCTAGAAGCATATCTAGTTGTACCCTGTGAAGGGGATCTCCGGCGGCTCGCGGCATCGCCACGACTTGCTGGCATTGTCGTTCCCACTCCTTTTCCCACAACAAATACTGGGATGGGGATAAAATCAATCTCGCCACAGACATACAATCGCTAGGGGTCATTACATTGGCCCCAAACACGTATGTTATCAAATGTCTAGATGCTTCGGAGAATAACCCATATTGAGTAACTGTAGCCCGAACTTGCTGCATGAGTTTCCAATCAAATGGCTTCCATTCTGCCCCTGGCTGGCCATTTGGCAATTGTGTTACCACAACGGGGCATGCTACTGCAGAGGCAGCTTCCCAATCCCCTTCTAAGATAGCATCTCGGAGAAGTGCATGCCATCGGCTTTGTGGAGCGGCGGGTCGCATTGTTACCCCCCCAGCAGCCGTGATTTGTACATCTCTCACAGGGACAGAGTCAGATATCTGCAGTTTCTGAAGTGATCGTGCAAGTCGGGAGTCTGAGTCATCCTTCTGCGCAGCTGGTGCTGTTGGTTTCACCATCTGTGGTTCCGAGAGGTGGGATGGATTAAAGGGCGGTGGCGGGGGCGCGGATGGTTCTGCCCGGCGGCTGGCGGTGGCCGCGGCTGACGGCGGCCATTCCATGGCCGGCTGACACGCGCCAGTGCAAGGCGGTGGAGGGGGGGACGGAAAGGGGGGGGGAGGGAGGGGAGGTGGGAGGGGGGGAATGATCGTCTCCCGGGCTTCCCTCGTCCTCAGAGGAGGAAGGCTCAGTGTCTATTACCGATACTGACCGGGGCTGAGATTCCCTCGGGCGGCAATCGGTGCTCCCTTGTTTAGGATCACACTGTCCTGTTTCTGGGTTGCCAGGTGAATTATTTAAAAGCTCAGTAGCTGACGCTTTCATAGGGGCAACAACCCCTCTAGCAGTTTTCGTGATTTCCGAGTCGAAAATATGTGTGGACTCAGGAATAGTAGTCTCAGTGCCCAACATTGCGGAGGCAGCCTTGGCCATTTTTTTTTCTACTATCATTTGTAGAAGGTGATTCATTACTTCTCGCCAAGTCTGTCCGAAAGCTTTTGCGGTACGACTCCCCTTAATCGTCTCGTCCCACAACTTATCTCCCAGTTCACGCCACTCTGTGACACTGAACATAGTCTCAGGAGTCTTAAAACATCCTCTCTCTTTTCCCCAATGACAGAGCTCTTGGAGCTTTCGTGTGCTCACACTGGCCTCTCGCTTTGCGAGAATTTCCATTAACAGTGTGAGTGCCGCTTCACGATCCATAGTAAATAAAAGCGGTCTTACCGATGCAGGTCCAAACTGGTGCACGCAGTTGGATCCAGCTCTCTGCCCAAATTCTCGCAGATGCCTTCCTGCTCTGCTCCTCCTGTCTCCGTCTGCTCCGCCGAGTCTTGTGAGCAGATTTGAGAAGCCCTCCGTCTGTTCTCGGCCCAGTTATAACAGATTTGAGGGTCCCTGTTCGGGCGCCAAATGTCGGGAAGAGCGGCCGGAGTCAAGAATCACACTCAATATGAGTTAACATCTTGCTCATTTACTGTTCAGACGTCTTGACATTTATACAAGACTGACTTGTCCACGCGCCTTATACAATACTCTAATTGGTACAATACCCCGTTTCACGCGACACTATCTTATTCTCTATTGGCTGCGCAAGCTTCTTCATGAGGTGTCCAGCAGTTACTTAGCTCATTCTTCAGCATCCAGGAGTTGTTTGTCAGGCTCTTCTTATCTTCCTTTTTCCCAGCGTACAAGGACACAGCATCCTTGTCTGCTCCAGTATTTTGTAAACTTATGCTTCGTTCCCAGCTAAAGGCTGGATTGCTCACATGCCTTTGCCCAGCCAAGAAATCCTCAACACTTGCCCAGTCGGGGCAAGTCTCATCTAGGCCCTCTTCCTCTTTCTTCCTGGATAACAGCCATTAATTTCCTTTGCCCTTGCCTATATCCTTCTTCTCTGTTACTAAATACTCTCCATGCTTCATCCAATAATATTTCTAAATTCCTACCCTCTGTAGGGCATAATTTCTGATGTTTGCACCTTATATCCCCTGTAGATTGACCCAAAAACAGGGAGACTAATTGTTGTACTCCTACCTCTGACCCAGGATCCAGCGGTGTGCTGCGGTGCATTACATCCCTCAATCGATCCAGGAATTCAGATGGAGACTTGGAAGGACTCTGTTTGACTGCATATAAAGCTGACCAATTTATAGTTTTGGGGACTGCTCTCTCTATTCCTTTTGTAATCCAATCCTGATACCCCTGCAATCTTTCCATATGTGCTGATCTATTAACATCCCACTTTGGGTCTTGGAGAGGGAAATATTCCTTAATGTCCCCTCCTGTGATCTTATAATGATCTTCAGCTAGGTTCCCTGCTGTTTTTAAAATCAGCTGTTTCTCTGTCTCAGTCATATATTCCAGTAATAGCTGTATATCCTTCCAATCAGGGTTATGCTGTTTTACAATAAATTGGAAATGCTTAGCTACACTTACCGGATCACTCCTATAATCTTTAGCAACCTTTTTCCATTCCCCTAGGTCAGCAGTGGAAAAGGGTACTTTGATTAACATCGTCCCACCATCCGGCCTCACCGCCTCTCGGAGAGGTGCTTGTAAAGCTGTTGAGGTAGTTTTCTTCCTAGTACGGGAAGATACAGGGCTGTCTGGGGGGGTTGGAGTTCTATCCGAGTCTGCACCCTGTTCCTGCGGTCGAGGGGGAGGCTTAAACAAATCAGTTAGATCTTGTTCTGGTACCTGATGGATTTTATTTGTCTTTGTACATCTTTGTCCAATACTACATGCCGAACAACACCGCCTCAGTTTACCTCTAAGCTCCTTGTTGTTTTCTTGCTCAACTGCGAGCACCATGGGGTCCTGTGGGGGTACCATTCCACAGTCCCTTTGCCACTCCGGATGGTTTCAGAGAGTGAAAAACATGTCTGCATATGAAACTTCATCCCATTTTCTTTCTCTCCTTAAAAACAGCATTAGTTGTAATAGAATATTATAATCTGTTGACCCATTAAGTGGCCACTTAGCATCACCTTCTAACTTATACAATGGCCACCAAGGTGACCTATACATTAGTTTTTGACTGAGGTGGTATTCATATTGCCACACCATCTATGATGCTCCAGGTGATGATGGTCGTGCAAATTCAACAGGAGTCCGTCATGGGCCTGTATCTGTGGAAACACAATCAACCTCGTTCCCAGGTTATTAATGGAAATAGACCTTACCCCTAATTTTGGCTTTAGCTAACTTTTACGTTTACCCCACACTGTCTTCCCGTAATCACACTATGTTTAACCAAATTATGCTTAACACAGTTTTTACCTAAAGCAAGTTCTATATACAATAAGGCACGTTGTTCTAAAAACCTCTCTGAAGTACTCAATGTCCGCTAGTCCTCTAAAGTGTAATACTCTATTAGTCAGAATCTGTCGGATCAGTGGCCTTTTTTTTTTTTCTCTCTCCAATGCCTCTCCCTCTCGTCTGCAGTGGCTACTGCAGGCGGCTCCGCGTCTATCGCGGGCGCAGTTGGTTTCACCGTCTCTGGTTCCGAGAGGCGGGATGGATTAAAGGGCGGTGGCGGGGGGGGTGGATGGTTCTGCCCAGGGGCCGGCCGCGGCCGCGCCTGGCGGCGGCCATTCCATGGCCGGCTGACACGCGCCGCTGCAAGGCGGCGGAGGGGGGGTCGGAAAAGGAAGGGAGGAGGGAGGGGGCAGAGCTGACGGCTCAGCAGGCATAGGCTCAGGCAAAGGCTCAGCAGGCAAAAACTAAGCCTGCTCTCCCGGCAAGGGTGCCTGATTTCCCCCGCGCGGGAGGGTGTTTCCTCCTCTGCCACAGTCTCCAACCCCCGCTGCCTCCCAGTTATCCCCTCCGCGGGTGGCCGTTCCTCCCACTCTCTCAACTAACGGTATAAATCTCCCTTAACATCCCCGCCTGGATCCCAGTCCAAGAGGCATTCCTCCAAATCCTTCCGAACCTCCCGCCGTAACTCCTCCCATGGACACCGCAGAGGGGGCTCGTCCGTCCCCGCTGGTACCGTCCCTACAGGAAAAACCTCCGTCTCTGCCGCACCCTCCGCGTCCACGCTCTCCGTCAGAGATGGACCGCTCTGTGAGCCCCGCTCCACAGCCGCCCACTCTGTCTGAGTTTGACTCACTGTCCCTGGGGGCACTGCCCCCCCTTGGTTTTGAGGCGGTGCTTCATCCGCAAACAAAACAGCTTGCACCGCCGACCAACACTCCCCAGCTTTCCGTCCTGCCGTAACTACCTCCTCCACTTTCCCCCAAGCTTGTAATCGTTCCGCAGCTCCGTGCTCACCCGCGAGCGCCGACTGGAGCAACAGCTCCCGAATCTCTCCCCAATTTGGGGGACTTAATACTTCTTTGGGAGAGCCCATCCCTCCCTGGCGCAGCACCCATTGGATGCATTCGCCCGTGGGGCCCCTCCTAATCGTTCCGCGGGCACCCACCTCATCAACCAACACTTTCAACACCTTAATCACTTGCGCAAGCTTCATCGTCGCCTAGGCAACCGATCACGTCGGGGTCACCATTATGTAGCATTCGCCACATATCAAGGTGCTGCGATTATATCACTGGTCGGCCCGGACCAAGGAAAGAGACAGATAACACACACAGTGTGAGCGCTAACTTCCGCCTTTTATTGCGCAGTCAATTCCTTTTATACTAACAAGGGTAGGTGGGATTACAGATACGTCATAAGGCTGCGACTAACCCTCTAACTTTCCGTGACATCGCGAGATCTTCCGAATGCCGAACCCTACACATATGTTCCGCCTAACTATTGCATATTCATTATGTTGAGCAAGCATGACATGTTGTTCTCTTGAGCAATCATCCCAGAATCTTCTACACCTGCGCGGGGGTCTCTGGTGGTCTTCAGTGGTCGTTTGGGGAAGGATACCGCTGCTCCTTTTGTCCTTTTGTGGTCATGCGTCATCTAAGGACACCAGGGTCTTTGTTTCTCTTGCCAACCCCTGGTAGGAGGATGTATGTCCTTAATTAGCAAGTCTATGACTCTGAAATGTCCGTTATCTGGTGCCTTGACTATTATCTTAACACTCCTTAAGCATCCTCTATTGTAAGCAGAGTCTTAAACTAGATAAGCTTTACCTTGAGTACACATAATCTAAACAGTCCTTGAATAGCAAGCATACCACACTTCTCATGTTTTAGTTTTTTATCTTTAAGCTATCACATCCTTCTTAGTTGTTAATCAGTCTTTTGAAGGCTTGAGGCAACAATATTAGTGATTATTATATTGAAAGATAAATTGCTTACCATCTCTTGCCTGCAAAGCACACATTTTTGTGTGTTGATCAGGTATTTAATTAGAAATCAGGTTTTTTAATTAGAAGTGTCTTTATTTAATGAAAGCCAGGTGATTATCAGTTCAGGGCTCTGTAGGTTGGTCTTTGTATGTCAGAAAGATTTTTCATGAGAGCCAGGGCTGTACTTTTCTTTCAGCTAAGAAGGTGGGAATTTGTTATCTGTCTGTACCAGGGTGATTGCCTGCAGAAATATCTCTTCGAGTTGGTTCTGAATGCCCTAAGATTTAGCTTGAGTCTTTAATTTTGAGCTGCAAAAAGTTCAAACTGGTTTTTCTGATGCAGAGTTTGCCATTTGAAGTTTATAAGGACTCTCCTGGGATTTTATCCACCATAGGACAAATTCGTAAAGTTCTTGAGACAGCTGGACTCATTTCCCTATATAAGCAGAATATATCTGGTGAGGTGGCATCAGCACAGATTGTACATCTACAGCGTTTATTGCAAGACTGCATAGACATTGCATGTGATTATGGTTTAGAACAGCCTGGTTACCTGTCTCTGATCCAGTGAATGCATTAAATATCATTGCATAACAATTTTTGATTGCCATTCTATTCATGGCAGATGCCAGAAAATGCCTGAAATGTCCTACTTTCAGATTGACGTGCAGAAAACAGACTCCACAATCAGTGAGATTGTAAAGTAGGTATGTTCATTCAGCACTGGGCAGCACGGGGGGTAGTCCCACCAAAGTCCTGCACGCCTGATTTGGCAGTTCACTTTAAATTTATACAGTCAAGTGTTACATATACATAGAGTTTCGCAATACGCCTATACATAGGCATTACCTATCCCTGCTTCATATTAAAATTAGCCCTAGGAGGTCATTTCCATAGTCTCCTCTCAACTGCGCTTGCGCAGTGCCTCCTTATGGTGGTCGTCTGGTGGTCGTGAAGATGAAGGCTGTATGTCTTCTTCACGGTGAACTCTTAACCTTCTGTTCCTGTGCAGACTCAGTTGTCCCTTGGCATTTGTCCAAATCACAAGGTCGGTCTTGGCTGGTTCTTGGAGCCACTGCTGCTTCTTATCAGGGACTATCTCCTGTCCTAGCCAGCCTCAACAATGCAAGCGTTAAACATCACTTCTCATCCCCTTGGGCCATGTCTACCTCTATTGAAACTTCTTTAACTTCATTATAAGCTAGATAATTATTAAACAATTCCTATCCACATTCATATATCTACTATATCGGCTAAGGTTTCTTTGGTTCCCCATCTCAAGATGTATAGTTGTCGTGGTTTAACCCCAGCCGGTAACTAAGCACCACACAGCTGCTCACTCGCTCCCTCCCCACCCAGTGGGATGGGGGAGAGAATCGGAGGAAAAAAAAAAGTAAAACTCGTGGGTTGAGATTGTTACAAATATTCTGATAAGTTAAAATTTTATATAAGCTGGGTTTGATCAAAAGGTAAAGATTGTAGAATATAGGGGTTTGAAGCTCGCAATGTAGTCATCGAAACTTAGGAACATACAAAATGTGCTGTATACAATCATAAGAAAATAAGTATTGTCTAAAATTAGTTAACCATAGAAACTTTGACTGATTTGTTAGTTTGTAGTGTTTTGTCCTAAGAAACTAAGAGAGATCATTATGGACCTTAGTTCTGTTGCTTAGAAACCCCACTTGGATCAAGATTCCAGTTAGTGGAATTAAGTAAGATTAACCAATGAATGTTTTAGTATAAGAATATTGATAAGGTGGTGTGACTGAGGGCCAATCACTAGAAACATTAAATTCAAGAATTAACATTGAATGTACTTTTATGTAAATCTAATACATGATGGCAAAAATCGTACTGCGCAGAATCACATAAGAGAGGTCAACTATTGGACAAAGTGAGGAAGACTATGGAAGACCACCAGGGGGCTTCTGAAGACCACCAGAGACTTCACCACACCTGCGTAAAGGGACATTTACATATGCTATTGATTTATCAGACAGTTGATGATTATGTATGACATTTCTTGGAAATTTAGTGAATATGTATAACAGGTGTGTATTTAACCTGCATGATTAAACTAGACAGGTGCACACACTAGGTGGAGTGATCCCCTGTGTGCCCAGCGCTGCAATAAAGAAGTGCCTGCTTCTTAACTTCTCATTGCTGTTAAGGAGTTTTATTCCGGATTTCGGCAACAGTTTTGGCGACCCAGATGGGACCTTGCGAGTGAGACTGGACGAGATCGAGTGTTGATCGAGCTCCGGCCGGCACCGAGGGATTCTCGGGGAGAACCATCACTCTCGACTCATAAAGCTCCTCGCAACGTTCCCTGGAGAAAGGTTAAGGCACTTCTTCTTTGAAACTTGTTTGGATAGCCTTCCCGTAAGGTGTGGCGAAAGCTTCGCAGGGTTGGGGCTGAGAGGGTACCTGTTTGTGTAGAAGCCTAGGCGTCTGCCCGTAAGTCATAAGCGAAAGCTATTGCAGGGTTGGACAATTGTGGGAAACAAGGGAACCTATATGCTATAGAGTTCTCAAAGGTAGTGCCTCCAACTGAGGTTGGAAGTTTTAAGTGTGATTAATAATCTTGCCAGGGGATATTGGTTATGACTCTTGCCTAGGGAAGTCGGCTTTGTCCGTGCCCTGGACAAGTAGGTGGACTCCATTACCTGGCAACAATTGTTATTTGCATTCGTTTGATATTTGGTATTTGATACATGCATTTGGTATTTGAAACTTTGTATTCGATACTTGGCATTTGATACTTGGTTTGGTATTTGACATTTGATATTTGATTATTGACATTTGATACTTGATATTTGATACATATATTTAATAGATATTTGGTATTTGATATATAAACATAATGGCATTAGCCAAATTATTTAAGAGTAAGAGTATGGGAAATTTATCCACTGATGGAAAGATACCAAAAACATCTCTGTTGGGATGTTTGTTGGCACACTGGAGTGAATTGCATGATGACTTATATAAAAATCAAATGATTGAATATTGTAATCATTGGTGGCCCTTGTATGTTTTGGAAGATCAGGAAAAGTGTCCAACAAATGGAACTTTAAGCTATAATACTATATTACAGTTAATGTTATTTTGTAGAAGAGAGTAAATGGAATAAAGTGCCATATGTAGATTTTTTTCTTTCAAGTGAAAGTATCTGACGAGGACCAGAGGGGAGTCTCCCAGTAGAACCTCTGGTTACAGCTAAACTGGTAGAACAGAAAATTGAATTTGAATTGACACTAGAGTCACCTTTTCAGCTTTAAATACCTTAGAGGGAGAATTAAGTTCTGAAGAAATTAGTGTTGTTGGTGCAACAAGTGAACGAGAGACTAGACCCTTCTTTAAACCTTTGACAATGAAATTAGGAAAGCAATAGGTCACTGATCAGTTTCTGTATTTGCCAAATTCTCCTAAACCCCTGTTAGGGAGAGATCTACTTGAGAAATTGGAAGCAGAAACTAAATTTAAAAATGGTGAGATTAAAATTCTAATTCCAGAAACTAAACATATCAAAGCAGTGGCTTTGTTGTTACAGGACAGTCACCGAAAGCAGAGGATCATACCAGTCAAAGTAAATAATGCTGTAATTCCAGTCGTCTGGGCTGGGGAAGTTCCTGGTAAATCCAAAAGAGCAGAGCCTGTGAGAATTGATTTAAAGCCAGGATCGAGTCCGGTAAGAATTAAACAATACCCCCTAAAACTGGAAAGTCGGAAAGGGTTAGTACCGATAATACAAAAATTTCTAAAGTACAAACTCTTAATAGAATGTGAATCCAAATATAAAACCCCAATCTTGCCTGTTAAAAAGGCTAATGGAAAAGATTACAGGCTGGTTCAAGGCCTTAGAACAATAAATCAAATAGTACAAGATATTCATCCGGTAATAGCAAATCCTAATACTTTGTTAACAACCCTAACAGAGAAACAAGAATGGTTCACAGTGTTAGGCTTAAAGATGCCTTTTTCTGTATTCCCTTGGATCCCAATAGTCAAGAGCTTTTTGCTTTAGAATGGGAAAATCCTGAGCCTGGGAGGAAAACGCAATATACATGGACAGTCTTGCCTCAAGGCTTTAAGAACAGCCCTACCATTTTTGGAAATCAATTGGCACGAGAATTAGAGATTTAGAAGAAAGAAAATAATCAAGGAATCCTTTTGCAATATGTGGATGATTTATTAATTGCAGCTGAGATGGAAGAACAATGCACAAAGTTAACTATTAACTTTTTGAACCTTTTGGGTATCAGTGGATATCAAGTGTTAAAAGAAAAAGCCCAAATAACCCAGAGAGAAGTAACTTATTTGGGTTTTGAAATCCTGAAAGGACAGAGACAATTAGGAACTGAGAGAAAGGAGGCAATTTGTCATCTCCCTGAGCCTAAGACTCTAAAAGAATTGCGAGCCTTTCTGGGAATGGTTGGGTGGTGTCACCTGTGAATTGCAAATTATGACTTGCTGGTCTGACCTTTATATGAGCAGCTCAAAACCTCAAACAATGGATTTATAGATTGGACTGATGCTGGGAAAGTTGCTTTTAAACAACTAAAACAGGCTTAATGGGGGTGCCAGCCCTAGGCCTGCCAGATCTCACAAAGACATTTGAACTCTTTACTCATGAAAGAAAAGGTATAGCTCTGGGTGTCCTGGCCCAATATCTGGGACTAAGTCGGCGAGCTGTGGCCTACTTCTTGAAACAATTAGACAACGTGAGTCTGGGATGGCCTGGTTGTCCGAGAGCCATTGCTGCAACTGTGCTACTGATCCAGAAAGCTTGAAAGTTCACCTGAAGACAAAGGATTACTGTGTATGTTCCCGATATGATAACTATTGTGTTAAAACAGAAAGGGGGCATTGGTTATCCCCTAATAGAATGCTGAAATACCAAGTGGTGTTGCTGGAACAAGGTGATGTTTACTTAAAAACTACTATCATCGTTAACCCTGCTGTGTTTTCAACAACTGACCAAGTTAAAGGAGAACTGGAACATGACTGCTTGCAGACAATCGAAGGAGTATACTCCAGCCAACCAGATCTCTGAGATGCACCACTGAAAGAAACAAATTGGGAACTATATACCAATGGAAACAGTTTCATCCATGAAGGAAAGCGTTTATCAAGATATGCAATAACTACTACTGAGGAGGTAATTGAATCGTGAGCTTTGCCTTCAAATATCTGCCCAAAAGACTGAATTGATAGCTCTTACTCGAGCACTGGAACTAGGTCAAGAAAAACAAATCAACATTTGGACAGACTCAAAGTGCTTTTGGAGTAATACATACACATGGAACAATATGGAGAGGAAGAGGACTGTTATCTCCACAAGGACCCACCATTCAACATGCAGAACAAATATTGAAATTGTTAGAAGCCATCCGAAAACCAATAACAGTCATGATAATATACTGTAAAACACATCAGTTAAGTAAGACTGTTCCTGAAAGAGGTAACCGATTGGCTAATAAAGCTGCTAAAGAGGCTGCAGAAAAAGACATCCTAACACTAGTTTCAGAGAAAAGTGTAAAATTGTTTAAAGAAATTCCAAATTATAATGAAAAAGATGAAGAATTAATTATTAAATTACAGACTAACAAAATGAAACAGGATAGGCTGTAACACTGATAAGTCAAATAATAGTCCCACCCACAATAATGAGAGAAATTGCCCGAGCTGAACATAACAAAGTATATTGGCGAACAGAAAGTAAAATATGACAAAGATTGTTTAAACAATTATAAGCGGATGTAAAATTTATATATAAAATTATCCCCAAATGAGTAATAAGATTATCTTTGGAATTATTAAATAAGGAAATTTTTTTTTAAGAGAATATTAGCAAATTGATTTTATAAAATTGTCTTGAAAAGAAGGATATATCCTAGTTTTAGTTGATATTTTATTGGGTGACCTGAGGCTTTCCCTTGTCGCACCAACAAAGCAAGAAAAGTAGTTAAAGTCTTGCTCAAAGAGATAATACCAAAATTTGGAGTGCCTGTAAGAATGTCATCCGACAATGGCCCTCATTTTATAACAAAGATAATGAGACAAGTTGAGCAAAGTATTACCTACAGATTGAGACTATCACACCCATATAGACCACAAGAAAAAAAAAATAAAAAAAATGAACTATACCCTTAAGCAACAGTTGAACAAAATTTGTCAGGAAACCTCACTCACATTACCCATGGCTCTATTAAGAATCAGACTATAACCAGAAGAGAAAGAAAAATTAAATCATTATAAAATGTTATATGAAACACCATATCAAGAGTCTTATGTTTTGAGTATTTTGAGTGCCTAAGTCAAAATACCAAACAGAATCAGTCAGAGATCCAAGGTCATATCCAAAATCAATAGTCAAATACCAAAGCCTTAATCAAAGTACTGAGACCAAACCAAATGAGTATTTTTGCCTTCAACCAGCGAGATGAATACCCTTTATCAGAGAAGTACTTCTACCAGAATACCAGACTTTTAAGGATCCTTTTATATCTCTTCCTTGCTGACCTCTATTAGCCAGGCTTACAGGTAAGAGTACCAGACCAGACCAGAATACCAGAACCAGGTTAATCAAAAGAATGCCTTTAAATAAAATCTTACCAGTGGCCTTGTGTTGTGAGCCCAGGGAACGGGGATCAAGGGTCTCCCCAAGAAATCTCGGTGCCGGCTGGAGGTCCTGCGATCCCACGTCCGTCAAGTCTCAGAAGCCTCGTCCCATCTGGGTCGCCAAAATGATACCGAAAAGCCGGTCGAAGAAACTCTCTAAGACTCGTTTTGGAGTTTTAGAAAGCAGGCATTCTTTATTGCAGCACTGGATGCACGGGGGATAGTTCCACCTAGTGTGCATGCCACAGCTTTAGCACAAACAGGTTATATAGAATAACTAATTGCATATTAATCAGATTAGTATACATATACATAAAGATGATTGCAACTGATTATCATAGTACTGCCTATATCCGGTCATGCGCGATGAAGGATCCATTTGAGTCAAAGGGCTGCTTTTGCAACCACTGACCCATTTGAAGTTCTTGTTGGCTGTCCTTGAAGTCTTTATTCTTGTTCTTTGATCTTGAAGCTTAACGCAGCTTCAATCACATGTGGTCAGTTTCAACATTGTTCTCATCTAGCGTACAGGAACACCTAGTCACAAGAGCAAAGAACTGCAAAACTTAGGAGTAACTACCTCTACTAGTTAATTGCTTGGCTATACTTTTGTCTATTGTTTCAATCATAGTGTTAGTATAAGATTTCTAATAATTATTTACCAACTCTCACTTTTACAGTCACCTAGCAGCAAACCAGTTTCCACAGCTGGTACAAAATATTAAAACCATCAAAATATTTAGACATACCATACAGAATGTATGGAAATATGCTATCAATAGTACCATCAACACAAACAGGGATACATGAGTTTCTCTTGTCTATGCAAGAAAACTGTGAATCTGAAACCAAAGTAATCAAAGCTAACCACAGAGATAAATGGTTTCTCAGGCTGGCTGAGCTACTTCCTAAGATTTAGAGTAGGGGAAAGCAAATGATGTCCTCTGACCTGTCTTGGAGGTCTGGATTACCTTGAAGTTGGTATCTATCTGCCTTGAAATAAAGTAATTTCTAGTCAGTCTGTAATAGATGCATTTGATTCCATGTTACATCTTTCCCCATCTGTTCTTTTCATAAGCAGCAGCAGCAATCCTGTTGGCTGGAGGCCAAAAAAATTTTCAGGATGTCTTCTGTTTTCCGGTGTGTAACTTCAAAAACTCCTCTTACTCTCTGGAGTTGGGTCATGAAGATTAATTAGTACCTTAGTTGAAGACTGTCAGTTTACAGTGCATCTGATGAATGTCTCTGCTCTAAAACTTCAGACAGAGGACTTTTCACAAAGAAGTAAGGACCTCGGTGCCTTCTATGGCTAGGTCAAGGACCCACTCTTGCAGACTAATGTCACTTTTAAACCTCAGCAGAAAAGCTTTTACTCACAGTCATATTGAGAATGTCATTTGAGTCAGGAACCATTTATGTTCATGGTTACAGAAAATGAGACTGAAAATTTCAATAGAGAACTTGTCTCATTAAATAAGCTCATGAGACTGCAAAGGTAGAACAGCCTGTGAGCAACTGAGGTCACCCTTCTGGATTTCAAGTGACAGCTGTGGAGACCACTTCTTTTAGTGATCCATACATTCATCACATAAAGCACAACACTCTGCTGTTAATACAGCTTCTTGGCACACGTCTTCCTTTTGGATACTTATCCTTCAGTGCTCATTCAGTTAGGCACTCTGGGGCTCCTGGTGATTTGTGATTTTGGAGTATTTGATGGTGTCCCTTGTAATGAGTGTGTACATTTAGGCATGGGGTTGAAGGAGAAAGAACAGCTATTTTGATCTGTAACTTTTGCATTAAGTGTGGGTACACTGCCTTAGAGTCTCTAGAGATTTTGAAGCTGCGAGGACCTGGGATGCACAGTATTGTTCAGGTAGCAGCATGCATGTCCATATATGTGAGAAAGACTTGCTTGTGTATCTGACCAGCACTGCTAATGCAAAAATCCTCCTGTTCTGTGTGCCTGGGAGCATATGCAACCATCATGTGAATGTATAGACAGACTGACTTGTAAGTAACCTCTTGTTTTTCAAACCAATATGTAGCACCTGGTGAAGACACAAACCTATGGCTGGAACACCAGCACAAGTTCAGCATTCTCACTTGAATTGATATGCATGTAAGCAAGCTTTGAACATAATACTGTCTCTGGCTGTGAAACTGTATTATTTTCTAAATTTTTAAAATCTTAATACAGAAATAAGTACCAGTTTGATTTTTTAAAAAAATATTATTTATTTATAAGTTGAACATTCTAGTTAATCAACATATGTCAGCTTTTTGAAACATTATCTTAGGTCCTTTGTGTAGATTCTGAAGCTTCAGGTGAAATCAGAGCCAGTGGTATGTCTGGAGGAAGTCTTTTTTACTTGAGGAAATGGGAGTTCAGACACACATGCAGAAAGGTCTTTAAATATTTAAAGCATTTGTTTTTCATTTTATTCATGGGAATGTCATTAAAAGGACATGAGAAGTTTTGATTAATATTTTTCATTACTTGTGCTGACCATGAGAATTCTGCATACAACTGGGACTGCTGGTGTGGTCTACCAGGTAGGTGAGGGCTGGCAAGCAGATGAATTGGGATCTAATTCTGTTCTGTTACTGTCTTGCCATCAAGTTATTTAATTGCTTTCTGGCTTAGTTTCTTGCCCTTTAAATAGGAGATGATGCCCACTGTTTGTTAGAGCATGTAAGCTCAGTGAATTTAAAATTCCGTGTAAATGCAAAGATGAATTGTTAGTCTAGTTATGAGTTTAAGTGTGGTGGGTTGACCCTGGTTGGATGCCAGGTGCCCACCAAAGCCGCTCTATCACTCCCCCTCCTCAGCTGGACGGGGGGGAGAAAATATAACAAAAGGCTCGTGGGTCAAGATAAGGACAGTTTAATAAAGTGATAGCAAAGGTTGCACGCACGAAAGCAAAGAAAAACAAATGATGTTATTCTCTACTTCCCATCAGCAGGCGATGTCTAGCCACTTCTCGGGAAGCAGGGCTTCAGTACGCGTAGTGGTTGCTCCGGAAGACAAAATGCCCCCCCTTCCGTCTCCCTTAACTTAGCTTTTATATCTGAGCTGACGTCATATGGTATGGAATATCTGTTTGGTTAGTTTAGGTCAGCTGTCCTGGTTATGTCCCCTCCCAAGATCTTGCCCTGCCCCAGCCTGCCAGTGAGGGGGGGGCAAAAATGTTGGAGAGACAGCCTTGATGCTGTGCCAGCACTGCTCAGCAGTAGCCAAAACACTGGTGTGCTATCAACACCTTTCTAGCTACTGATGCAGAGCACAGTGCTATGAGGGCTGCTATGGGGAGTATTAACTCCATCTCAGCCAGACCCAATACAATCTCCACCCCTTATTCCATACCATTTGCGACCTGCTCAGGTTCCACATAACTTAATACAGATATCTTCTAACCATACTATTGTATTTAATTGTCATTACTGAAATCCTTTCTTACCAACACTTACAACTGAAACTACATACTTAAACCACTTTTATACCCAACATACAGATTTATACATTCTTATTAATTACTACCCCCTGTCCTTTAAGAGATAGATATTCCATGGGCTTCTTCCACTCTTCCAGATGTTCACACACAGGTTATGACTTGGGCCCCATCCATCAAGATGAGTGGTCAGGACAGGAGAAGCAGTATGTTCGATCGTTGGGCACCAACACCGGCTTGGTTTGGGTCACCGATGCACTTGTCTGGTTCCTTGCGAAGTTCACTCCTCTGCAGTTCAGGTCATTCCTGCTACATTACTTCCTACAACATACAACTCACATCACAGATTATTTTTCCCTCAAGGTTAAATGTCCTTGAGGCACACACTGGGTCTTCCCATCCTTCCGCATTACCCACCAAGTACACCCAGGTCCTTGAGCAAAGACAATCCCACGAATGGGTTTGCCTTTTCCCATGGGAGGAGAAACCCACACTGCCTTCCCCAGCCACTTCCCCATGTGCACTACGGGGACCTTATCTCCTCCCATAGTATGTAGGGGTTTTGTTTGGGCAGGACCAGGACGGTTAGCAGATCCTCTGGTGATAACTAGCCAAGTGGCTTCTGCTAAATTTGTATCCCAATGCTTCCATGCCCCATTGCCCAATGCTCTCAACGTAGTCTTTAACAGTCCATTATATCTCTCAATTTTCCCAGATGCTTGCGGGTGATAGGGTATGTGGTACACCCACTCAATGCCATGTTTCTTTGCCCAGGAGCTTATGAGGTTGTTTCAGAAATGAGTCCCATTGTCTGATTCAATTCTTTCTGGGGTACCGTGTCGCCATAAAATTTGCCTTTCAAGGCCTAAGATGGTGTTTCGGGCAGTGGCATGGTTTACAGGATATGTTTCTAGCCAACCAGTATTTGCTTCCACCATGGTGAGTATGTAGCGCTTGCCTTGGCATGTTCGTGGCAGTGGTCCAATGTAGTCAATTTGCCAGGCCTCGCCGTATTGAAAACCCAGCCACCGCCCTCTGTTCCAGGGAGACTTTACTCTGGTGGCTCGTTTGATTGCAGCACCTGTTTCACATTCATGAGTGACCTGTGTGATGGCCTCCATGGTCAGGTCCACCCCTCGATCACGAGCCCACCTATATGTTGCATCTCTCCCTAGATGTCCCGATGTCTCATGGGCCCATCGAGCTACAAATAGCTCACCTTTACGCTCCCAGTCCAGGTCCACCTGAGCTATTTCTATTTTGGCAGCCTTGTCTACCTGTTCATTATTTCGATGTTCTTCAGTGGCACGGCTTTTGGGCACGTGAGCATCTACATGACGTACCTTTAGAGTTATGTGTTCTACCCGGGCAGCAATGTCCTGCCACAATGCAGCTGCCCAGATGGGTTTACCCCTGCGTTGCCAATTGGTCTTCTTCCACTGCTGTAGCCACCCCCATAGGGCATTAGCCACTATCCAGGAGTCGGTATAGAGGTAGAGTACCGGCCATTTTTCTCGTTCAGCAATGTCTAGGGCTAGTTGGATGGCTTTCACTTCTGCAAACTTACTTGACTCGCCTTCTCCTTCAGTGGCCTCAACGACTTGGTGTGTGGGACTCCACACAGCAGCTTTCCACTTCCGATGGTTCCCTACCACACGACAGGATCCATCAGTAAACAAAGCATAACACCTTTCGTCTTCTGATAACTCATTATATGGTGGTGCCTCCTGGGCACGAGCCGCCTCCTCAGGTGATGCTCCAAAATCTCTGCCTTCTGGCCAGTCCATGATCTCTTCCAGAATTCCTGGGCGGTTAGATTTCCCCAGTCGAGCCCGTTGCGTGATCAATGCTATCCACTTACTCCATGTAGCGCTGGTTGCATGATGTGTAGAGGGGATGTTTCCTTTGAACATCCAGTGTAGCACAGGCAATCGTGGTGCCAAGAGGAGATATGCTTCTGTACCAACAACTTCTGAAGCGGCTCGAACCCCCTCATATGCTGCTAGTATCTCTTTTTCAGTCGGGGTGTAGTGGGCTTCTGATCCTCGGTACCCCCAGCTACAAAACCCTAATGGTCGACCTCGGGTTTCTCCTGGTGTTTTCTGCCACAGGCTCCAGGTGAGACCATGCTCCCCAGCTGCAGTGTAGAGTACATTTTGCACATCTGGTCCTGTCCGGACAGGCCCAAGAGCTACTGCACGAGCTATTTCCTGTCTGATCTGCTCAAAGGCTTGTTGTTGTTCAGGGCCCCATTCAAAATAGTTCTTTTTCCGCGTTACTCAATAGAGAGGGCTCACAAGCTGACTATAACCTGGAATATGCATTCTCCAGAACCCCACAAGGCCTAGGAAAGCTTGTGTTTCTTTCTTGTTAGCTGGTGGAGACATAGTTGCTATCTTGTTAACCACATCCATAGGGACATGACGGCGTCCATCCTGCCATTTTATTCCCAACAACTAAATCTCCTGTGCAGGTCCCTTGACCTTGCTTTTCTTTATGGTGAAACCAGCTTTCAGAAGAATCTGAATTACTCTTTTTCCCTTCTCAAACACTTCTTCTGCCTCGTTGCCCCACACGATGATGTCATCTATGTATTGTAAATGTTCAGGGGCATCGCCTTGTTCCAGTGCTGTTTGGATTAATCCATGACAAATGGTAGGGCTGTGCTTCCACCCCTGGGGCAGTCGATTCCAGGTGTATTGGACACCTCTCCACGTGAAAGCAAACTGTGGCCTGCACTCTGCTGCCAAAGGAATGGAGAAAAATGCATTGGCAATGTCAACTGTAGCATGCCACGTGGCTGCCTTTGACTTCAGTTCATATTGGAGCTCTAACATGTCTGGTACAGCAGCACTCAGTGGCAGTGTCACTTCATTCAGGCCGCGATAATCTACTGTTAGCCTCCATCCTCCATCAGACTTTTGCACTGGCCATATAGGACTATTAAAAGGTGAATGAGTCTTGCTGATGACTCCTTGGCTCTCTAGGTGATGAATCAGCTCATGGATGGGAGCCAGGGAGTCTCGGTTTGTCCGATATTGCCGACGGTGCACCGTCCTGGTAGCGATTGGCACCTGTTGTTCTTCAACTTGCAACAATCCCACAATGAAGGGATCTTCCGAGAGGCCAGGCAGAGTAGATAGCTGTTTGATCTTCTCTGTGTTTACAGTGGCTATACCAAAAGCCCATCAGTACCCCTTTGGGTCCTTGAAGTACCCTCTCTTGAGGTAGTCTATGCCAAGGATACAAGGGGCCTCTGGGCCGGTCACGATGGGGTGCTTTTCCCACTTGTCCCCTGTCAAGCTCACTTCAGCCTCCAATATAGTCAATTCTTGGCATCCCCCTGTCACTCCAGAGATCCAGATGGGTTCTGTGCCCCTGTATCCTGATGGCATCAGCGTACACTGTGCACCAGTGTCTACCAAAGCCTTATACTTCTGTGGGTCTGATGTGCCAGGCCATCAAATCCACACAGTCCAGCATATCCGGTCATCCCTTTCCTCCTCCTGGCCGAAGGCAGGGACCCTCTATTGCTGTTCCTCATCACAGTATTCACTGTCCGACCCTTGCGGTACCAGACCAGAAGTCCCCTCACCAGAATCAAGGGAGGTAGTTTCAGTTCTTCTATGCCTGGAGGATCGCTGAGTGCTTTCTTGGGCCTCTACAGCAACTACGCTGACAGCCTTCTTCTTGGGTGACCCCTTCTTAACAGCTGTCTTCCCTCTCAGTTCACGTACGCAGGCTTCCAGCTTAAAGGTGGGTTCACCATCCCACTTCCTCATGTCCTCCCCTTGGTCACACAGGAAGAACCAGAGTGTACCATGTGGCATACGCCTTAGGCTCCCTTTCCCTCTGACCGGGGCAGGAGAGGACTGATTTCTTGGAGCATCCCTAACAGCCAAGGCACTGTCCTGTAGGGATGAGGAGACACAGAGATTTTCCTCAAAGTTTTGGAGCCAAGACGACACTTTCTCCACAGTTGGTGTTTCCATATCTGGACGATACATTGCTGCCAAGCTGTTAGAATACGATGCTGGGGCACCTTGAATCACCTTTCTCCACATGGCCCGTGTGCACAGGACATCCTCTGGATCTTTGGAGACCTCCTCATCATCTAGATCACTGTAGATGACTTCCACCACTGCTAACTCTCTCAGGTACTGGATGCCTTCATCTGCGGTAGTCCGCTTTTCTGAGGAATTCACAAGATCTTCCTTGAATGCATATCTTGCCCTCACACTTGAGAGAAGCCGGCTCCAGAGACTGCAAACTGCTGCCTCTTTTCCAATTCCTCTTTCAATTCCCTGGTTTCTAGCAAGGGATCCCAGCTGTTGGGCTTCCTTGCCTTCCAATTGCTGACTGTCAGCCCCGTTATCCCAGCATCGGAGCAGCCAGGCAGCAATCCGCTCACCTGGCTGGCGGCTGTAATCTTTCCGCAAGTCCCGAAGTTCTGAGGATGTCAGGGACCGCATAGTTTCCGCTTCCTGTTTAAGTTCCCTCACTCCTTCCTCCAATTTCCTTACCGAAGGACCAGCTTCAACATCAAGCCTTTCCTCTTCTTCTTCTTCCCTCACTAATCGATGGTATGGACCCGTTGATCTCCTTGTCCACTGTTTCCTTTTCACTATTGGGGCAATTACTGTAGTTGTTGTTTGGGTCCCTATCTTGAGCATGGTGTCCTCAGATGCAGTCTGGGTCCCTGCCTCAACCGTGGTCCTCTGAGAGTGCTGAACTATGGCTCGGTAGGCATAGGCCAGGCCCCAGTACAGTGCGAGAAGCTGCTGGTTTCCATTGGGATAGGCAAGGCACCCTTCTATCAGGTGGCGTGTCAGTTTGCCAGGGTTACTTGCCTGTTCAGATGTAAAATCCCAGATTATGGGAGGTGATAACCATCCTGGGAATCTGCCCAAATCCTTCCATATACCCTGCCACCCAGGGACCGGTCGTTTGAGGGCACATTTCAGTATTGCCTCACCTAAAACTTGCCTTCTCTTATACCAGGACAAGACCAGATTCCACAATACCCATAATATGCCACCAGTATTAATTATTAGTGTTGAACAGCTTACATAAGGGTGAACAAGGACCTCGGGAGCCTGCATAATAAAACCATTCACATCAATGCCTGGTAGGGAGAGGGAGATGTATTCCCTCATCTCCTCCACAAGATAGCTCCCACAACACAGCAAAGCCATCAGTGCCAGGACAAAGCACATAGACATTATTTGCATTACCATGTTCCCAAACTCAGCAAGCTAGAGATAAGCAAGCAGCTAACAAGCTCCGTGACCTGCACAGGAGCTTGCCACTTAATAACTACTATAGCTATAGCACGCTTAATGCAAAACTGCCGTTGTCGTTGCCCCACATTGGGCGCCAAAAAAAAGACTGTGGTGGATTGACCCTGGTTGGATGCCAGGTGCCCACCAAAGCCGCTCTATCACTCCCCCTCCTCAGCTGGACGGGGGGGGGGGAGAAAATATAACAAAAGGCTCATGGGTCAAGATAAGGACAGTTTAATAAAGTGAAAGCAAAGGTTGCGCGCGCGAAAGCAAAGAAAAAACAAATTATGTTATTCTCTACTTCCCATCAGCAGGCGATGTCTAGCCACTTCTTGGGAAGCAGGGCTTCAGTACGCGTAGTGGTTGCTCCGGAAGACAAAATGCCCCCCCTTCCGTCTCCCTTTACTTAGCTTTTATAGCTGAGCTGACGTCATATGGTATGGAATATCTGTTTGGTTGGTTTAGGTCAGCTGTCCTGGTTATGTCCCCTCCCAAGATCTTACCCTGCCCCAGCCTGCCAGTGAGGGGGGGGCAAAAATGTTGGAGAGACAGCCTTGATGCTGTGCCAGCACTGCTCAGCAGTAGCCAAAACACTGGTGTGCTATCAACACCTTTCTAGCTACTGATGCAGAGCACAGTGCTATGAGGGCTGCTATGGGGAGTATTAACTCCATCTCAGCCAGACCCAATACATTAAGATACTGTAAGGAGAGCTCAGTTGGTCTGGGACTTCCCCATACATAAGTTAATTCTTGTAAAAAGGTAGTTTTTTTGCCTGTGCTGGGTTAGAGAGAACAAATACTCAACATGGGGAAAACCCTCCGATGCTGTATGACACAGGGCAGATACACATATTATATGATTCATTTCATAGGCATGTTTATTCATCAGAGGTAAAAAGGATCACGTCATCTGAAATGAAGTCTACACTTCTGTAAGTAAAACATGAGAAGAAAACGCTGGAGTCCTCTATTAGCTAGACACACACCTATGCATTCTTATAATCTGTTTTTTAAGCATTAATTCTAACAGTTTAACCAAAGTACTGTCCTTGTAACAACATGCTTATTTATAACTATAGAAGTAAATGTAGAGGACTACAGATTTTCTTTAAAAATGTTTCAAAACTTATAGATATTTTAGTGCTTTGTCAGTCAGGCTAAGTAACTCAGCGAATACTAGCATATTAGAAAGTTACTCCCTGATTCCTTCTTCCTAACAATGTGTGTGATTGGAGCCTCAGTCATTCTTGGGTGTCTCTGTAGAAAGCAAGAGTGAAAGTGTGAGGCACCTCCAGAAGGTTACTTAAATCCAGCTGATGATTCAGTTTAGAAGAATCTGGGCATCTTTTTTCTGAAATCCTCATTATTTTATCAAATATCAAGATACTCCTTGTACTTTTTCATGAATAATTAGATGGCATCATCACTAAGATGATCAATGCTGAACACAAAAGTGTACAATCCTAAGTAATAAGTAAGACCATGTTTTTCTTGCTGTGGCTTGTTGATTTTTCAGACATATCATTAAAGCTGTTTACATGTTGAACTAATCCCTTGTGTTTAAAATTAGTAAATATTGTAAATATTACTTTTAATTTGTCTTCAACCTTTTGGACCCATGAGTCTAAACTTCTGTGTGGGAGCATATTCCAGGTGGCAGGCTGCCGAACAGACCTGGCAAAAATGAAGATGTTCATTATGCCCTTTTAACTTTTTTCCTAATAGAAGAAAGTGAATAGATTGAAATAAGACATGAATACTTCTGTTATAATAAACTAGTAAGAAAGAGTTTAAGGATATTATGGAGATGTTTTGAAATGTCAGAAACACTGTAGGGAGCTGGTTGTTTTTTGAACAAACAAACAAAAGTCCAGGAAAAAAAATCTCTCCTTACCTAGTGAAGGTGCTGATGAAGTTACCAAGTTTTTTCCTCTGTGTTAGTGAAAGAAACTTTCTGTATTATGGTTCAATAGACAGGAAGACTTGAGACACTTGAGAGAGAACTACAGTGGGACTTTCCAGACATCATGGTAGATGAGCTATTTCACAGTGGTGGGGGGAGAAAAAAGTGCATACTACTGTCTTCTGGGAGCAAATGAGATTCAGTTATTTGGGTGGCAGATGCTGCCTGAAGTAGGAAACATCTCACTATCTGTGCTAGCAAATGTGAGCCAGTGTAAGACCAGGAAGTTGCTGGTACATGTGACAGCCCCTCTGGGGCCAGAGGCCACTGCCCTCTTGGTGCCTGCACAAAGCCTGGCACAGAGCTGGGAGGTGCTGCCACCAACACAACCATCACCGCTGTGGGATGAGAAAATTTCCTTTCTGTGATGGTCATATTCAAGTAATGAAGATTTAGACACCCCTAACAGAAAGCTGTTCCTCCTAGAAACTGGTCCTCACAGTTATGGTTTTTACATGTATTTATCCCTTTTCACAAAGGGGCAATTAAACTCCCATAAGTCTGCCAAATTTATTACATTCTGTCTACCTAAATATTTCCTGTCATTTCAGTTGAATGTGGCATTTTCTGGTTCTTTTTCTTACAACTGCTTAACTGTCACACATTCTGTCTGAGCTAGCTAAATGTCAAGGGTGGAATAAATTATTACTCACATACTGTTATTTGTACAACTGTAGTATTTGGGTTGGGGACCAATATCCTCTTGTACTAAATAGGCACAGCACAGACCCAAATCTGAATGATGGTCACTGTTCCAAAGAAGTCACGATGTCAATGTGTTGAAGCATTTTTTTTTTTTTTTAAATCATTTGGAGATGAAAGGTGCTTTAAAGATAAATGTAGGATGATTGTATTGAGTATTGCTTACTGATATATATTTCTTGCATAAATTTGATTTTCTGTTTACATTGCTTCCTGAAAATGCCATTGTTAATAGAGTTCTGACATCTTATTTCCCTTATTGCTGTCTCAGTAGCATTTTATTTCTGATGCTTTAATAACTCAATTTAGACTGAAAGGATAAAACTGAGGAATTTGACTGAACTAATTAGACCCTGATTTGTCTGGCTGTCCAGCGCCTGACAAACATGTCTTTGACATAAACAGAATAAAACATTTTTGCCATTAGCCACTTACAAATAGCTATTTTGGCAGAGCTTTGAAACTATTCAATTTTCAGGGCATATTGTGCTGGGTAAGGCACCAATTCAGGATTTTTCCTTTGCCATTGTGACTCCTCCTTCCTGTCTGTGCTGAAGTAGAGTCATATTTAGTAGCTTCACAGAAACTCAAAAGCAGTTAGTGCAGTTATCACCCTAACAAACTGAGTATTTCTGAGAAAGTGGAAATGTTCCCATCTCAATTTCTGGTTGATGACACACTTGAGTATGGGATCTGAAATGTCAGTCTTTCTTTGTATTTTCAAACCTGTAGAAACTTGAATAAAGCTTATGCATCAGAGCAATCAACTCTGATAGCAGTAGGCTAAATATTGGTTTCTGAAAATATATTTTATATGAATCTATTCTCCAGACAATTTGACTTTTAAATGTTTAAAAATATGACATCTTTATATAAGTGAATACAGATTGAGGCAGGAGCTATAAAAACTTGAAGTTTCCATGCATCACCTACTTTTCACTATCACCTGTTAAACAGCACAACTAGATACAATGTAGGCTTTATTCCATTGCAATAATTTACTGCCCTTCTGACCTATAAACAGATAACCGTTAGCATGACTTGATACTGTTAGATGTTTGGATACATTCTTGAAGGTAATTCACAGTTTTAAATATTGTATGTGTGAAAGGTTTTCTTACACAGCATTTGGAAAATGGCAGCATTACATTTCCTTGAGCAGTGTTCTGGGAGTAATGATTTGTCACTGCAGCCCTGTTACGGGGCTTCCTGAGCAAGCATCCTCTCT
The DNA here is from genome assembly GCF_947461875.1 of Haliaeetus albicilla. Classification (NCBI taxonomy): domain Eukaryota; kingdom Metazoa; phylum Chordata; class Aves; order Accipitriformes; family Accipitridae; genus Haliaeetus; species Haliaeetus albicilla. The sequence goes on along the minus strand of NC_091515.1, from coordinate 9,701,633 downwards.
TCTCACCTCCTCCTTGAATGCTCTCTCCTTATGTAAGGACCACTGAAAAATTCATGAAGCATCTTCCTTTTTGTCAGTGCTTTCCTAGAGGGTGACTTCACTACAGTCTGCATGAAGAAAGTTTTCAGTGACCTCAATTATTGATTTACACTTAAAACTTCATTGCAATAAGGGGGGGATGCTCCATTAAAGAATTTGGGAGTGAATGTTAAGTGGGTTCCTGCATCTGCTACTGACTCACTCTGTGACCTTTGGATAATTACTTCAGCTTTCTGTGCCTAAGTTCACTATTTGTACAGTGAGGTTAACAGTGCTTCCCACCAACGCTTGTAAAGCTTTTCAAGTTCTGTGCATGAAAACCACAAGTACAAAGCATTGTCATGATTCATAATGGCATTACTCCTTTGCACCAAAGCCCTCTTTAAATAAGCACAGTTGTGCTGGAGTAAGAGTGGTGAATCGAGTCTGTTAATTTTTTCTACTTATGAGATATAAAATAGCCATAAGAAGTGCTCATGCAAAATGGCAAACCATTTAAATGCCAATGGGGTTGTTAGTCTCCTCAGATTGCTGCTTTTGAATGCTGCTTTTCCTTTTGGTCAGAAATAAGCCCAAGAACCTCAGGTGAGAACCTGAGTTTTCACATCTCGGCAAACTGATAGTGCAGTAATGTGCCTGAATTGTGCCTGTTCATGGAAATCAAAGTATTAGCACCAGGTAGTGGTGCTGGCTAGGTAGTGAGCTAATGACCAGTGAGTATTTGGTAAGGTCCACTCCATCATTGTTCCAGTCAGTTGTTCAGAGAGGGTAGGAGCAGGGGAAGTAATCCTGAAGCATGCTGGCTGAAAGGGGTGTCCCCCTTAAAGAAGAGTGCATGGAAGAATCTTCAGTGACTTGCTAAAGACTCAGTATGTTAGTGAGATCTGAGGTGCTTAATCCTCATTTCTTTTATTAACTTAATTTTTAAAGCTTGTTTTAAGACATGAGTGAGAAGAGGGCTAATAGTAGTCAGCAAATAATTTACTTGATAAGCCAATATAGATAGAGAATGATTGAAGATAAGCAGAAGACCTCTGACATTTACATAATGTTTACCGAGAACACTCGTTGCAACTTGTTTGTTACAGAAGTCATTATCTGGAGACTAACAGTAAGTGGGGGAAATGGGAATATAAGACTAGAATGAGAAAAAGACAAAGGGTAGAAACAGGAGATGTGTTCAAGTGGAGGGACGGGGAGATGACATAGCCATGCTCTGTTGATGATATTTATGGACCATGATAATATCTCAGTAGAAACTCCCAGGAGAAGAAGAATTAATCCAGGTTATTGCTTCTTGAGAGGGTAATCTTCTCTGATAAGCATTGTGAAGATTATCTGTAAGTACACGTAATGTTGGTAAGAGGGCTTTGTGGAGATCCAAGGTTGATATTTCTCTCAAATTTGGAAGAAACTCTGACATTTACTTTGTAAGTGAGGGTAAGTATATGCCTTTCCTACACAGTGGGTGTCATGAGTTTGCCACATTCAGCTGCCTATCGAAGATGAGAGCATTTAATAAAAAAAAGGCTTTTATGCTTTTGTGGTAGGCTGTAGAGGGGATGTGGGTGGGGAGTAAAATGATTGGAAGAACAGTAGAAAGTTTGCAGCACAGGTCAATGAGAGGTCCTCCATAATGACAATAATTGTTAGGAACGTTTTAAAATACACTTAATCACTATCGGGATTATAAAGATTTAATATCTGACAGGCAGAGATTTCCACGTAGCTGTAATTAGAGAGCTTGTTTAGGCGGTGGAAAATCTGCTGAGGTAGTGAAGGTTGGGTTAGAGTTTGACCATGGCCCAGTTTTATGTCTTTAAGATTTTGGAGGCATGTTGGGATTTGAGGATGTAGTTATGCTGGATTACTAAATTGAAATTAGTTTTTCCTACATCAGAAGCAAGTACTACACACTCATAGTTTCACTGAAATATTAATAAAAAGAAGTCCTTTCATTCCTCAAGCACTCTTAAAATGCTCTTTCTAACAAGATAATAACTGTAACCTAAGAATTTTATATGCATAACCTTTTGTAGGCCATACAGTGTGTGCAAGCAGAAATGGCAGGTTGTAAAAAATTTTTGTAGTTGTTTATATTGTTGTGGACACATATTTAGCTAACGGTCGCAAGAGCATTCCAGATGCCTTTAGAAGGCCTTGAACAGAATAAACAAGAAGACAAAAAAAGAAAGATGCCAATTAGAAGAACACAGGTACGCATTCCACGATAAAGGGAACTTGGCACAAAGAACCTCAATTCGGCAGTTTATCTTGACCAATTAGACTGAGACAAGTTTCGAATGTTTTAGCTGGTATAACCAATTATGTCCTATGTTTATGTGCATGTACAGAGTTGATATAACCAATCATATTTTATGCTTGTGCGCGTGTACAGTGACTTTGCAGAATATGTGATTATAAGTATGTGTGTGTTTTAGCAATAAACGTCGTCTGCTTTCAACTTTACAGGCGTCCGTTTATTTCTACCTCCTGCATATTGTGATAGTGCTTAGAAGCCCAAGCTCCATTCTTTCAGGTATAGCATGAATATTAAAGGAAGATAGAGCCTTCTGGCCCACACTGTGATTTTGCAGAAGCACAGATTGATGCTTGCACCATTATATGGGCTCTGTACTAGGCAGTCAGGCAGTGACATCTAGCACTTTGGTGAAGGAGCCTGTGGTGTTCTGCTGCTAAGCATGGTGCTGTTCTGGGCAACAGGGTCCTGAGCCTGGAAATACATACAAACTACCAGGACAACTGCCAGGGTTTGTGAACTGCTGTAATAAACTAAAAACAAAATTCAGAGATTTTCTGGTTTATTTGTGTCACTGCAGAGATGCTGGGAAATGGAGGGACCACAATCGTCAATCTTGGAGTCATTTAGGCAGATGCTGCACATGTAAATAAAACACAGTTCCTGTCCTGTAAAGCTTACAGTTTGGGGTACAGGCAACAGAGAAAGGAAAGAAAATATGTAGTGATGGTAGCAGAGATGGAAAGACAGGGTGACCACAAAATCATATTGCCATATGAGCTTGCTGAGTGCACAGCGGTGCTCTGTGCCTGCCTCACTGTTATCTTCTAGCAGTAGTAACCAGTAGTCGTTATCCCTAGCAGGGCTTGCTATTCTGATTACAATCTTGCTTTTTTCCCTCAGCTTGGATTCCCATGTAATTTTAGCAGTATTCTTATGGAGAGCTGTTAGAGCAAGATAGGAAGCGAATGTTTTATGGCAGCTGAAATCTGTGCTGGAAAATGGCTTAAAGCGTTCTCTTTTAACCTGAGCACTTAGTACAATATTTATGTCAATCAAAAATGCAGGAAATGACGATGCGTTGTTGCAGAGTTAATGAAGAAGATTTCAGTGTGTGCAAACCCTCGGTTGCAGTTACACTAGTGATCAGAAGGTGCTTATTTTCCTGTCTTTCAATAAGTCTCTTCCCTGCTCATGCACTCTTGCGAGAGCGTTTTCCGTATGTGGCAGATGAGGCATGGAGGAGGGGGCCTGTGGAAGATCACATGCTGGGTCACTGCTGAAGAAACAGAATCTTTATTTGTTGTTTGATATCAGAAATGAATTACTTAAGGGCGTGCTTGTGCCCTGCTTTGGTCAGGTACCTGAGCCTGCTCCAAATGGGCTGATATGTTGTACCGCATAGTGGTATTAGCTCAGCTCCCAGAAGCAGTAGAGCTGCATCAGTAATTAGTTCTTCTCAGCAAGCTTAATTAGCAGGCTCAAGCAGATGCTGCACTGACATGGATACTTAGCTCCTGGTTCCCCAGCCAGCTTAAGTATGCATGCAAGGGCCAAGCGCTGTGCAGTGTGGACTTAAAGTTTTGCCATCTCTGCTTTATTTCATTTACAAAACAGAGCTTGAATCTCTTTTTAAACTTCTTTCCTCAAACTGTTGCTACAACCAGTGCCTTTAAAGGTCCTTTGTACCTGTGAGAATAAGCACTGCTTTAAACAAGGCCCAAACATGTCTGATTAGAGAATACTCTTTTTGATTAAAATCCATTGGTTAATTTTTCAAACTAGTTTTTATTACTTTTTTAAAAAATCAAATCCCATTTCAGTCATCTTTTTAGGCAGGAGATGATTTATAGAAAATTATCTTAGTGTTTATTTGAACATCCAAATGCAATAAATCTGCTCAGTATTTCAACAGCATGCTTATTAATAGAACACATTATTCTGTTCAATATTGTGTTGTCTTTAAAATTTAGCAGAACATTAGTAGTAATGAAACTAGTTTAAATCAATATATCCCTGTTATGAAACCATCTACGTGAGGAAGAAAATTCAAAGATTTGCCTGTAGCAAAATAGCCAAATGATAATTGCATAAAAAGATCTAAAAGGAAGACTTTCAGGGAAGTTTTAGTTTCTAATTTAGGATGTGTGCAGATCACAACATATTAACATTAATTTTAATAGAAATATTTTCAGGACTAAAAAAATTTACCAGCAAGTACTTTGATTGCAGAGAATGAAATTTTGGTCTCATTGGCAATAATGAAAAAGCTCCAATTCATTGGAGTAGGCTTTATAACTGCACAAAATGCAATGACTAAAATGAGTATTGTGAATATGGTCCAGAAAATATCACAGATATTTTTCTATTCAGTTGCAGAAATTGTGTGAAAAAGAAGTATGCAAAGAAAAACTAAAATTAGTTTTAACATTCTCAGCTTGGCAATTGTGCGCTTCCATTAAATGTATGGGCCAGAATTTTTATACTTAGATGTCTAAAATTAGACCCCTGAATAAAAGACCTGATTGTAGAAAGTGCTTAAGCACAGTGTTTGTAGAGAGCTGCATGTCCTAGTTCTGATAGCTTAATTTTAGTTTTCTTGGTGGGTTACTGTCAGTTTGTTTAACTCAGTGTTGCCACAAGATGGCTAATTCTCTTAAGTGCATTGAGCGCTACTGAAGTCAGTACAGGAATGTGCCCTGCGCGATGTGCCCTTGCAGTGAGGTAGGTGGAACTCCACAGTATGTGTGTGGGCCTTTGTCTCACCACTGAGTATTTAGGGGTAAGGAAGCACAGAGAAGACCATTTTAAAGTTAGACCACTAGTACCATCTAAAAAGCTCTTAAAATGTGAAATAACCTGGTGTTGCTATGAAAGGCTATGGGGAGAGCTGCCTGGGCTATGCTTCTACACAACTTGGCTCTCCAATTTCAAAAAGGCAGCTCCAGTTTGCATCTCAGTAGAGTGGTTGCTAAGAATGCTCTCATATTGGAGACTCAGTGGCTTTTTAATGTGTTTTTTATGGTGTATTGACCACAATTTTCTGCACTGATTTCAGCTTGCTTAAATCCTGCAACAATACCCACTCCCTCCAAAAAAACCCAAATCAAACCAAAAAAAACCACACCAAAAATCCCAACCCCAAACAAAACCTCCAAAAATCCTCTCCCAAAACTTCAAAGATACTGCGAAGTAGAGAAAGCGGTTTGCTCCTCTGTTCTCTATCATACTCTACCTATGGAGCTGAAGCTCTTCAGAAAACATTGTCTCACAGTGTTTTCATGAGATGAGTAAGTAGTAAACTGTTGCAAATGGGTATCAAGTCATAAATAGGTTGAGTGATTTACTGTTGAGATATCAGTGGAAGAGACAGATGAGTGACAGCATTCCTGCTCATGAACTTGTTAAATCTTTCCCCTTCTTAAGATGTTGAAATGTAATGAAACATTTTTAAAGAACTTCCAGATTAAATTTTAATAAGAATGAAAAATGAACAGTATTCTTACTTGTAAGAAATGGTCTTCATTATTTTTTAAAGTCTGTATCATAAGGAACAGCCCCGAGTTTTTTATATTATATATGTTCAGATAGAAATTTAAAAGGGAATTTTAATGAAATTATGGCAGAAATCACATTTTTATTACATCCCTTTGCAAAATATTTCCTGTGAGACCAAGATAGAGAGAGGCCAAAATTAATGGCTTTTCATAGGAACTTAGTGATAAGTTATGGAAAGTTTATAGAGATAATAATTTTAGGCTGCTGTTTGGATAGCTAAACAGCCTTATGGAGAATTGCTGCTTAATAGATATATCATGGGAATTAAAGACATTTGGATGTTAATTTGTATACATATATTTGGTATAGGACCATAAAAAAAAAATTAATTTTACAGATACTTTGTTTGCTCCTCTGTAGAGAGAGGGAAAGAATTCACTTACTGGATAGTTCCTGTCATTTGACCACTTAAGAGAACATGGAGAGTTGTCAGGGGGCTACCTCTCTTTTCCTTTTTCTCCCCTCTTGTGGTTTTTAATCTGAACATAAGAAAGCGTGATAAGATCTTACCATGGTTTTGTTCTCATTAAAAATTAAAGAAATTGTTATTTTGGGAAATTAGAATTATGTTTAGGGAAAATAAGCACCAAAAATATTTATGAAAAATCTAAGCAATCTAGCATATTATGTTGACTTAGAGTCAAGCTTGTATTGCCCACTTGGCAAATATATTTTACTATATTGCCATACAACTATAATAATAAATAAACATATAGTAAAGCCCCCTATCTACTATGGCAACTGGCGTTTTAAAAGCACTTCACGTGCTAGGCTTCCTGTATTTTAAATGCAGATGTTCATCCAACTTTTAATACCAATGGGAGGCCCTGTTCAAAACCTGCATTAGAGTGAAGCACAAGGTGGCAATAAACTTAATTCAGGCTGTTATCTTTGTTGGTTCCACCTCAAAGCTTTTAAATATTGCAGTTCTGAAGTGTGAATTTCTTTTGTGTTAGTCATTTCTGTGAACACCTGTGAGCAGCTGCATTTAATTGGCCTACAGCTGGTGCTGATTGCATGTGCAAGGGCTGGGGGAGGCACTGCTTTCACAGCGGGCATCATTATCTCCTCTCCTTCCTTTTCAGCTCCTTTTGTTTGTTATATGCAGGTTAGAAAGGTTTAGGGATGAGGGACTTGATACTGAAAAGCTGGTCGAAGAAACTCTCTAAGACTGGTTTTGGAGTTTTAGAAAGCAGACATTCTTTATTGCAGCACTGGATGCACGGGGGATAATTCCACCTAGTGTGCATGCCACAGCTTTAGCACAAACAGGTTATATAGAATAACTAATTGCATATTAATCAGATTAGTATACATATACATAAAGATGATTGCAACTGATTATCATAGTACTGCCTATATCCGGTCATGCGCGATGAAGGATCCATTTGAGTCAAAGGGCTGCTTTTGCAACCACTGACCCATTTGAAGTTCTTGTTGGCTGTCCTTGAAGTCTTTATTCTTGTTCTTTGATCTTGAAGCTTAACGCAGCTTCAATCACATGTGGTCAGTTTCAACATTGTTCTCATCTAGCGTACAGGAACACCTAGTCACAAGAGCAAAGAACTGCAAAACTTAGGAGTAACTACCTCTACTAGTTAATTGCTTGGCTATACTTTTGTCTATTGTTTCAATCATAGTGTTAGTATAAGATTTCTAATAATTATTTACCAACTCTCACTTTTACAGTCACCTAGCAGCAAACCAGTTTCCACAGCTGGTACAAAATATTAAAACCATCAAAATATTTAGACATACCATACAGAATGTATGGAAATATGCTATCAGACTGAAAATAGAAGGGGCTCCAGTGAGATTTGATGCCTCTTGAAGTCATTTCGGCAAATATATCTGCATGCATCAACACCTTATTGAACAAGTCAGGCACAGATTTGCTAATCTTGTTAGTCAATTTGCAATACTTCTATAGCTTTCATAGAGGTGGCTGTGCCAAGAGCCAGGGAGGCTGAAGTGCACAGCAGTGTAGAAGGGAGTAAAGATTTTAAAAGTCTCCTCTCCATGTCAACTGTTAGCAGTTTAATGGAAGGTGTCACCCTATGTATGACTGAAATGAAACGAGTACAGGTTTGTGTATAGACATTTTTGATGGGATGACTTTGTTTTAGTCATTTGCATCCAGACTTGCTCGATCTCAATAACTCAGTTTAAATTAGCAGTCTTTTTGTTTCCTTGAGTGTCTTGTGCATGTCCTTCTATGTTGGAATAACTGTTGCTCTGAGTTTTTGTCCTGGTTTCAGCTGGGATAGAGTTAACTGTCTTCCTAGTAGCTGGTACAGTGCTGTGTTTTGAGTTCAGTATGAGAAGAATGTTGATAACACTGATGTTTTCAGTTGTTGCTCAGTAGTGTTTAGACTATAGTCAAGGATTTTTCAGCTTCTCATGCCCAGCCAGGGCACCTGACCCAAACTGGCCAACAGGGTATTCCATACCATGTGACGTCCCATCTAGTTTAGGAACTGGGAAGTGGGGGGCAGGGAATCGCCGCTCGGGGACTGGCTGGGTGTCGGTCGGTGGGTGGTGAGCAATTGCCCTGCGCATCATTTGTACATTCCAATCCTTTTATTATTGCTGTTGTCATTTTATTAGTGTTATCATTATCATTATTAGTTTCTTCTTTTCTGTTCTATTAAACCGTTCTTATCTCAACCCACGAGTTTTACTTCTTTTCCTGATTTTCTCCCCCATCCCACTGGATGGGGGGGAGTGAGTGAGCGGCTGCGTGGTGCTTAGTTGCTGGCTGGGGTTAAACCACAACAGTTTTTTAAGTTGATTTCTGAATTGTTGCTTTGTGATAGATTACTACATTGTTTTCTACCTGTAGGTTTCCCTAGGCTTTGCAGATGAAGATGAATTATATAACCTTCAATTGAGAAGGAACGAGGGAAGGGAGAAATGCAGCCAAATCACTTGAACTCAGCCAGAATATCCTAAAGGTCATACTTCCCAGTGCTAAGGAGAAGAAAATGGTCTCTATATGGAATATTTTATTCACAACAGGAGCGAAACTGAAACTTTCTAAATCTAAATTGAAAGCTGTGAACAGCCACAAGCCTATAAATATGCCTTTTGGATTATAATAGGCCTTGTAGTCTTTGTGCATCCCTTACAAATTGATTGTAATTTGGAGAATCATGTAATTTGTGAATCCAGTGAGTTTGCTGCATTCTCTGTTGCCAGGTATATTTCTGTTAAGCATTCATTGTATGTGGCCTGTAGGGGCCCTTCATGCCACTGCATCGTGAATCCTCTGTACTTTGGGGCTTAATGGTCTTCTGCCAGGTGAGACTTACTCTAAAACAAAAAGACCATTTAAGAGGCCATGAAAAGTAAGGAAATGCCTTTTCACTTTCATATCAAAGCAGCACAGGTCTGACTCTAGCTCAATTTCTCCTCTTACATGGGCCACAATCTTGTTCCAGCAAGAAGCATGCAAGTCTTTATTTTTGAACAAGTGGAATTTCAAAAAATAAATGCATGCTGGGCGCAAAGTAAATACTGGAGAAGTTAATTTAATAACCTCTCCCAACTTTAATCAACATTTTTTTCCTAGTTGCTCTTTATCTGGGATCTCACTTCTACTGTTTATGTCAAGCTTGTTGCTTCCCTTTAAAATGCATTTCTGTGCAGCTTTAGTAAAGTATCTATCATGGTACAGAGAGCAGCATTAACTAAACAGAGAAACAACATACACTAGAAGAAGGAAACGGCAACTGCTTTGGGACCAAGTCTGTATCGGGTACTCTGTTCAAATACATGGACAATATTGGTGAGATAACTTAGGCTGGGGAGAGCTTAGAACAGGGATTTTTTTTTTTTTTTCAGTCTGACTTCTGTACAATGTCTTGCATCCTTCAAGTTTTCTGTTAAACACAGTCGATGTGACTGTCTGCATGCCCAAGGAAGTGTAGCAGCAGCCCCCTAACTTCAGTGCAACTTGTTCAAATTTCCTATTTGTGTTACCCAATTTTGTTTAATTGGAATACATTAATAGAGAAAACACCTTGCCTTCCTCTAACCAAATTTAGGGCTGAGAATGAGTGGACAGGTCTTATCTTAATGAAAATGAATTTTCTTCTGTCTGAACAATAATGCAATAAAATGATCAACCTTCCTTTTTTAAGCTGTTAATTGTCTGCATGTGTAATGCTACCTAGCAACATTTCTAGCAGTGCTGCGTGAGGGCCCTGCTGTTGGTCAGAGATTTTTGGAGAGTGCTGAAAGATATCGTTATTAGTAACAATTAAGAAGAATGTTTCTTTTGTGGCTTGAAGAAGGCTCATTTAGCAAAATCTCTCAAAGGCAAGGCACTGAACATTTAAATTGTTTTATTTATTTTGTAGGAAAGTAAATTGTTTGAGGGAGGGGAGGAACTGGAGTGTATATTAGACCCTGTGTAGCAGCAGTCAAAGGCATTCCAGTAATGGTACCAGTGCAGGCTTGAGTGCGGAGCAGTGGGATGTGGATTTCATATACTGTAAGGGTAAGAAACACCTACCTCAAATATTCTTCTTACAGTAACTGAAAGCTTTAGTTCCTGAATTAATTATTCAAAGGCCCTAGACTGCAATGTCATTATGAATAGTCAGAACATTTTCAGCTTGGTGCTTGGCTCATCAGTCTGGCAGGCACTGAACTCTGTCAATCCCTATTGAAGTTGTGCCAATCTTCTTAGATGAAGCTGATTGATGTGAGCCCTTTCCTCACCATTCATTTGGACAGCCAGACTGTGTGTGACTAAATTTTTGGCCATCACAGACATTCAGATGAATTAATTTTGATTAGTTCTAGTTGAGACTTTGGGGAAACATGAAAACTGAATTGCCATTCTTTTCCTCCCTTCCCCCATGTCGTTCTCAAACTCTTCCCTTGTCCATCCGCAACCCCTATGCTTATGCATGCGTGCACATGAATACACATGCAGACATTTCTGTTGCTAGGCATTAATCCATGGGTCCAGGCAGAGTTCAAGAGCTTTTTTATACTAATTGTCTTTTACTAAACTATTTCTTTTATCTATACAACAGGATATTGGAAAATGGTACCATTTTCTCAGTCGCAGCATTTTAATGCTTGCTCTGTCTTCAGTGAGTTGCTTTGCTTTTTTCTGCTGTCTGGTATAAATTTAGTGTAAATTAAATGACCAGTTCATTTTTTGCACTCCACAGGCTGCAGCAAGTAATAAACAGCTTATGTAATCTCCTAATCATGAACTCAGCCAAAAAAAGTCATAAAATTCTGCAGTATACAGCACCTCACAATGCTTTCTGTAGCCTGTGGAAACTGTATATTATGAATATTGTTTGCTATGTTTTTTTCATTTGAATCGTCGTCATCCTCCATTTGCAGGAAAGAGAAAGACTTTCTTTTCTTATTAGATGTTCCACTTTGAATCCATATTTATTGCCTCTGTGTGTGGTTGTTAATTCTACTTGGTGGTTGTTGCTTTCTTTCATCGAACTGGAGAAGTGATATAAAAATCAGAAATGTTGGAGACAAAGAACTTCTCTACCCTTTTCCTTCTCTGCCCCCCTCCCTATTTTCTGGGCTTCTCCCAAATTTCCAGTTTTACTTTTGGTAATTCATCTAATCCTTGCATTCTCAACCTATGTGTGTGACCAAACCTTTCATCTTCCCCTCCTTGCTCCCACTGCAGGATTTTTCTCCTTCCAGATCTTTTTTTAAACATTTTTGTCCAGCCTAAATAGTGTGAAAGTTGGCTTCCATTGCTTCCCATGGAAGACTTCTTTTGTAGTTTGCTATCAGAAAGCATTTTTATATTCAGCCCTTATTTCCTGTTTCATCATATTACATCCATTTTTAGTATCCGATTATAACTGTTGCCTTTTCTTTGGTGTTAACCTGTTAGTGTATACTATGATGTTTTGCTGCTTAAGTGTTTGTCTTTTAACTGGCTCACTGGTGTTATAAATTGCTGTCTATCATTAATATATCTTAAATTTTTTTAATGGTAGTACTTTGAAAGAGCATTATAGAACAGCATGCTCTGTTTCAGGCCATTGCGGGGGGAATGAGAGAGAGAAGAGGGGTTTGGATTGCTTAAAGAATCACCTTCAATTGTATTAGCAATAGAAAAATGATTTAATAGAAATTTATATAAAAATGTGACTTCACAGAATTCAATGGCAAGGTTCACTCTATTACTTAGTACATGGATGAAATGCAGTCAGGAAAATTAAGTTAGAATCAGACTAAACTTATGTATATAGAGACCGAAAACGTAATAGGGTAAAAAGAAATATTACAAAGAAAAATCGAGTTAGAATTAATTTCTTGTGATTTGTGCAAAGATCGGGAATGTAAAAAGGGTAAGGGAGACACTCCCGTTGAGTCACAAGGTTCAGAGGAGACCCCCTTGCTTTCTAAACTCCTGTCAGAGTCTAGGTGCAGCTGGATCAACTCCTAGTCCCAGACTTGGTCAACGGTTTATATCTAAAGGGATTATGAGTATAATAGCAGCCTAAAATTCATTCACAGTTGAATAAGATTCATGACAGTAATTTAAGTATAAATTTGAAAGTAATAACTTATACTTGCTATAATTACTTACTATAGACTATTCAGGTTAGTACATGTGCATGCATAAAGACACTAAGAGATATGCATATAAGAGAGTAAAAGAGGTATACCTGTTAAAAATTCCCTTCAAGGTCAGTGAAAAGATTCACTTTGAATGCTTCAGCATCTTTCTCAATGGGTGAAGGGTTGAGCCTCAAGGATCAAAGAGAAACAGCCCAGGTCGTGTCGGCTTTCGGCGACAGACCTCCAATTTTTGCAAACAGGAAAGTTTGTGAGCTGAGAGGCATCCCACTCAGAGGGAGATGCTGGTCACAGCCTGCTGTGGTCCAGGAGAGCTCAAAGGGCCTCACTTAGTACTGCTGTTTATAGGTTTGGGAGATGATTGACTTTTGTCATCAACAAATTGCTGGAATCCCAGCTGCGCTGGTGCCATTTCATGTGCAGATAAAGAAAGCTCCAAGGCTGTCTGAGGATAACTTAAAGCATAGATGCGGGATGCTCCAAGATTGTCAGGGGAGAACTGTAATGTCTTAAGGTTGTTATGAGAACTGGCTATCTCTACTCCCGTCCCCCCGCCTCCACCAAGCAGCAGGAGTCCTTGAGACACACAGCATAACTCCCTGTCTTAGCTGTGTACGAGTTCCTGGCATGGTCAAGGGTTGCTTAACTGCCTGACTTGTTACATTTATGCTAAGGCCTAGCGAGACTTCCCGAGTTAATAAATCAGCCTGGAGAGGGGGAAGAAAGGCACCACCACACAGGCTCAGTGATATGAAATACGGTATTGAGCATTTTCTTCTCAAACTAACTCTTTTAGAGGTAGTTTTTCAGTTTTCAAGGTGCTGTCATTGATGCCAGCTGTATCTCAGCCAGTCTTCCTTAGTGCAGCGCATTGAAGAGAACTGATTTGAACAGAATGATAGATATAGTATAAAAGTTACTTTGGGGAAACTTCTTAGGGTGATCTTACAGTATCAGAAGGGTTAGAGACAGGTTTGTGTGCCTTCATGTTTAAGGCAATACTGGCTTGGGATTCTTCTGAAGGACTTCTTGGTTAGCCCTTGGAAGAGTGATTTGCTACTGCCTTGCAGGTGATCCTCTGCCTTGGGAAACTGGTCCTCTTGTTCTATGCACTTTGCTGTCTTCAGTTATATTTGTAGCTTACTTTATATGTTTAAATACACATTCATATAAAGTGATTTGACATGGGCTTGAACTAATATTGCTGATGCTGAGTGTTCTTGACTCTCTGAAATTGGTGAAAGCTGAGAGCACTCGGCACCTTTCAAAAGTACTAAGTTGCTTTAATGTCAGTCATGTATTTTATATGGCCAGCAGAAACTGTCTCTTGGTAAACCTTTTTCTTTCTTTATAATTTGAGCTAAGCAATTGCTCAGTGCCATTTGATCAAATTATAGTGAATTATGATATTTTTAAGTGGCAACTATATTTTCAGGCAAAACCATTTCATGAAGGGAAACAAGCTTTTAAAATAAGCTGATAGGAGTCTGAGATGCAGTACAACATAGCTGGGATTCATCCAAGAGAAGTAATACAACATGCATTGAGGAGGAAGTGTAATGGGAATAGTTTCTGAAAAGGAATTGCAAATTCCTGCCTAATGAAAGGAGGGAGGAGAGAATCCTGGGCTCTCTTCTTGTGGTGCTGTAGATACTAGCAGAGAAATCCACATTCCAGTTTCTGGGTCATCATTTCCTATGGTGCTCTTGCTAAATACCTTTATAGAACAGTGTTTGTAAAAGGATACAATTTAAAATGCTTTGGTAATCTAGAGAGAAAGATTGAAAAGGGGGAAAATGTGGGTGTCATGGTTTCAGCCCAGCCGGAAACAAAGCACCATGAAGCCGCTCGCTCGCTCCTCCCCCACCCTGGCCACGGTGGGATGAGGAGAAAATATAAAGGCAGGCTCGTGGGTCGAGATAAGGACAGGGAGGGATCACTCACCACTTAAGGTCACGGGCAAAAGACAGGCTCAACTTGGGGAAGAAACAAAATCCATTTAATTTACTACAAATCAAATCAAAACAAGGATACTGAGAAGTAAAACCAAACCTTAGAACACCTTCCCTCCACCCCTCCCTCCTTCCCGGCTCAACTCCACTCTCGGTTTTCTCTACCTCCTTCCCCCAGTGGCACAGAGGAACAGGGGATGGAGGTTGGGGTCAGTTCATCACATATTGTCTCTGCCGCTCCTTCCTCCTCAGGGGGAGGACTCCTCACTCATCCCCTGCTCCACTGTGGGGTCCCTCCCACAGGAGACAGTCCTTCATGAACTTCTCCAATGTGAGTCCTTTCCGTGGGCTGCAGTTCCTCACAAACTTCCCTGGCGTGGGTCCTTTCTGCAGGCCGATCTTCAGTCACGCACTGCTCCAGCGTGGGCTTTCCCATGGAGTCATGGCCATCTTCAGGGGCCTCTGCTCCACTGCTCACCTCCATGGGCTGCAGGGGGACAGCCTGCCGCCTCACCATGGGCTGCAGGGGCATCAACCTCCTCAGGCACCCCTCCTCCCCCTCCTTCTTCACTGACTTCAGTATCTGCATAGGTGTTCCAATCCCCCTACTCACTTCAGGTTCCCCTTCTTAAATATATTCTCCCAGAGGCACTACCACCATCATTGATTGGGTCGGCCTGGGCCAGAGGCGGGTCTGACTTGCAGCCAGGGGAGCTTCTAGCAGCTTCTCACAGGAGCCACCCCTGTGGCCCCCTCCCCCGCTACCAAAAAAACCCACGCCACACAAACCCATAACAGCGGGTGTTCTAACTACTTACAGTTTTGTCACCCCATCTGCTTGTTTAATTACTGTAACACATTTGAAAACTTTTGAGTTAAAATCTTTGTGTGTATTTTATATGGAATGATGTCTTTCTCCTCTGGATTGATCAGTCACTTTTATTTAGACTTGATTGCTGTAATACAGCTGTTGGTTATTTTTCTTTTTAATGTTTAGCCCTTGCCCAAGGTGCTTTAAGGAGAGGAGGAATAGGTCAAAATAATAATTTTTCTTCTCCTAACATTAAGATATAAGTTTTTAAATTACTCGAGCTAATTTATTGCAAGTAGATTCATTGTGGATACACTCAAAATCTATCAGATTGATTGATGATGCTGTTCTATTGACATCTCTCTTCCAAAAGAGAATGTGGGATACGAGGTTGAAGATTTGATGAATACCATTTTATTTAGAGAAAATTATATTTTGGTGCATTTAGTATATTTGTAATATAGGAAAGACTTTGAAAGTTACCTTCAAAAAGGTGACTGTAGGAAGGCTTCCATTGCTGAGATCAAGCTTTGTGGGAATGGAGGGTTTTGGCACCACTCCAGTTCCAGGGAGATTCCACTGCTGGAAAAACACAAGCAAAATACATCTCTATGGGTTTTGCAGTCTGAAGGTTTAAAAAAAAACAAACAAAACTCCAAAACTTTAATTTGATTTTGGCTTGTATACAAGTTTTATGTGCTCCTTTCAAACATAAGTGAATTAAAGTTTTCTTTCTAAAAATGTTTATAATTTTCACATCTCTCTTTTATAAGCAGGCAGCCTGGCTCACTCATTGCCCTTATGAAGTGGAAGGTGATACTTATTTTCAAATTCTTCCAATTTATATAATTATGTTTGTAGCTTTTATTAAATAAAACATATTAAATTAGTGGAATTCCCTGAAATCAAATGGTATAATTGCTAATAATGCATGTAATGTTTTCCTCAATCCCTTCAGTGGCAGGGAAATATACTGAAAGGATCAGGAAAACACACCTGGTTAACACGTGGCTCAGAGGCTGGTGCCATCGGTGGAATTTTGGGGTTTTTGATCATGGGGAGGTTTACATGGCACCAGGCCTGCTGGTGACAGATGGAGTCCAGCTATCTCAAAGGGGGAAAAGGATTCTCGCTCATGAGTTGGCGGGGCTCAGAGAGAGGGCTTTAAACTAGGTTTGAAGGGGGAAGGGGATAAAACTAGGCTCACCAGAGATGAGCCTGGGGGTGGCATGCCAATGTTGGGGGTGAGATCGATAGCCCAGCTCAAGTGCATCTATGCCAATGCATGCAGCATGGGCAATAAACAGGAGGAGCTGGAAGCCATTGTGCAGCAGGATAGCTATGACTTAGTCCCCATCACAGAAACATGGTGGGACAACTCCCATGACTGGAGTGCTGCAATGGATGGCTACAAGCTCTTCAGAAGGGATAGGCAAGGAAGGAGAGCTGGTGGGGTGGCTCTCTATGTTAGGGAGTGTTTTGATTGTACAGAGCTCCACGACTGTGACGATAAGGTTGTGTGCTTATGGGTAAGGATGAGAGGGAAGGCCAACAAGGCAGATATCATGCTGGGAGTCTGTTATAGACCACCCAAGCAGGTTGAAGAGACAGATGAAACATTCTACAAGTGGCTGGCAGTAGTCTCTCAATCGTGTGCCCTTGTTCTCGTGGGGGACTTCAACTTTCTGGACATCTGCTGGCAATACAACATGGCAGAGAGTAAGCAGTCTAGGAGGTTCCTGGAGTGTGTGGAAGATAACTTCCTGACACAGCTGGTAGGTGAGCCTACCAGGGGAGGAGCCTCGCTAGACCTACTGTTTACAAACAGAGAAGGACTGGTGGGAGATGTGGTGGTCGGAGGCCATCTCGGGCTTAGCGACCGTGAAATGATAGAATTCTCGATTCTTGGTGAGGTAAGGAAGGGGGTCAGTAAAACCACCATTATGGACTTCCAGAGGGCAAACTTTGGCCTCTTCAGGACACTGGTTGAGAGAGTCCCTTGGGAGACAGTCCTGAAGGGCAAAGCGGTCCAGGAAGGCTGGACATTCTTCAAGAAGGAAATCTTAAAGGCTCAGGACCAGGCTATTCCCATGCACCGCAAGACGAACCGCCGGGGAAGATGACTGGCCTGGCTGAACGGGGAGCTTTTGCTAGGGCTCAGGAAAAAAAGGAGAGTTTACCATCTTTGGATGAAAGGGCAGGCAACTCGGGAAGAGTACAGGGATCTTGTTAGGTCATGCAGAGAGGAAATTAGAAAGGCAAAAGCTCAGCTAGAACTCAATCTGGCCACTGTTGTAAGAGACAGCAAAAAATGTTTTTACAAATATGTTAACAACAAAAAGAGAGCCAAGGAGAACATCTGTCCTTTAATGGATAGAGAAGGGACCATTGCCACCAGAGATGAGGAAAAGGCTGAGGTACTTAATGCCTTCTTTGCCTCAGTCTTTAATAGTGAGACTAGTTATCCTCAGGGTACTCTGCCCCTGAGCTGGAAGACAGGGACGGAGAGCAGAATATACCCCCCATAATCCAGGAGGAAATAGTTAATGACCTGCTACACTGCCTGGACACTCACAAGTCTATGGGACCAGATGGGATCCATCCAAGAGTACTGAGGGAGCTGGCGGAGGAGCTTGCCAAGCCACTCTCCATCATTTATCAGCAATCCTGGTCAACAGGGGAGGTCCCAGATGACTGGAGGCTTGCCAATGTGACGCCCATTTGCAAGAAGGGTTGGAGTGAAGATCCAGGGAACTACAGGCCTGTCAGCTTGACCTTGGTACTGGGGAAGATTATGGAGCAGTTCATCTTGAGTGCGCTCACATGGCATCTGCAGGACAACCAGGGGATCAGGCCCAGTCAGCATGGGTTCATGAAAGGCAGGTCCTGCTTGACCAACCTGATCTCCTTCTATGACCAGGTGACCCACCTAGTGGATGAGGGAAAGGCTGTGGATGTTGTCTACCTGGACTTCAGTAAGCCCTTGACACTGTCTCTCATGGCATACTCCTTGAGAAGCTGGCGTCTCATGGCTTGGACAAGTGTACTCTTCGCTGGGTGAAAAACTGGCTGGATGGACGAGCCCAGAGGGTTGTGGTGAATGGAGTTAAATCCAGTTGGCAGTGGGTCACAAGTGGTGTTCCCCAGGGCTCAGTATTGGGGCCAGTTCTCTTTAATATCTTTATCAATGATCTGGACGAGGGGATCGAGTGCACCCTCAGCAAGTTTGCAGATGACACCAAGTTGGGAGGCAGGGTTGATCTGCTTGAGGGTAGGACAGTCTACAGAGGGATCTGGACAGGCTGGATTGATGGGCCAAGGCCAATTGTATGAGGTTCAACAAGGCCAAGTGCCGGGTCCTGCACTTCAGTCACAGCAACCCCACGCAGTGCTACAGGCTTGGGGAAGAGTGGCTGGAAAGCTGCCCAGCAGAAAAAGACCTGGGGGTGCTGGTTGACAGCTGGCTGAATATGAGCCAGCAGTGTGCCCAGGTGGCCAAGAAGGCCAATAGCATCCTGGCCTGCATCAGAAATAGTGTGGCCAGCAGGAGCAGGGAAGTGATTGTTCCCCTGTACTCGGCACTGGTGAGGCCGCACCTTGAGTACTGTGTGCACTTTTGGGCCCCTCACTACAGGAAAGACATTGAGGTGCTGGAGTGTGTCCAGAGAAGGGCAACAAAGCTGGTGAGGGGCCTGGAGCATAAGTCTTATGAGGAGCGGCTGAGGGAACTGGGGTTGTTGAGTCTGGAGAAAAGGAGGCTGAGGGGAGACCTTATCACTCTCTACAACTACCTGAAAGGAGGTTGTAGTGAGGTGGGTGCTGGTCTCTTCTGTCAGGTGGCTGGTGATAGGACGAGAGGAAATGGCCTCAAGTTGCGGCAGGGGATGTTTAGATTGGATATTAGGAAAAATTTCTTTACTGAGAGGGTTGTCAGACATTGGAATAGGCTGCCCAGGGAAGTGGTTGAATCACCATCCTTGGAGGTATTCAAAAAGCGCGTAGACAAGGCACTTCAGGACTTGACTTTCTGAAGCATAACGTCCCCAAGTTTAAATCTGAATTTGGAGCAGAGGCATATTCTGAGTGCAGCAAGTAAGATACAGAAGAAGGAAAAGCTTAATTTCCAATTCTATCTTCTTTATGGTTAATGTATGGCAAAAATTAAAGGCATCTCCCAAATTAGGTCTATTTTAGAGATGTTTGTTTCAAGTGGTTTCTGAGACAGCTTGCTGATTTCAGGATGAAGCTTTTCTGTCCCTGAGTCTTCTGTGGCCTGGCCTGGCATCCCAGCTAGCTAGGTTAAATTGGCTCTAAGTCTCTCCCTTCTGTATTGTGGGGGATTGTACATGATGCTTGAGGAGATGGGAGAGGAGTAAGAACCAACAGTTGTTTCAAAGCTGTTGGCCATCTGTTGGGCCACTTCCACTGTAGCCTTTACTTTAAGGGGTCCCCAAGCTAAGGCCTACTGCAGCATTCAAACCTCGGTGACTGGTCAGCCTGGTGTGGGAAAGAGAAAACTACAGCAGCTATGAGGTTATGTTAGCAAGCAGAGAGCAAAACTCTTGTCCTATTTCTTATGCACCTTGAATAAGCATTCAGTAATAGCCATAGTTTTGTCTAAAAGAAAAATTGATCAGATGAGATTAAATGATTTGCATAAGATCCCATGTACAGTTTGTCATCTGGGCAGGAAATGTAGCTAGTTCTCCAGAGTCCCAAGCTCCACTGAGTTTGGGGTTGGTTTTTTTTTTTTCTCTTCAATTATATAAAACAGGTGATATTTGCAAGACCCCATGGTTCATCTCAGCAGCACTCTTCTGGGGTGGCTGGCAGGCCACGTGGGAACTGTGGGCATACCCTTGGATGGTGGCATCTCTGCACCAAGAGCAGTTCCTCCTCGTTGTCATTGGGGCTGCTGAGGCACCAGGCTAAAGACGAGCTACTCAGCTGGACTGATGCTTGCTCTGACCCAGTATGGCAGTTTTTATATTCCTGAACAAACCTTGAGCCAGATTATCCTTGGCTTGTCCAAAGGTTCAGGTCACAAACAGCTACAGATCTGCACATGTTTTGAAGGCATTGGTGGTAGATATAGCCCTAACTGCAGAGAAACTAACCTATTTCAGAAGTTTTTAGACAGGAAGAATAATGTTGAGTAATACTGGGTGATGCTGAAAGACTAATGGAAAAAGGCAAGGCTTCTGAGACTCGATGGACGCAGGATTGCAGGACCTCCAGCCAGCACCGAGATTTCTCGGGGAGACCCTTGATCCCCATTCCCTGGGCTCATAAGCCAAGGCCACTGGTAAGATTTTATTCAAAGGCATTCTTTTGATTAACCTGGTTCTGGTATTCTGGTCTGATATTCTGTCTGGTACTCTTACCTGTAAGCCTGACTAAGAGAACTCAGCAAGGAAGAAATGTAAAAGGATCATTAAAAATCTGGTATTCTGGTAGAAGTACTTCTCTGATAAAGGGTAGTTGTCTCTCTGATTGAAGACAGAGATACCCATCTGGTTGGCTTCTGAGAATTGCTCTGTTCAGCACTTTGATTAAGGCTTTGGGATTTGACTATTGATTTTTGATTTGACCTTAGATCTCTGATTAATTCTGCTAGGTATTTTGACTTAGGCTCTGATATTTGACTTTCTGATTTTGATTTCTGTATATTGAAGGTGTTGATAATGGGAACAGGACAGTCAAATGAACTCCCTAAGAAGTCACCTTTGGGGTGCATTTTGAAACACTGGAAACAGCTGGGGGGTGTTCTGGGTGGCAACATGCAGAGAGAAGATTTGATTAAATATTGTAATCATTGGTGGCCTCTGTATAAACTCGATGATGGGGAAAAGTGGCCTGTAAATGGAATGATAAATTATAACACCATATTACAACTTACGTTATTCTTGAGAAAGATGTGTAAAGTTATATGAGCAAGAACAAGAGAATGGTACTGAAATGATAATTGGATCTCAAAGGGCCCCACCTAGAGCTGCTCCCAGAAATAGTGATGAAAGAGAGCCCATGAGTAGTCCTGTCACAGGGCGAAGGAGAGCTAAACACACCGAAGTTGTTCAAGCTCCTCTTTGTCAGGTGCTTGGGACTGAGGGTGTGGCAACTGTTAAAGTACCCTTTTCTATTGTGGATTTAAATAATTGGAAAGTAGCAGCTGGGAGCTATCGGGAAAACCCTGATCAAACAGCCCGGGCTTTTGAAACAATGATTCAGACTCAGGATCCTGATTAGAAAGATATACAAGTAATAATGGATGTACTTTTTGATAGTGCAGAAAGAGATATGATCCGGAGGGCTGCTAGAACCCAGGTAGAAGCACAAGTAGCTTCTGGAGTATTTCAGGGAACAGTGGAACAAAATTTTCCATCTACTGATCCCAGATGGGATCCTAATAATTTGGCTCAGAGAAGACTGTTAGATCAATATCAAAAATGGGTTCTATTCGGAATCAGAAATGCTATGCCTAAGGCAATTAACATGTCTAAATTATATGAAATGAAACAAAATAGAAAAGAGTCTCCCACTGAATTTCTGAGTGATTAAAAGATGCTGCTAAGAAATATACTAATCTGGATTCTGAGTCTGAAGAAGGAAAAGCTCAATTGGCTCCTTTATTTATAGGACAATCTTCTGATGATATCAGAAGGAAATTACAAACATTACAAGGAGCAGATTCTCGAGATTGGGGAAAATTATTAGAAGTTGCTTGGGTGGCATATAGAAATAGAGATGAATTACAGAGTAAAGTGAATGCAACATTACTAGCTGCTCTGGAAGTAGGAACTAGTATGGGACGAGGCAGAGGAGTTATTCCTCAAGGAAGGGGATGTGGTCAAAGAATGGGACGAGGGAGAGGAACTGGATTGGGGACACCAGTGGGATTAAACCAGCCCCTGGGACTGAATCAGTATGCATACTGTAAACAAGAAGGACACTGGAAAGGGGAATGTCCCCTGAGACCTACAAGGTCACAAGTGATCCCAATTTTGACTGCGCAATCTCAGCAAGTTCCCCCTTTCTTGGGAAAGTTGAGTGAAAGTATCTGACGGGGACCGGAGGGGAGTCTCCCAGCAGAACCGCTAGTTACAGCTAACCTGGGAGAATAGAAAATTGAATTTTTAGTTGACACTGGAGCCACCTCTTCAGTTTTAAACACCTTAAAGGGGGAATTAAGTTCTGAAGAAATTAATGTTGTTGGTGCGACAGGTGAACGAGGGACTAGACCCTTCTTTAAACCTTTGACAATGAAATTAGGAAAGCAATGGGTCACTCATCAGTATTTGCCAAATTCTTCTAAACCCCTGTTAGGGAGAGACCTACTTGAGAAATTGGAAGCAGAAATTAAATTTAAAAATGGTGAGATTAAAATTCTAATTCCAGAAACTAAACATATCGAAGCAGTGGCTTTGTTGTTACAGGACAGTCACCGAAAGCAGAGGATCATACCAGTCGAAGTAAATAATGCTGTAATTCCAGTCGTCTGGGCTGGAGAAGTTCCTGGTAAATCCAAAAGAGCAGAGCCTGTGAGAATTGATTTAAAGCCAGGATCGAGTCCGGTAAGAATTGAACAATACCCCCCTAAAACTGGAAAGTCGGAAAGGGTTAGTACCGATAATACAAAAATTTCTAAAGTACAAATTGTTAATAGAATGTGAATCCAAATATAATACCCCAATCTTGCCTGTTAAAAAGGCTAATGGAAAAGATTACAGGCTGGTTCAAGACCTCAGAGTGATAAATCAAATAGTACAAGATATTCACCTGGTAGTAGCAAATCCTAATACTTTGTTAACAACCCTAACAGAGAAACAAGAATGGTTCACAGTGTTAGGCTTAAAAGATGCCTTTTTCTGTATTCCCTTGGATCCCAATAGTCAAGAGCTTTTTGCTTTAGAATGGGAAAATCCTGAGCCTGGGAGGAAAACACAATATACATGGACAGTCTTGCCTCAAGGCTTTAAGAACAGCCCTACCATTTTTGGAAATCAATTGGCACGAGAATTAGAGATTTGGAAGAAAGAAAATAATCAAGGAATCTTGTTGTAATATGTGGATGATCTGTTAATTGCAGCTGAGACGGAAGAACAATGCACAAAGTTAACTATTAGCCTTTTGAACTTTTTGGGAATCAGTGGATATCGAGTGTCTGTCTTAGTTTCAGCCCAGCCCGTGACAAAGTACCACGGAGCCGCTCGCTCACTCCTCCTGCCACCCTCCGGTGGGATGGGGAGGAAAATCAGAAAGGAGAAAAGAAAAAAAACCCGGAACCGTGAGGGTTGAGATAAGGACAATTTACTGGGACAACACAAGAAGACAAGTTACAAGAAGAATGGTACTAATAAAAGAATATACAAATACTAATAAAAGAATACACAAAATTATATCATTCACAACCACAGCAGTATTACCGGTCCAACCGGCTGGGGACTCTAACCCGGTAGATACTCTAGAGCCGGGGACTCTAACCCGGTAGTCAGGGTACTCTAACCCCTGTAGGCGCCTTTAGTCCAACCTCTGCAGGCTTTACTGCCATCTGATGAGGCAGACAGTCCAGGGACTCTAACCCCAGATGGTCAGGGGACTCTAACCCCCAACATTTGGGGACTTTAACCCCAAGGGAAAAGAAAGAATGCCTTCTCACCTTTCCAGGGGACTTGCCTTGAAATCTTCCGGTCCAGGGATCAGAGGTTCTCCCTGAGAAATCCTTGGTGCCGGCTGGAGGTCCAGAGATCCCACGGAGCTGTCGATGTTCAAAGGAAGTGTCCCATCTGGGTTGCCAAATTGTTACCGAAAAAGCCGGTCAAAGAAACTCTCTAAGACTCAATTTTGGAGTTTTAGAAAGCAGGCATTCTTTATTGCAGCGCTGGGTGCACGGGGGATCGCTCTACCTATCGTGCACACCGTTACCTACAGCAAGCAAAAATTTATATCATTCCAGTCATACATATTCATATTATCATTTACATAGTGTCCACCCTTTGGTCAAGTGCAGCGTGGGTCGCAATTTTTAATTACAAAAACTCAGCAGAACTCAAAGCTTATCATCAAGGCCCAAGGCTTCTTGTCTGTTGACGCACATCAGGCCTGAGGCCTCCCGTCTGTTGGCGCCTTTAGCGCATACCATTGACAAAGCTCAAGGTTTTTCTTATCTAATTAGTACATTGTGGGGAGAGATTTGAAGGAATCAGACAGGACGGCGGGCACTGCTCCGCTGTTAGAAGGGGATGTGCTGGAACTTGTAGGCTATAAACCTTGGGAGGCCTGATAAGGAAAACAGAAAGGCGCCGATGTGCTGGGGAATTACTGACCCGTGAGTCATGCTCAATAAAGGGCTGGAACTTAGAGTCTTTTGCAAAAATAGCTTAGTTGCTGACAGTCCAATTGCTAAAGTTTAAGTAGCTACCAATTAGCGTGCGCTGATAAGAACTTTGGAGCACAATAACCAATCAGTTTAAAAAACGCATCTTCTAATTTTCTATATAAATGAGTGTTATATACAATAAAACGACACTCTCTGCTTGCATCAAGCTGTGTCCCGTCTCTCAGTCGCGGCAGTACATACCCAAATTTTGAAGTTTTCAAGCAAGCAAAAGTTCGTTAGTACAGCAATACAGTAAAATTTTCCTTCTCCTGCCTTTGGTCAAGGCATCATTATAATTGCTGGAAGGGGGGGCACAAGGGCTTGTGGAATGATTGCTGGAGGTGACTTATTGATATGTCCCCCTCTTAAGAGGAGGTGAACCTCCAGGGTGGAATGCAGTGGATATGCAAGAAATCTGTTCCATAATAATTCCCTAAGCAACTTAACCTTCAACCTTAGATGTTAGCAACACCAGGGGAGCTTGGTATGCTGACTCTGTGATATCACTGCAGGGATGGGGAACTGGAACTACTGGAACAAGAATGGAAGGTCCCTGCATTGAATCCACTGAAGCAAGGAGGTGAAATAATGCGTGGTCCTTTGTTACCGGCTGGGCTGAAAGCACGACAGTCCTTTTTGGCGCCTGAACAGGGGCACAAAGTGTTGAGATAATGACAGATCTGGCCAGAGCGTGTTAAAACAAATTTGTCATACGCATTTCTTATATTAGATAAATAGATGTTAGTCACAATGTTGGTTCATTTGTTCACATGGTGGCGTTGTGTAAGTTCTTACATGCTCTATGTATTGCCTGTAGTTACGTTTATCACCTCTGGGAGAGGGATTGGGTTTATCATTTTGCTATACTGGGCAATGTCGACTTGTGAAATTATTACATCAGTGGTCATGAGGTTAAGCTGGTATCTGTAGGCAGCAGTGATATCATTTCCATACTTCAGGCGCCTTCTATCGGATTTTAGTGGTAATCGCACCCAATCCATGGGGAAGTCGGGGGGGATACTTCCCCCCGTCCGTTCACCTCCCTTCTCTTCTTCCGGCTAATTACAACAGCTTTTGAGAATTTTGAATATCCTTGGGATGCGCAAGCCAGCATGCTGTTAGTGCTATGTCTCCTGAATATGTTTCAGGTCTTGTTTAGGGCTACAAAAAGGTTTTTTAAGAATACCACCCAGAGATCTGCCCCAAAGCTGGATATTCATGGGTGGCACGGCATGTGGGAGGATATGGGCAGGTATCTAGAGAACTTCTCACCTCCAATGGTTTGGAGTTTCACTCCCGAACAACTACAGAACCCTCATGAAGTGGTACAATATTTGAAAGGAAAATGCTGTGGTTATTCCAGAGACGCACAACTCACTGCACTGTGCTGGGCCCTGGCCAGTATCTACCAAACACTGCTTGATATTAGGCAGCACCCTCAGGGGGAAGAGAGGCAAAACAGGGCGACAGGCACCGTGGGTACCCAACCCCAGTGACAGGTACTGCAACTAAACCAGAGAACCAACCTGTGCCAGTATCAGTCGCCCCTGTACAGAAAAAGAAACACACAAAGAAATCAGTTCACTTAGTGAGAGATGAAAGTGAACCAGGGTCATCGCGAGAACAGGAGGAAGAGGCAGAACCTGAAATAATTACCCGATCTCTCTCCCTGAGTGAGTTGCGTGACATGCGAAAAGATTTTAGCCGCCACCCAGGTGAGCACATTGTTACCTGGCTGCTCCGGGTATATGGGATAATGGGGCTAGTAGTGTGGAATTAGAGGGTAAGGAAGCCAAGCAGTTGGGATCTCTGTCTAGGGAAGGGGGCATCGACAAGGCAATTGGGAGAAAAACACAAGTCCTCAGCCTCTGGAGGCGACTTCTGTTAGGTGTAAAGGAAAGATACCCCTTCAGGGATGAAGTTACATGTCACCAAGGCAAGTGGACCACCATGGAGAGAGGTATCCAGTACCTGAGGGAATTAGCCGTGCTGGAGGTGATTTATAATGATCCAGAATATGGGCAGTTGCGGCGACTGAATCAAGCGCTCAAGCTCTCTGTGCAAGATTCCCTTTATTTCACAAAAGGATCAAACTTATATATGTTTCAGCAAAGGTCTAGAAAGAACTAACGGCATACAGCCAATACTACCAACACAGGAGGGCATATCTGGCCCAGCTGGGATGTTTGCCAGTCCTCGGAACAGTTAAAGATAAAAACATTCCATACACATACTCGTGACTGTCTTCAGCCACATCTTCCCAGGCCTACACAAGGCCATCCTCCAACCTGACCTTGTAAAACTAGTTCTTCAAAGGCTTGGCAAACATGCAGCACAACAAATTCTAACGGTCACTCTTGAAAACAAATGCCAGGTGTTCCGAGCTGCTCCCACAGGCAGTCACCCACAGATCCAGATTAAGTCCAATACACACAACTGATGTGGCGGAAGCTTCTACGAAGTGCACCACCAACCTATGCCAACTCATTGGCAGTAATGTCCTGGAAAGAAGGCTATGGACAAACAGTGGACGAACTGGCTGTCCAACTCCGGCAATATGAAAGAAGTCTCTCTTCCTCCCTATGGGCCTGTGTCTCGGCTGTAGAGGAATTGTCCCGAGAGTTCCAGCAATTCAAAGTGGATATGTCCTCCTCCCCACCTGTACAGGCCCACATCGCAGCTATTAGGAGTAAGCATTCCTCTGCCCAAGAGAGAGGAGATAGAAAGTACACACGACGGGCTAACCTGTGGTTTTACCTGCGTGACCATGGAGAGGACATGAGGAAATGGGATGGAGAACCTACCTCAGTCCTAGATGCACAAGTACGGGAGTTGTGAGAAAAAGCAATCAGAAAAGAGGATTCTTCTTGGAAAAATGCTGCTCCAGTTTCCTGTGAGCAGTCCCCCAGACAGAGTAGAAGGGCTGATCTCATTTCTGATACTCTTGAAGGGACTTTTGATTCACGTTCATGAAAAGTGAGTAACGGATACTCTGACCAGGATTAGAGGGGCCCTGCCTCCAGCCAGGTGGAGGACAGGGACAACCGGGTCTATTGGATGGTGTGGATTCGATGGCCTGGCACATCAGACCCACAGGAATATAAGGCTCTAGTGGACACTGGTGCACAATGTACCCTAATGCCATCAAGTTATAAAGGGGCAGAACCCATCTGTATTTCTGGTGTGACAGGGGGATCCCAAGAGTTAACTGTATTGGAGGCTGAAGTAAGCCTATCTGGGAATGAATGGCAGAAACACCCCATTCTGACTGGCCCAGAGGCCCCGTGCATCCTTGGCATAGACTACCTCAGGAGAGAGTATTTTAAGGACCCAAAGGGGTATCGATGGGACTTTGGTATAGCTGCCTTGGAGACGGAGGAAATTAAACAGCTGTCCGCCTTGCCCGGCCTCTCTGAGGACCCTTCGGTTGTGGGGTTGCTGAGGGTTGAAGAACAACAGGTGCCAATTGCTACCACGACGGTGCACCGGCGGCAATATCGCACCAACCGAGACTCCCTGATTCCCATCCATAAGCTGATTTGCTGATTGGAGAGCCAAGGAGTAATCAGCAAGACTCACTCACCCTTTAATAGTCCCATATGGCCAGTGCGGAAATCTAATGGAGAGTGGAGATTAACAGTTGACTATCGCGGCCTGAATGAACTCACGGCACCACTGAGTGCTGCTGTGCCAGATATGTTAGAACTTCAACATGAACTAGAGTCAAAGGCAGCTAAGTGGTATGCCACAAATGACATTGCTAATGCATTTTTCTCAATCCCTCTGGCAGCGCAGTGCAGGCCACAGTTTGCTTTCACTTGGAGGGGTGTCCAGTACACCTGGAAGCGACTGCCCCAGGGGTGGAAACACAGCCCCACCATTTGCCATGGACTGATCCAGGCTGCACTGGAAAAGGGTGAATCTCCGGAACACCTGCAATACATTGATGACATCATCATATGGGGCAACACAGCAGAAGTTTTTGAGAAAGGGAAGAAAATAATCCAAATCCTTTTGAAAGCCGGTTTTGCCATAAAACAAAGTAAGGTCAAGGGACCTGCGCAGGAGATCCAGTTTTTGGGAATAAAATGGCAAGACGGGCATTGTCAGATCTCCATGCATGTGATCAACAAAATAGCAGCTATGTATCCACCGACTAACAAAAAGGAAACACAGGCTTTCCTAGGTGTTGTGGGCTTTTGGAGAATGCATATTCCAAATTACAGTCTGATTGTAAGCCCTCTCTATCAAGTGACCCAGAAGAAGAACGATTTTAAATGGGGCCCTGAACAACAACAAGCCTTTGAACAAATTAAATGGGAGATTGTTCATGCAGTAGCCCTTGGGCCAGTCTGGGCAGGTCAAGATGTTAAAAATGTGCTCTATACTGCAGCCGGAGAGAATGGCCCTACCTGGAGCCTCTGGCAGAAAGCACCTGGGGAGACCCGAGGCCGACCCCTGGGGTTTTGGGGTCAGGGATACAGAGGATCCGAGGCTCACTATACTCCAACTGAAAAAGAGATATTGGCAGCATATGAAGGAGTTCGAGCTGCCTCAGAAGTGGTTGGAACTGAAACACAGCTCCTCTTAGCACCCCGACTGCCGGTGCTGGGCTGGATGTTCAAAGGGAGGGTCTCCTCTACACATCACGCGACTGATGCCACATGGAGTAAGTGGGCCGCACTGATAGCACAACGAGCGCACATAGGAAACGCCAGTTGCCCAGGAATTTTAGAAGTGATCACAGACTGGCCATAAGGCAAAGATTTTGCAATGTTGCCAGAGGAGGAGGTGGCACATGCTGAAGAGGCTCCACTGTATAATAAACTGCCAGAAAATGAGAGGCAATATGCCCTGTTCACTGACGGATCCTGTCGCATTGTGGGAAAGCATCGGAGGTGGAAAGCTGCTCTATGGAGTCCTACATGACAAGTCACAGAATCTGCTGAAGGAGGTGAATCAAGTCAATTTGCAGAAGTGAAAGCCATCCAGCTAGCATTAGACATTGCTGAAAGGGAGAAGTGGCCAGTGCTCTATCTCTATACTGACTCATGGATGGTGGCAAATGCCCTGTGGGGGTGGCTACAGCAATGGAAGCAGAGCAACTGGCAGCACAGAGGTAAACCCATCTGGGCTGCCGCACTGTGGCAAGATATTGCGTCCCGGCTAGAGAATCTGGTTGTAAAAGTACGTCATGTAGATGCTCACGTACCCAAGAGTTGGGCCACTGAAGAATATCAAAACAACCATCAGGTGGATCAGGCTGCCAAGATTGAAGTGTCTCAGGTGGACCTGGACTGGCAACATAAGGGTGAGCTGTTTATGGCTCTGTGGGCCCATGATACTTCAGGCCATCAGGGAAGACATGCAACATATAGATGGGCTCGTGATCGAGGGGTGGACTTGACCATGGACATTGTCGCGCAAGTTATCCATGAATGTGAAACCTGTGCTGCAATTAAGCAAGCCAAGCGGCTAAAACCCCTGTGGTATGGAGGGTGATGGCTGAAATATAAATATGGGGAGTCCTGGCAGATTGACTATATCACACTCCCACAAACTCGCCAAGGCAAGTGCTATGCGCTTACAATGGTGGAAGCAACCACCGGATGGCTGGAAACATATTCTTTGCCCCATGCCACTGCCCGGAACACTGTCCTGGTCCTTGAGAAGCAGGTCTTGTGGCAACACGGCACCCCAGAAAGAATTGAGTCGGACAACGGGACTTACTTCCGAAACAACCTCGTAGACACCTGGGCTAAAGAACATGGCATTGAGTGGGTGTATCATATCCCCCATCATGCACTGGCCTCGGGAAAAATCGAACGATACAATGGATTCCTGAAAGCTACATTGAGAGCAATGGGAGGTGGGACTTTCAAACATTGGGATACGCATTTAGCAAAAGCCACCTGGTTGGTTAATACTAGAGGATCTGCCAATTGGCCTGGCCCCACCCAACCAAGACTTCCACATACTGTAGAAGGAGATAAAGTCCCTGTAGTGCGCATGAAGAGTATGTTAGGGAAGACAGTCTGGGTTAGTCCTGCGTCAAGCAGAGACAAACCCATCCAAGGGATTGCTTTTGCTCAAGGACCTGGGTACACCTGGTGGGTGATGCAGAAGGATGGGGAAGTTCGATGTGTACCTCAAGGAGATTTGATTTTGGGAGAGAATAACCAGTGAATTAGGCTGTATGATGTTAACTGCTAAATAACCTGCCAATGTATGTCATTGTATCTATAGTGGCTATATGCCATATCAAGGGTATTACAGTAAGACTTACCCAAATGACTGAAGGATGGACTTTGAAACTGAGCCAAGTACAACAGTGAAGGAACTTGAACTGGTGCCCAGCAATTTCCTCAAGATCAACATCTTCGACCTGCAGACCAAGGGCGTGGGTTGCACCAAATGTACCAGCCGCAAGCTCCAGAGGCAGCATACAACAATCCAACACCTCACACCATCTCTCCGACCCTGAAGAACTGTTACAACAGATGGAGCCCCAAAGTCATGGACTAAATAAAATTGATGGACACATTAGAGGGATGGCCCATAGACTAAGGGAATGCTATTTGTGTGTGTGTGTGTGGGGGGAGTGTCCATATACATATATGTATATAAGACAAGGAAAGTGGTGGTGATTAATTGGAAAATATAGGATCTGGGCATGATGTAGATGGTATAGAATAAGGGGTGGATAATGTCCTGGGTTCAGCTGGGATAGAGTTAATTTTCACAGGAACCTGGGAGGGGGCACAGCCAGGACAGCTGACCTGAACTAGCCAAGGAGCTATTCCATACCATGTGACATCATGCTCAGTATATAAATGGGGAGCGGGCTGGGGGGGGAAGGCTCTCGGCTTTCGGTGGGGGAAGTGGTGGAGCGTCAGGTTCCAGGTGGTGAGCAGTTGCACTGTGCATCACTCATTTTGTATATTCTTTTATTAGTACCATTGTTGTAACTTCTCTTTTTGTGTTGTCCCAGTAAATTGTCCTTATCTCAACCCTCGAGGTTCTGGTTTTTTGGGTTTTTTTTTGTTTTGTTTTCTCCTTTCTGATTCTCCTCCCCATCCCACCAGAGGGGGGCGGGAGGAGTGAGCGAGCGGCTGCGTGGTCCTTTATTACCGGCTGGGCTGAAACCACGACAGATATAAACCAAATTCCTAGAACAAAGGTCACTTGGGAGATGGAATAGCTCCAGACAATGGCAGGAATCCGTATGTAAAGATTAGGGAATCGATAGATGTGCATGTGCATCGCTGTAGGTAGCCAGATAGTAAATATATAGTGCAGTCTATCAGAACATACACTGGATAAATGCCAAGGTGAGTAAACACTAAATTCTAGCTGATAAAAAGGCTTTGCGGCTGAAAGACAAAACTTGCCCGTTTTATGCTATTTTGCTGCTTATCACAGATGGGGTAAAAGTAACCAGGGGGTGATTCTGCGAACAAGCTGAGGTGCTCTTGCTCTGCAAGAGCAGTCAAGGGGCCTGAAAGGCAAACTTTGAAGGAAAAGCCCAATTCCAATTACCTCTTCCAAGTTCCCTCTTCATGTGGCCTAAGAAAATCCTGCATACCTCCTTAGTCTCCTGCTGCCTTGAGCAGGCAGTGCCAGGAAATAAGTGTTTCCATTCCCCATGTACACGGGAGACTGGAGAATTCAGGATGGAATTGAGCTCTCCAAGAGAGAACAGCTTCAAAGCATTATTTAGCCCTGTTGCATTAAAGCGTAAAGAAGTTTGGCAGAAAATAAACCCCCTTGCGTTCCAGCTTGTCCTCAGATGTCAGTGGGGTGGGGGCGGCTAGGCTTAGATTCTGAGTGATGTCCAATTCAGTCCAGTCGCGTTCAATATATATTGAACTATCATGATTACGGATGCACTAATAGCACACTGTACTTTCAATTTAGCCACGTTCAACAAACTAAAAGGGCCAGACTTAAGGAGTTTGGTCATATTCAACTAACTATCATGGTTAGATTAATGAACACTACAGTTTATTAAAGCAATAGGAGTACAGGTTCTTTTGGATTGCAGGTGATAAATACACTATCTGCAAAGCACGTGCAAATAATAACACAGTCAACTACAAGCACACTAAATTATGGAAAAACTCTATAGAGATGTCTAAGTTGCCCAGGGAAGCACTCGGTATAACTGAGGGTTCGAATCTTGCCCAATAGGCGTCCCTATGGGGGGGAAGAGAGGTTCAGCCCATTGACTGATCCCAGATGTCAGCGATGTCCTCCCGACTTGTCTATGATGGTATCTTCCCTAACATTCCTCCTCTCTTAAGCCCTTTCATATTTTCTTATTTTTTTAGGTGGAGCTTGAGTGACTCTAGTCATACATACCTTTACTTTGGTATAAAGTTCTCTCGCTTTACTTTTAAAGGTATATGCTAGGGAAAATTCAGAGCACATGCTCAGTGAGGGGTGGTTGCACCTTGGAGGCGGGTAGCTTTGGGGATGGAGGTGTGTTTTGGTATTATAATGAGATTATAATGAGCAAAGTTCACCCAGAGAACATGATTTAACGTGTCACTACTCCAGAACTGGGCACTTATGATATAAATCAGAAGTAAGGCCATAGCATTGACAGAAGCCCCATTGTTTCACCTCCTTGCTTCAGTGGATTCAATGCAGGGACCTTCCATTCTTGTTCCAGTAGTTCCAGTTCCCCATCCCTGCAGTGATATCACAGAGTCAGCATACCAAGCTCCC
Source organism: Haliaeetus albicilla (assembly GCF_947461875.1). NCBI lineage: Eukaryota > Metazoa > Chordata > Aves > Accipitriformes > Accipitridae > Haliaeetus > Haliaeetus albicilla. The sequence continues at coordinate 9,668,328 of NC_091515.1, read as the reverse complement.
CTGGTGTTGCTAACATCTAAGGTTGAAGGTTAAGTTGCTTAGGGAATTATTATGGAACAGATTTCTTGCATATCCACTGCATTCCACCCTGGAGGTTCACCTCCTCTTAAGAGGGGGACATATCAATAAGTCACCTCCAGCAATCATTCCACAAGCCCTTGTGCCCCCCCTTCCAGCAATTATAATGATGCCTTGACCAAAGGCAGGAGAAGGAAAATTTTACTGTATTGCTGTACTAACGAACTTTTGCTTGCTTGAAAACTTCAAAATTTGGGTATGTACTAATTAGATAAGAAAAACCTTGAGCTTTGTCAATGGTATGCGCTAAAGGCGCCAACAGACGGGAGGCCTCAGGCCTGATGTGCGTCAACAGACAAGAAGCCTTGGGCCTTGATGATAAGCTTTGAGTTCTGCTGAGTTTTTGTAATTAAAAATTGCGACCCACGCTGCACTTGACCAAAGGGTGGACACTATGTAAATGATAATATGAATATGTATGACTGGAATAATATAAATTTTTGCTTGCTGTAGGTAACGGTGTGCACGATAGGTAGAGCGATCCCCCGTGCACCCAGCGCTGCAATAAAGAATGCCTGCTTTCTAAAACTCCAAAATTGAGTCTTAGAGAGTTTCTTTGACCGGCTTTTTCGGTAACAATTTGGCAACCCAGATGGGACACTTCCTTTGAACATCGACAGCTCCGTGGGATCTCTGGACCTCCAGCCGGCACCAAGGATTTCTCAGGGAGAACCTCTGATCCCTGGACCGGAAGATTTCAAGGCAAGTCCCCTGGAAAGGTGAGAAGGCATTCTTTCTTTTCCCTTGGGGTTAAAGTCCCCAAATGTTGGGGGTTAGAGTCCCCTGACCATCTGGGGTTAGAGTCCCTGGACTGTCTGCCTCATCAGATGGCAGTAAAGCCTGCAGAGGTTGGACTAAAGGCGCCTACAGGGGTTAGAGTACCCTGACTACCGGGTTAGAGTCCCCGGCTCTAGAGTATCTACCGGGTTAGAGTCCCCAGCCGGTTGGACCGGTAATACTGCTGTGGTTGTGAATGATATAATTGTGCCTGGTTATCGGAATTTGGTTATTGGAAATACGGATTTATTTTGTTTGCTTGGATCATTTAATTGTTCTGTTATTCATATTTAATATGGGTGGGGAATCATCTAAGGGAGGTATTTTGAAAAAGTCACCTTTGGGATGTATTTTGGGACATTGGAAGCAGAGTGCTGGGGTCCCAACAAGGGAAAATTTGATTAAGTATTGTAATCAATGGTGGGCACTGTATAAATTGGATGATGGGGAAAAGTGGCCTATGAATGGTATGTTGGATTATAACACCTTATTGCAATTAATGTTATTCTTGAGGAGAGAAGGAAAGTGGAATGAAGTGTTGTATGCCGATATGTTCTTTACTTTGAGGTGACATCTGGAGTGACAAAAGGAATGCAGTATAAATCTTGCAACCTAGTGATCCCCTTGTTTTAGCTTTGGAAAAGGAGAAGGGCGAGTGTTAAATTTCCCTGAGCAGAACTAGCACAACAGGCTAGGAAAAAAAAAGATCGAAACTGAACTAAAACAATGTAGGAGACTTAGCCGTTTGTCAGACAGGGCTCTGAAATTTAATAGAAGCCATTAGGGCATGTGGAGAAGTAGGGGTAAATTGGTAAATTGGACTAAAAGTGCAAGAATGCAGGCAGAGACCTGACGAGCCTCCCAGTGATTTTGGGGACTCAGACAAGCTCTGATAACAAAATTTTAATGATGCACTCACAATTAGTGTCCTTGTGGGTCAAACGGCCCCTGATTTAGAGAAATAATTTGAGTGTTGCTGTGTTTGTATATGATGAGCACAAAGAAAAGCAGAAAATTGAGCAAAGAAAAAGAAAAAAAAGAGGAGCAAAGCAACAAGAGGCTGATTTACTGGCAGCTGCTTCTGCAAGGAATTTACAAGTGAGATAAGGATTAGGAATGTTAAAAGAAAAAGGAATCAAGTGTGTTTGTGGCTGTGCTGAGAGAAGTGTTTGAAGTAAGCGGTGGGAGAGGACTGATAGGGACCGGAGGAGTCTCTCCCAGTGGAACCTCTGGTTATAGCTAAGCTGGTAAATGAGGAAATTGAATTTTTGGTAGACACTGGAGCCACCTATTCTGTTTTAAATACTTTAGAGGGGGAATTGAGCAATAAAAATGTAAATGTTATTGGTGTGACAGGGACCCGTGAAACAAGACCCTTCTTTAAACCTTTAAAATTAAAATTGAGGAAACAATGGGTAACACATCAGTTTTTATATTTGCCAAGTTCTCCAAAACCCTTATTAGGACGAGATTTGCTTGAAAAATTGGAGGCGGAAATTAAATTAAAAAATGGGGAAGTTGAAATTCTAGTCCTGGAATCTAAATAGATAGAGGCGTCAGCTTTGTTATTACAGATTTCCTCTAGTGAGAAAGAAGCTCTATCACGGGAAATAGAAGATGCTGTGATCCCCATCGTTTGGGCAGGAGAAGTTCCAGGAAGGTCTAAGAGAGCAGAACCAGTAAGAATTGATCTAAAACCAGGATCGTCACTAGTAAGAATTAAATAATACCCTTTAAAATTAGAAGCGAGAACTGGCTTGGTACCAATAGTTCAAAAATTCTTGAAATAAAAGTTGCTAATAGAATGTGAGTCAAAATACAATACACCTATCTTACCAATAAAGAAAGCTAATGGAAAAGATTACCGTTTAGTCCAGGATCTTAGGGCAATAAATCAGATAGTACAAGATACACATCCAGTAGTTGCAAACCCATATACATTACTAACTACCCTCACTAGTGAACAAAGATGGTTTATGGTTTTAGATCTGAAAGATGCCTTTTTCTGCATCCCTTTGGACTCTAAAAGTCAGGAGCTTTTTGCTTTTGAGTGGGAAAATTCTGAAACAGGGCGAAAGACACAATATACTTGGACAGTTCTACCACAAGGATTCAAGAATAGCCCAACTATTTTTGGAAATCAGCTGGTGAAGGAATTAGAGATTTGGAGAAAAGAAAATGGACAAGGAACTGTTTTACAATATGTAGATGACATCTTAATTGCAACAGACACTCGGGAAATTACTGTGTATATAACACATATGGTAGCCACTGTTTTAGAACAAAAAGGGGGGCATTGGTTGTCCCCCAGATGTATGATGAAATACCAAGTGGTACTATTAGAACAAGATGACATCAATCTCAAAACCACTTCAGTTGTAAATCCAGCAGTATTCCTTTCCACTGATCGAGTGGAGAGTTCACCAGAATATGATTGCTTACAAACAGCAGAGGAAATATATGCTAGTGTCCTGGTTTCAGCTGGGATAGAGTTAATTGTCTTCCTAGTAGCTGGTACAGTGCTATGTTTTGAGTTCAGTATGCGAAGAATGTTGATAACGCTGATGTTTTCAGTTGTTGCTAAATAGTGTTTAGACTATAGTCAAGGATTTTTCAGCTTCTCATGCCCAGCCAGCGAGAAAGCTGGAGGGGCACAAGAAGTTGGCACAGGACACAGCCAGGGCAGCTGACCCAAAGTGGCCAACGGGGTATTCCATACCATGTGACATCACATCTAGTGTATAAACTGGGGAGAGTGGGGGCGGGGGATCGCCGCTCGGGGACTAACTGGGTGTCGATCGGCGGGTGGTGAGCAATTGCACTGTGCATCATTTGTACATTCCAATCCTTTTATTATTGCTGTTGTCATTTTATTAGTGTTATCATTATCATTATTAGTTTCTTCTTTTCTGTTCTATTAAACCGTTCTTATCTCAACCCACAAGTTTTACTTCTTTTCCAAATTTTCTCCCCCATCCCACTGGATGGAGGGGGAGTGAGTGAGTGGCTGCGTGGTGTTTAGTTGCTGGCTGGGGTTAAACCACAACAGCTAGCCATCAAGAACTTAAAGATGTTCCTTTGGAAAGTCCAGACTGGGAGTTATATAGTG